>NW_016107316.1:4899765-4953973 GCF_001604975.1 Cebus imitator
CACCCCTTGGGCAGAGAAAAGATCAAAATTCAAATTCAAAATACAGTTTCTTCTGAATGTATGCTACTTTCACACCATCCTAAAGTCAAAAATTTATAGGGTGAACCATTACAACTCAGGGACCCTCTGTATTAGTGATGATGTTTGAGGCTAGAGATATGAATAAATACCAGCTTACCAGTTTATATAATAGAGAGGAGAATGGCTGGTTGTAAAAGAAAGCAGTATACAATTTTATTCAGGGAGTGACATGATGATACTTACATTTTTAGGAGAAACATACCAGAGTTCTCTAAAAGCAGTCTGGAGAGAGATGCTTTGAAGGTAGGCTCTGATTGGTTCTGAGATTTCTGACTGCCATTCCAGAAAGTTTCCATCAGGCTCTTTCTTCTTCACCCTTCTCTGTGAGTTGCCATGTTCTTCTTTCATATTTCAGAGCAGTATTTATTAGTAGGTTTATGTTTAAATTCTTTTTTTTATTTTTAATAATAATTGATATTTTAATACAGGTCTCTTTTTTTTCTTATGGAAATATATTACAGTATGGAATTTCTGGGTGTTTGGTATCTGAATGTTTAACAGCTATGACCAGTTTTCCAAAGACATTTTACAAGCTTACTTGCCCATCAGTGATTCATAAGATATTACGTGAAATATCTTAATTAAGATATTTTATGAAACCACATCCTTTCCAACAACTCTAGTATTAGTCTTTGTAAAGTTTGTCAATTAAATGGGTGGTTTTGCAGGTGATTATTATATTATTAAAAGATAATAGAACATCTAGCTTAATAACAGCAGTGCATACAGAGGCACACGTTTAGAGTGTGTCCTGACCCTAGAATTACAACTAATCCAATTTGTGCATCTGCTTTTCTTTTTTTTTTTTTTAATTGCATTTTAGGTTTTGCTGTACATGTAAAGAACTTGCAAGATTGGTGCATAGGTACACACATGGCAACATGATTTGCTGCCTTCCTCCCCTTCACCTATATCTGGCATTTCTCCCCATGCTATCTTTCCCCAACTCCCCACCCCCCACTCTCCCTCCCCTATTTCCCCCTAACAGACCCCAATGTGTGATATTCCCCTCACTGTGTCCATGTGTTCTCATTGTTCCACACCCACCTATGAGTGAGAACATGAGGTGTTTGATTTTCTGAAGTGTCAGTTTGCTGAGAATGATGGTTTCCAGGTTCATCCATGTCCCTACAAAGGACACGAACTCCTTGTTTTTGATGGCTGCATAATATTCTATGGTGTATATGTACCACATTTTCCCTGTCCAGTTTAAATTCTGTTATCATGCTCAATTAGTCTATCCTGGATGAACATCACACTCCTTTAAATATTTTTAAAGGGTTAAATGTTTTAAAAGTTACTGAAGTTTGGAAAAGTAAACACTCTAGTTTTGCTTTTTTTTTTTAGATTAACATGGCTACTATTGTCTATTCGCGCTTCTAAGTGAATTTGAAAATCAATTTGTCAATTTCCACAAAAGTAAAATTTGCTTGAATTTAGCATTCTATAGCATCTATATAACAATTTGCAGATAACCAATATTTTACAATACTGTGTGCCTTCCGATCTATAAAATTTATCATGCTAAAACTGTAAAAAAATTTAAAAATCTATTTTTTGATATTAGAAGTAATTGATTCCACAGTAAAAGATGTCCATATCAATAAGCTACAGGTCTAACTGGCTACTGGCACATATTCTTGCAAATATTTAATGAAGCAATAATACAACTCTTAAAATCTTTCAGAAAACAAAATATAAGTGACAGCTTCTAACTTATGAGGCTGATACTCAAATCTGAAAAATTTAAGAATAAAGAATTTATGGATGATGCAAAAATACTAAACAATGTAGTACAAAACTCCCATGCTTAACAGCAGTGGGATTATGCCTGTGGACAGCCACTGCACTCCAGCCTGGACAACAGAGTCAGACTCCGTCTCTTAAAATAATAATAATAATAATGTATTTTAAAGCCAACATATTATCAATAGAATACTGCATAAAGACAAAATGTAGTTTATTCCAACAATACAAATTACTTAACAAAACAAATTAACATAAATGTAATTCCATAATGAATAAAAGGAGAAAAATCCTTTTATCATCTCCATAGATACAGAAGGAGAAATTAATAACATGTAATATTATGATAATTTTTCTCCACACTAACAATAAAAGCAAGTTTAGGACATTTTAATGGTTAACTATAAAAAAACAAATATCACATTTAATCAAGAAATGTTGAAACCATTATTGCTGATGTTCTCAAATAAGGCAAGATTGGAAAGTGAAAAATGAACTTAACAAATTGTGTACATAGAAAATCCAAAAGAGTCTACAAAGAAAAAATTTAAAATGTGTGAATATACCATGATTGCTTGATAGAAGAGCAATAGAGCAAAAGCATTTGTGTTTTTATATGTAAGCAGCCAGAAAATAGAAAATAATAATTTAAATATTATTCCATATAAGGGGTTATTTTAAAATATCAATTGTCCAGAAATAAATCTAATGAAAAATTTAAAAACTTCTGTACTTTTTTTAATTCCCTACTCCCCACTAAGCATTAGAGAAATTTAAAAAAACCTACATACATTGAAGTTTATACAATTTTCATAGCTTGAAAGGCTTGATACATTTGAGATATCGGTTCCATTTTAATCAATCTACAGATCAGTGCAATCATATTTGGTGCCAACATATTCATCTCTGTACAACAGATGTTACCTATTGCAAACATGTATGAATTATTGCCTAATGCATGTTTTTTCTACTTTGTGTAGAAATATTAAGGTGTTTTTATTCTATAAAGGATCTCAGAAAAACAAATAGAAGAAAGAAAATTTCCCAATGTGCTTCTCTACCTGACTCAGTGAGTTTACCTTAGCACGCAGTAACTTCAAGTAATAGAAATTTTTGGTAGAAGGTGATCTAATGCCATCCTGGCTATACTTTTTCCCATTTCAGAAAAGATATTTAAAAGATAAATAAATGCCATCTCTCAAAGAGGGCCATTTTACAACCAGCCTGGTTTAATTTTCTTATCTGACAGTGCTAGCTTTAGAATATCTCTTTCAGCACAATAAATTATTCCATACCAGAATGAAACCAAGTCACCAATACTAGGATAGAAAATGATGGATATGGTCATGAAATGCTTTCAATGGGAAATGGAGGAGGAGATTCTGTGAGACATATTCCATGTACTAACTTGTTCTTTCTGTGTTATGAGGCCTGAGAAAATAGTTTCTCTTTAAAAATAGCATAGATGGAGAGAAATAAAAATCTGGCCAGAGGTCACACCTGGAGTTTGGAGTAGAATTCAAGTTGTATAAGAGATGATGGCTTACTTACCTTTTTATGTAAAGCCACTTCTCCTGATGCTATGAAAATGAGATCATTGATGGTAATTCATAATTCTACACATGGACGGCCCCACACTGCAATCTCTTCTCACTAAAATTACACTCCTAGGTTGCCAGTGGAGATGAAGCCAAGAAATCTGAATTTAACAAGCACCCTGGGAAATAATAATAATTGTTACTATAATTTTAACAGTGGATAATGTTTATTGAGCACACACTTCATATGCATTATCTTTTCTAATTTTAGAGTACCACTAAATAGTGTTATTATTGCAATCACTAATACGATGTTACACATGTGCCAACTAGTGGTCCCATAGCTTTGGAGCCAACCTCTAACTACTATACTCAATGCAAGTCTGACTATTCATTGAGAAACCTCAGCCTAGGCTTTCTCTAGCCAAGGACAACTCATAACTGAGAGAGCATGCCAAGATGTTTTTCTGGAATGAGGGATATAGGAAAGTCAGGAAACAAACAAAAATATACCAAAGAGGTAAATAGAAGGGAGTAAATAGAAGTGTCCACTGCTTTTCTCATTGCGTTTAGCTGCATGTAACTGATTCACTTTTATTGGGGCTTGTGTACTGGATTTGATGTGGCTGAGTTTCCTCTAATTTATTCGATGCTTAATTGTGGCAATTATACTGGTATAAACTTTTTTAAGAGAGGGATTGTCATAGATGATCCAGTCCATATCTCCTTTATTTCACAGTTAGAGGAAACCAAACCAAGAGAAACAAAATGACTATTTTCAGAATACAAGTATTCAGAATACAAACAGCAACAGAACTCGGACTTCCTAACTCTTTATATAGTGGTTCTGGTCTTTAATCTTGGAATCATCCTAGCTCTGGATCCTCATGTCAAACCTTTAGAAGTTTTTCATTCTAAGTCAAACTACATGTATATACAGAAAAAGAGAAGCATTAGAGCAAACTTGCAAAAAATGTAGAAATGTAATTAAGCAAATATAAAGTTTTACATGCAAGACCCCACAATTTTCCTAAAGGCATAGAAGCCAGACTACTTCAGCACTGTGACTTTGTTAACAAGAGAGAAATGTTGGCTTGTAACTGCTGTCATTTGAAATACCTACATATTATCTGTTTCCAAATATGTTTCTTTATCAGGTGCAGCTTTTAATTTGTTTTATTTCATTAACTTATTTTTAATCGACAATTATTTATATTTAGGGGTACAATGAAATATTCTGATCTATGTATACACTGTAGAAAGATTTAATCAGTAGCTCCACTGGGTTTGAGGAAGCATTTTGCTCAAATGGTTTTTGAAAAGTCTTTTCTTTAGTGTTCAAATTAATCAAAGTCAAAATTCTACTAAAATTGAACATTCACTGAGGACATATGAATGAGTTTAATTAGAGCTGACTTCAGAGAAAATCACAGGAATTTACCTGACAGAATTTAATTCATAATCTCACAGACATAAAATTTATTCTATTTTTACTTATGATTCATCCATAAAGAAATACATAACAGTGATTTTCCTCTAAGGCTCTGTTTATAATGAATTTGTCCATATAAATGAACTTTAGTTTTCCATTTTTTTTTCACTTTCCTGTGACAGTCCTTGACAATCTTTATAGGAGACAAATTTTATGTTTCTACTCCTGGACAAATATTTGGCAGAGATTTAGGGCAATTATGAATACTTGTAAGCTAAAATAATTGAAAGTCATTTTTGCTTTATGCTTTTTATAACGTTTCTTATTGAATAAAGAAAAAAAGGCAATTTTAGGAAATTCTCATTTTTCTCAGTCAGTGTCCATGCATGTGTGCCTGTGTGTTTTCCACCCCTTCTCCACAATATTTGAACCAGGTATAGAACTTAAAACTAAGAAATCTTATTAGGAAGGAAGGAAGAAAAGAAGGAAGAAAGGAAGAAAAGAAGGAAGGAAGGAAGAAGGAAGGAAGGAAGGAAGGAAGGAAGGAAGGGAAAGACAAATTATTTTTTTCTATATAGTACCCTAATGTAATCTACAGATAATCATGAAATTAATGAAAGAGTTAAATAAGTTGGTCAGATATCTAATCAATACAAGAAAAAAGTAGTTTGCATTTATAATTATCAATAATAGTTGTATTATAAAATGTGTCATTTAAAATGGATCCTATTTTTAATAGCAACAAAAGTAAGACCCCCTTGAATAAAAATAATGAGTGCAAGATCCTTAGAGAGAAAATCAGACAATTTTACTTTATAGCCACTAATGATTACCTAAGTAAATATTATAAAAATTTTGGCTTCTAATAATAAATTATATACTAATTTATTACAATTCTAATGAATTTAGAAAGCATTTCTGGAAGGAGTGTGACTGAAAATTGACAACTCAAAAAATATATTCTTCAGAATAGCAGAGTCAATATTTTCATAAAGGAAAATAATAAGACTTGCCTGTAGATATCAAGACTTATAATAAAGGTATAGTAATAAAGACATTGTGATTTTGGTTTTGTGCAGTGACAGGTAATTGAAGATGCTAGATAATAGAAGACATATGGATAAATCCATGTTTAATTTTTGATAGACTTTGATTTAAAATCAGCAGAAATAATGTTAATTCAAAAGAATGGAATGAATGGTGAACCACAGCAGCAAATAAAAATTATCACTTCATTATATTCACAAAATAAGATTTTACACATTTAAGAGTTTAAAAGTAAAAACTTTATAAAATAATTAATATTATAGAATAGATTTATGGCAAAGAACTTAAGTAAGACCTTAAAAGAACCAAATTAAAGGAAAAAAAATAAATCTGGGTACACAAAAATAAAAAAAAAATCTATTTTTAAAAAGCTACCATAAGGAGAGTGAAAGCACAAAGCAAAAAATGGAGAATAATTATAACATGTAAACATGACCAGATAACTAGAATACAAAATGAAGCCCTGTAAATCAGTACAAGAGATTGACTTCATAATAGAAAAATGGGCAAAATGCATGAAAAGGGATTTCTTTTCTTTCTTTTTTTTTTTTTTTTGAGACAGTGGTGTTTCGCTCTTGTTTCCCCGCACTGCACCCTCTGCCTCCCGGGTTCAAGCGATTCTCCTGCCTCAGCCTCCCAAGTAGCTGGAACAACAGGTGTCTGCCATCACGCCAGGCTAATTTTTGTATTTTTAGTAGAGGCAGGGTTTCACTATGTTGGCCAGGCTGGTCTTGAACTTCTGACCTGGTGATCCACCCACCTCGGCCTCCCAAAGTGCTGGGATTACAGATGTGTGCCACTGCACCTGGCAAAAAGGGATTTCACAGACAAGAAAACAGAAATGTCCAGTGAACATTTTTTTTTTTTTTTGACACAATGTCTCCCTTATGTCGCTCAGGTTGGAGTGCAATGGCCTGATCTTGGCTCACTGCAACCTCTGCCTCACAGGTTCAAGTGATTCTCCTGCCTCTGCCTCCTAAATAGCTGGGATTATAGGTGGCTGGCACCACACCTGGCTAATGTTTGTATTTTTAGTAGACATGGGGTTTTACTATCTTGGCCAGGCTGCTCTTGAACTCCTGACGTCAGGTGATCCGCCCACCTCGGTCTCCCAAAGTGCTGGGATTATAGGCGTGAGCCACCGCGGCCAGCCCAGTGAACATTTTTTTAACCTCATATGCAATAAGTAGAATGAGATTGGAAAACAAAATTAAACATAACTTTACCCTCACCAAATTGGGAAATTTAAAAAAAATACACTTAAGATGCCAGTCTATACCAAGTTTGGCAACATGAAACAAGAACACTGTTAAAATGATAGGGTATACTTGAATCGATGTTAAAATAATAAGCCAAAATTATATGAAACAATTGATTATTTCCAATTTGTAGCTTTACAGTAAATATGCAAGAATATATTGAACCAAAATAAACTTTTGCACATGTGTCAGAAAGTTCAAAGCAGCATCATCCACAACAGAAACAACAACAACGGTTAGAGAACCCAAAACCAGATAAATAAAATATAGTGTAGTCAAACTGTAAAACAGTCTACAGAAATGCATGGGAGCTAACTATAGTTTCATGAAACAACATAGATAGAAAACAAAAAATATTGAATAGTAATTTCGAAGATTTATAGTGATTTCACTTACATGAATGTTACAATACATAAAGCTAAAAATATTGTAAAGGAATGCATATATTTGTAGTCATAGGCTAAGAAAAACAAAAAAATATTAAGAAACAAAATGTTTTTTCTCTGAGTTGGATAGAGGTTACTATAATCAGAAAGAAACAGACTGAAAATTACCAATTCAAATTATTGGTAATTTTTTGTTGTTAAACCAGTCCCTGTGTATATATGCATTTATTTCATTAAGATGATCAATTAAACTGCAAATACATACCATAGATATATTATTTTGTGTGCATAGTGTAAAATATATATAAGAACTTTTGACAGATAACATAAAAATTAAGCTTTTACAGGATAAACAAACTACACACAAATAAACCTTATAATAGGATTTCACCTACACAATAGCCAGACATGGGTAAAACTTTCCTATAAAAAGGATCAAGAAAATTATGATAAAAATATTCAGTACAATGGTTTTCTTTGTGTGAGGGGGAGAATTATGATCCAGGAGTGTCTTTCTTAGGTTGGATAGTGGTTTCTTTTTTTTTTTTTTTTTTTTTGAGGCGGAGTCTTGCTCTGTCGCCAGGCTGGAGTGCCGTGGCACGATCTTGGCTCACTGCAACCTCCACCTCCCAGGTTCAAGCAATTCTCCTGCCTCAGCCTCCCAAATAGCTGGGACTACAGGTGCAAGCCACCACGCCTAGCTAATTTTTGTATTTTTAGTAGAGATGGGATTTCACCATGTTGGCTAGGATGATCTCGATCTCTTGACCTCTTGATCCAGCCACCTCGGCCTCCCAAGCATACTAGTTTATTATGTTATCATTTTATCTTTAGTCTTTAAAAGATATACACATATTATATATTGTCTATTGAATGCATTTCCTGATATAAACTTAAAAATAAACGAATAGAAAGGAAAGAAGGAAGGAAGTCAAATCCAGGTCTTTTTACTCCAAAAGACGATGATATGTAAATGGAGGTGGTTCAAGCTGTTCATGTAATAATAAGCAGTTTTCCAAAATAAGTGGTGTATCACTTCCACCGTTACAGCCTTCAGTGAGTTCTCAAATTAGCAGTTTATAGTTGAAGTTTAATTATCTTGGGCAAGTCCATGTGCTTGTAATTCTGACTGATATCACATTCATATTGACAATTCTTAGTTGTAAATTAGTGGTCAGTTTTTATTATCAGTAGGTCATACACTCCTTGGCTTTAATCTTTCATTCTCCCAGACTTAAACAGGATCACATTGTATGTGAGGGAAAGTGAAATGTGTTGGATGTTTTTCCAGAAATCTTGCTTATACAATAAAATATTTGTGCTGCTATCGTCTGAATTAGAGTACTCTGAAAGAAGACCCAATTTTGGGGGAAGACTTTGTAACTCTTTTGTCTTCCTAAAGGACACTGTAATAGATTCCATCATCAATCTTTACTATGTCATCCATCGTCCGGTTGACTATGGAGTCCTGTTAGCTTCTAAGACTCCATTAGTCTAAATAATTTCTTATAAGAAGGAAGTCCTTACCCTCTTAATAATGAGCATCTTAAGCTGAATAAAGAGATAGTATTTAAAGTGCAAGAAGTCAATAACATGGATATCAAATTAATTTCTATATAGAGAAACTAATTCCCTTAATGCAATGTGACCAACTGTGTATCAGGTTTTCCTTCTGGCATTTGCTTAATCTCCAAGTCACATAACCCTCTCTTTTCCTCTTCAATGTCTGCTGATGTCTTCAGAACTACGCTTCTTACCTCCAGCTTCTTTCCCATCCAATTGATCCATGAATTCGCTGTCACATTAAGGTCCCTAGAACTTAAGGTAGCAGATGGGCTGCTATTCACTACTGGAGGAATGAACCAGGTTACTCAATTTATCTTGTTATAAACAGCTACCTTTTGTTTCTGAACTCCAAAAGCAAATTATCTGCATCTGTCTTAGGGTACTTGGAATATTCTATGTTATATTACACCTAGGCGTCTCGACTATGAACTATGAGTCAATTTATGGTTCCTCTTGCTTTTAGTATATGGCTAACTGCCTGTCATTCTGCTTTACGCATAGTTCATGCCAGGGAAATTTAGTTAAAAATATGTGAATTAATTATTTTGAGAATGAACTGATTTTTCTCATTTATTGGTTGAGCCATTCATTTATCTACCCAACTACTTTTTTCTAAGTGTCTAACATATGTCAGTTACTGTCCTAGATATTGGGAACAGAACAGTCTGGAAGACAAAATTCTACCCTCAAGGGGTTCACATTATTATAGGCATAATTATAATTTTGTAATAAACTAACTAAATAAATACATATATGTATAAAGTAAAAAAAAGTAATAGATACTAATGGGGTTAGACGATAGAAAATGAAAGAATGGTGTGGGAAGAATGATGGTGTATGAGGTATCTATTGCAGCCAATGTGACTGACAGAGGCATCTGAATGCTGAGAAGTAGCCAACTGTGAAAAAATTTGGGAGAAAAACACTTCAGGCAGATAAGCAGCAAGGGCCAGAACCCTGTGCAAGAACCAGCTTGGAATTTTCATCAAGCAGCGAGGCTTTGTGGTTCTAGATGGAGTGAAACAAATTGTTATTTGAGGTGGTATGAATGACCAGGGCAAAGACTATACCACATGGGCGCTGTAGAGCAAGATAGGGGTTTGGGACATATTGTAGAAATGATAAAAAGCCATTAGAAGATTTTGAGCAGTGAGTGTTAAGAATGAATTGTGAAATTAAGATAGGGAGAAGAGTTGTAGACTTCTACATTAATCTGTCAATGGTTTCGATTAGAATGGAAACAGTCATGGGCCAGGCGTGGTGTCTCACACCTGTAATCCCAGCACTTCCGGAGGTTGAGGCGGTGGATCACAAGGTTAGGCATTCGAAACCAGCCTGGCCAACATAGTGAAACCTAGTCTCTACTAAAAATACAAAAAAAAAAAAAAATTAGCTGGGTGTGGTGGCAGGTGCCTGTAATCCCAGCTACTTGGGAGTCTGAGGCAGCAGAATTGCTTGAACCTGGGAAGCAGGGGTTGCAGTGAGCCGATATCATGCCAGTGCACTACAGCTCAGGTAACAGTGTGAGACTCCATCTCAAAAAAAAAAAAAAAATTGAAACAGTCGTGACAGTGTGAAATGAGTCAATACAGCCATTTATGCAAAGGTAGAGCAGACAGCATGATCCAGTGGATTGAACTTCTTTCTCAGCCCTAACCAGGCAGGTGTAAGAATGTGAGAAATTTTGCTTAAGAAAAGTAGCTAAGAAAAGGCACCATAGGGATCAATGTGGGGCTAGATAACAGTGAATGCATACTCTGCAACACCAGCAGAAATGAGAAAAAGTGATCTTTCAGAACTAAATTATAATATCAATATATTTGAAATCAAATCAGTGATGTTCAATTGTTTCTAAAAAGAAGACCTACCTCTTTGTTTGTCAGGAAATGTGTTAAACTTCTAACTGATCTGCTCCTGGGAACTTGCTAAACCATAAAAATATAGAAGGAAAAATAATCTCAAAGATCAAATCAGCAGTGATCTTAAAAGGAGAGTTCTCAGCTTAAGGACTTTTTTTTTTTTCTAAATCTGGCAAAAGAACCGTTACTTCTGTGAAAGACACATTAAACTTTTTTAGCTGAATGTCACTGAACATTTATTGAAGCCTCATTCCCTCTTTGCCAAGTACTTTTCTAATTAAGAATGAACACTCATAGCAGGAGATCTTAACCTGGAGCCCATACATGGGCTTCAAGTCACCATTAAACCTCTGCATTTCTGTGCAAATGTTCATTTAAATTTGTTAAGGGAAGGTCAACATGTTTGATTAAATTCCCAAAGAGCGTTATGATACCATAAAGGTACCCTTGGCCTACATAGAGAGAAAGTAACAGCAGTTACTTTTTAATCCTTACTTTCTCTCAAAAGCGAGATCAGAAAGGCCACTTCAGATTCTCTTTTGTCCCTTAGCTCTTCTTACACTGGTCTCTTTATTCAGTTTCAAATTTAGCTGTAATTACCTTACAACCTGTGTTAGAGCTTTCTTTTCCCATGCTGTCGTAACTCTACCATGGTAGCTGACTCAAACCCTTAGTGGTTTTCACAATTTGCATGCCAATTTTGATCTTCCCTGAATGTCATGTGCCCATCTAATTCATCCACAAGGTCAACTTTATACTTAGACTTCTTTTGAAATAGATGAAAATGCACAGTACAAAATAGGGGCATGAGATTGAGGGAATAGAGTCATGTGTTACCATGTTCCTTCCTACTCTTCCCAGCCCTAGACAGAACTACGTGGACCTATGATATCTAATTGTAATTTTGGGTAAACTATTATCAAATACGTAATTTGTATTAGACAAGTTCAGATGTTGTCTTATTTAATTCTCACAGAAGAAATGGGGTCACTTCTCACAAAAGATCAAGAGATAAGTCTTGCAGATGAGAGAAACTTGCTTGGACCTATTTCAACTAGCACTACTCATTTGTTGAAAAAAGAAATTGCACTAGGAAATTAATAGCATTTTTACAATAAATCTCTAAAAGAGTGCCTAAATTTTGAATCGTTAGCCCATGAAAAATGAGGAAAGAGATGACGAAAGTCAGTAAATAAAGGATGACGCCTAAGTGGGTAATAGTGAAATGATTCAAACCAATTCTAAAATGTATGCTCTTTCTCCTACAAATGAAACCTGTCCCTTGACTATTGAATTAATGTTCTTTCCACTACTTATGATAGTTTTTCTCATATTTAAGTATCTCAGTTTAAAGTCATATAGTCGTATGCATTAATTTCTTAAAATTCTGTAGCTTTATAAATATAAGAACAAGTTAACATACATCCTAAAAATTCACAGAACTGGTAGTAGAAAATCATTTGATTTTTAATCCAGTGTTCTTTCTATAATATAGCAATGCTTTTCATCTAATGAGCAAAAATAGAAACTATCTCAAAACAAATACACTTTGAAGAATATTTTTACAATGCAGCCTGTGCAGTTTTTAAAGCCTACCTTCACTGTTTCCCAAGTAAAAATAATTGATGCAGTCAATTTGTAGAGCACCTCTTAGCAAACTGTTTTCCAAGCTATTTCACATCTGGACCTTCTCCTCACAGATGTTTCTAGTAGTAAAAATAGCTGAAGAGAAATAAGATTAAGATAACAGCAGAATCTGAGATAGAAAATGTGCCCTGTAATTTATTTTGAGTCCATATTTCTTTATTTAGCAGCAGACATACTAGAAATATTGTTACCAAGAACATAGAAAGATTTTCAAAACTTTCAGAGCAGTGATTGTCTGAAATCAGAACTGCATGCATGTGGAATGATGTGAGAGCTCTTTAATAAGTAATAGTACTTATTAAAGTAATAAGGAACAAATCATGTAAAGGGTGGTGATTAGTTTAGCTATCATTATTCACTCAAAAAGTGCTGTATTAGTTTTTCTTTGCTTTCATAACAAACTATAAACCTGGTAGTTTAAAACAACACAAATTCATTATCTTACAGTTCTGTAGGTCAGAATTTTGACATGAGTCTCCCTTGGTGTTCCCCTCTAGAGGCTATAAAGAAGATGTTTCTTGGCATTTTCAGCTTCTAGGGGTGGCCAGCATTCCGTGGCTCGTGGCTTTCTAACTCAGTTTTCTAAGTCTGTAACAGTAGGTTGAGTGAATCTCAAACCATATCTCTCCGACTACCTCTTCTGCCTCCTACTTCCATTTTTAAGGACCCTTGTAATTACGTCTGGATTATCCAGAGAAATCTTCCTTGGTTAAGATCAGCTAATAAGCAATTTTAATTGCATGTTAACCCTAATTTCCCTTTGCCTTGTAACGTAACGTATTCATAGGTTCTGTGGACATCTTTGGGGGGGGCTGTATCTGCTTTCTACAGGTATTAAACAGGAATCTACTATTCACATCGTATGAAAGTCCCCCATTCAACCCAGCCAGTTAGAAATGCTTGTTGAGTGGTAGCTCTGCAAAGACTTCTCTAGTGAGGAGAGATGATTCTGAGCCCTTTTCTTGTCAACGAGGGTTAGCTTATTTTAGCCTTGTTCACTGAAGGTATGAAGAAGGCCAGCTTATTTTCATCTTCAGCCTAAATCAGTGCTTTCCCCAACACAGCCTAAACCAACATTCTATTCTCATTCCACTTCCCTAAATTTCCCAAACAAGCCACATCATATAGTTGTTAAAAATTTAAAGTATTGGCCGGGCGCGGTGGCTCAAGCCTGTAATCCCAGCACTTTGGGAGGCCGAGGCGGGTGGATCACGAGGTCAAGAGATCGAGACCATCCTGGTCAACATGGTGAAACCCCATCTCTACTAAAAATACAAAAAATTAGCTGGGCATGGTGGCACGTGCCTGCAATCCCAGCTACTCGGGAGGCTGAGGCAGGAGGATTGCCTGAACCCAGGAGGCGGAGGTTGCGGTGAGCCGAGATCGCGCCATTGCACTCCAGCCTGGGCAACGTGAGTAAAACTCCGTCTAAAAAAAAAAAAAAAAAAAAATTAAAGTATTTTTTACTCACTGAATACCTTATAATTGTCGTTAGCTTAATTCAACAGGATTTATTGGATACCTTTTATATGTCAGGAACATGAAATAACGAAAAATTTCACTCTCTATGGAGCTTGCTTTCTGTGGAGACTGAGGGGAAACAGACAAAAGTTAAATATACTAAATTAATACTGTTAGAAGGCAGTAAAATACTCAGAAAAGATGTTTTAAAAAGTAAAACATTCTATAGCGGATGCTTAGCTGGATGAGGGATGGTCTGTTGAAACTTTAAAGAGAAAGTCAGCATAGCTTTTGCAAGAAGGCAATATCTGGACAAAAATCTTTGTGTGGAGGAAGCTGTTCATGTGGATAGCTGGAAGGAGAGCGTTTTGGGATAAGCCTATGGAAAGAGGCTTCTGAAAATAAAAACAACCTCTTTTGGCATCACTTGTTCAGATTTTGATTGGGCTCCCAGTTTTACATCCAAATTATTAGGATTTTTATGACTAATGAGAAATCTGGGATTTGGGAGGTGGAAAAGATTTCCCTGAATCAACTCCAAGGACAAAGAGGATTCAGAGGTCTCAAGAAAACAGGAGCAGCTGAGTGAGACCAGAGAGGAGCAGTCCCAAGGGAGCCAGGGTTACTGAGCCAAAAGAGGCGAGCACAGACAGTCAACCAAGATGCTTCATTTTGTCTTTGAAGGTTTTTATAAATATTTAGCCAAGTGACTGGGGAAAACTCATCTAGGACAGGAAATATGAAAAATTCTGAGTGTCTGGACACGGTTATTAGCCTAAAGAAGTGAATCTTCTGTGATCATCAGTAAGTGAGAAAAACATCAGAGTCTCGGAGCCAAGCTGGGTTCTGTTCAGATTGTGGCTGGGAGTCTGGACAGGTTTTCCAGGCACAGCAGAAAGAATCCATACCCGCTGACCCTCCAACTTTTCTTTTTCACTGTATCCATCTACCTTGTGTCTCCTTTCCTCTCATCATCATCCTTACTGGTCTGCTTTAAATCTCTGCCCTTCCGAAATCTAATTCTATCAACATTTCTCACCCACTTAAAAAATGCCAGTGGCTCCACATTGCTCTCTGAATTTAGCATAAACTTGTTAATGTTATACTCAACTGCTTCCATGATCTAGCACCCATTGACAATGTCCAGGTTGTCACAACTGACATTTCTAGGCATTTTACTCTCCAGTCATACACATGATGGGTTTCCAAACCATGCCTCACTTCTCACCTATCCATGACTTTGCTCTTCTCACTTTTGCTCTCTATCAAAGTACTTCGCTACTTCAAAGCCAAGTTAAAACGTGATTTCTTCTGGAATGTCATTTCTCATCTTCTCAGACAAAAATCATCTTCAACCTCAGGATGTTTTTATCTCTATTAAGACATCTCACGCCAGTTAGAATGGCGATCATTAAAAAATCTGGAGACAACAGATGCTAGAGAGGATGTGGAGAAATAGGAACACTTTTGCACTATTGGTGGGAGTGTAAATTAGTTCAACCATTGTGGAAGACAGTGTGGCGATTCCTCAAGGACCTAGAAATAGAAATTCTATTTGACCCAGCAATGCCATTACTGGGTATACATCCAAAGGATTACAAATCGTTCTACTGTAAGGACACGTGCACACGAATGTTCAGTGCAGCACTGTTTACAATAGCAAAGACCTGAAACCAACCCAAATGCCCATCGACGATAGACTGGATAGGGAAAATGTGGCACATATACACCATGGAATATTATGCAGCCATCAAAAACGATGAGTTTGGGTCCTTTGTAGGGACATGGATGAACCTGGAAACCATCATTCTCAGCAAACTGACAGAAGAGCAGAAGATCAAACACCGAATGTTCTCACTCAGAGGCGGGTGTTGAACAATGAGAACACATGGACACAGGGAGGGGAGCACTACACACTGGGGTCAGTTGGGGGGAAATAGGGGAGGGACGATGGGGGGTGGGGAGCTGGGGAGAGATAGCAAGGGGAGAAATGCCAGATATAGGTGATGGGGAGGAAGGCAGCAAATCACACTGCCACGTGTGTACCTATGCAACAATTTTGCATGTTCTTCACATGTACCCCCAAACCTAAAATGCAATAAAATAAATAAACGGGGGGGAATAAAAAGAAATAAAGACTGCACAATGCCATTATAAGTTTCTTTAAGGCACAGATCTATTTTACTCATTTTTATATCTTTCCAAAATCTAGCAAAATTGTTAGAGAGTGAACTGTAAGAGTTTTCTTAAATGAAGAAATGAACGAATAAATGTCAAAAACAGGCAGAATATTGCCTTTATTTTAAATTTGAAATTGAGAGTAACTAAAAAGTAATAAAGACAAATTCATTCAAATGGTTATGATGTGACAAATTATTCAATCTTCGTTTTAATCTAAGTAAATTTACCTTTATTTTCAAGAAAATTAAATAACCTATATTGAGTATGTGCTATTGACCTCTACATTCTTGCAAATTCATGTTTAGATAAGCTGATATTTACTCATACACTTCTATTTTATAAATTTTTCTTGTCAGAAATGTTTTAAACTCATTTCCACCTTTCATGTCTTAGCTTCTTATTTCTGTTGTAAATTAAACGATATATAGGAATTTAAAATAAAAGTATTACCTGATAAAATAGCAGCTTTGTAAGTTGAATCACATAAAGAGGATAAATAATACCTGCCAATTAGCAGGCACTTAACAAACTTTCTCAATTCTTTATATGCAATATTAGCAATCCTCCACTTTCTACTGTAAATATTGTCATTAATAATCTGTTTCTAAGATGCAGATATTAAGCTCAACAAATTAAATAATTTGCTGAAGATCACACAGATTCTAAGAGACAGGAAAACGACTTCTGGTCAGTGGATTGACTCTGGAGCCTCTAACTTTTTCTCACTTCTTGATCGAGAGAATCCTCTTTGATAGAGAATTAGGTTGTCCAAATGTTCAGGATTGTCCATATTTCCTATTCTAGATAAGTTTCCCATGGTTACTTTGCTAACTATTTACAAGTGCTTTCACAGGCAAAACTTGAATCAATAATTATTGAAAGCACCTTTGAATGAGTTCCAGCGATGTAATGGTGCTATTAATGATTTCTAAATTAGCTGTGAGATTGCCTTAAATCCCAAAGATGGTTATCATTAGTGATTTACTTGTAATGAAATCTACTATAACACAATGGAATTCTATTAAGTGGCATTCACTTAATATATTGATTTATTTTGGATAAAATATATTTAAGATATTCTGTCCACTTCATTGGTGAAAGCAGAGGCCCAAGAGAATAAATGATCCTTCCAAGGTCAACGTGCTTACCATTCTGCAGGCTGGGTGCAGAGCCAGTCATCTTACATCTATGACACTTGGCTCATCTTCTCCCCAAAGTCCTGCCAGAAACCAGTAACTTCTCTAAAACTAGTTTAATTCCTAGTGGTGATAAGTTACTTCTCTTAGTAACTTCATTAACTGTATTGCAAATTCATGCTGGTTTACAAATCTTACGCAAGTTGAAATTCTTATACCAGTTGCCTACTTGCACCTAATTTTTAAGATTTGTTTTCTGTCCCTTTCTTTAAAGACAGAAGAAATGGGTTAAAACTATGAGTTATAGATAGTCAATATTTTTACTCTTCTACACATGAATTACTAAGCCTATTTTTTTCCTTGATATCTTCTTTACTATGACATATTTTTAAATGTATACTTTCTTTTCCTTTTGTTCTTATAAATAGTAATTGATGTTATGCTTCCATTTTGTGACTTTCAAACTTTCTCCATAAAAACTAAGTATTCAATACTGATCTCTAATGCATCCGTTCTCAGTTTAACTTGTTATTTATTATACCTTGAATGATATAATACTCAAAAGGATGGGCTCTGAGGAAAAACATCCCAAGTTTCTCTCCTGGATTAAAAGGTGCTAGCTATCTTTGAGAACTTAATGAGTTATTTGTGTTTCATTGCTCTCACACTTGAAATGGAAAGAGTATTTATAAAATTCTGGTGAGGATTAGTGAGAAATTCACATAAAGTGATAGACATAATGCCTAGTATTTTGTAAGAACTGAGTAATTAAATATGTAGTAATAATAGTTAAAGTAATTCAAATTATTCACTTTGACTTTTTTCTAAAAGTATTACTATGAGTATTTTATTTTTTAGAGAAAAGCTTTTTAATTATGGGTGGCAAAACAAGGATTGGAGGGCATTTCTGGTTATGACTGGGAGAAATTAATAAAGTACCTATAAATGTAGAGGAAATGGGAGATATTGGCATGCAACCATGATGAAGTAACTAGTATTTGCACATCCACCATAAAAACTATAAAACTGAGCAATATATGTGAGGCAATTGGATTCATACATCAGGTTGCAGGCACCACAGCTCTGAGATACTTGAAAGAATGGAAACACATAAATTGGTGCCCATGTTTTCCCGGGGTGTCTGATGGAAGACACTGCCTGCTGTGGCACAGGGAAGTGGAGCCCAAGGCAAGAGTTCTGGGAAGATTGAAGTTCAGGGCAGCTGAAGAGACTGGTATTTGCAAAGAATATGAGAAATAATGAAGTGCCGCAGAGGAACTTGTGGAAGTCTATGATACTCAAGAAGTGCCAAGAGAAGAGCACAGACTTTGGAGTCAGTCAAGCATAGGTAATTTGAGCTGAGCGTTGAGGTGTGCATACATTGCTTGAAGCTCCCTAAGACAAAGTGCCACTTGTAGGGTTAGGAGATAAATAGAAATGTCATAAGACAAGGAATGCTAAAAGATACTGTATTGTCAAGCCGACCACATAAACAGACCATTTTGGGAGCCTCAGGCATTAATATGAGAAGTCAGAAATGTGACGATTTAAAAGTCCTGCTCTATAGTTAAAAGTATGCCCTGGCCGGGCACAGTGGCTCATGCCTGTAATACCAGCACTTTGGGAGGCTGAGACAGAAGGATCACCTCAGGGTCAGGAGTTCAAGACCTGCCTGGCCATGATGATGAAACCTCTTTCTACTAAAAATACAGAAATTAGCTGGGCATGGTGGCAGGTGTCTGTAATCCAAGCTACTTGGGAGACTGAGGCAGGAGAATGGCTTGAGCCTGGGAGGCAGAGGTTGCAGTGAGCCGAGATCACATCACTTCACTCCAGCCTGGGTGACTGAATTAGACTGTCCCAAAGAAACAAAACAAAACAAACCCAAAAAGCATGTCCGAAGACTAAGGAGAAAAGAAACAGACTCACTCTAACAAAAAATAGAAGCCAAAATTATATGCCAGAAATTCAACCACTTGTGAGAACACAATCCAACACCCATTCCATGTAAACACCACAATCCAGTCTTTTTGCAATGTCCAGAAAATCAAGAAAAGGTAGCAATGAAAACAGACATTGAGATGAATCAGATGTTGGGGTCAGTTTACCAGGACATTGAAGAAGCCGCCATTAATAACTTCTTCAAGGACTTAAGAGGAAAAATGGTTAACACTGAGGAAAAAATAGAGAACCTCATCAGAAAAATGAAAACCATATAATAAAAAACAAATTAAAAGTCTAGAAATGACAAAGAAAACTTCTGAAATTAAAAAAAAAGGAAAATAGCCAATAACAAATAAAACACTGGATGAACTTAACAGCACATTGGAAATAGAAAAAATAATTGTATTAAAATGCATATCAGTAGAATTATGTGAAGTACAGAGACAAACATTTGAGAATAATGAACAGGGGCACTTCATGGACAGAATCATTGTTCTAACTTGCTTTTAATTGTTGTTCAAAGAGGAAAGAAAAAGAGAACAAAACAACTATATATATATATATATATATATATATATAATTTAAAACAATGACCACAAATTTTTAATATATGGTAGATGTGATAGTTCATGTTAACTCTGGTTGATGGAGTATTGGCAATAGTAAGGGAGGGTGAAGTACTGCCTGCAGACAAAAAACTTGCTGTAGAACCATGCAGGAAAAATTAGGAGGGTTTGCTTCCATAAATTCATAGGGAAGTGTGAGGTGATGACAGGGCAGGCCTCCTTCAGGCTTCCCAGAACATCTACAGGGGGTCCCTCCTGACAGATTTTTGGGCTGCTTATGATCCAAAAGAAATGTTTAGTTGTAGATCCTGAGACTAGGACATGCAGTAGTTCTCAGCAACTGTAGACCCAGATCCCGATGTAGAAATTTTAGAAGGGAAAAAATATAAATAAAAATTTATATATATATATATATATATATATATATATATATGTATATATATAGTGCAGATCATGCAGGATTGTTACATAGTTACATACATGGCAATGTGGTTTGCTGCCTCCATACCCCCGTCACCTTTATCTGGCATTTCTCCCCATGTTATCCCTCCCCAACCTCACCACTCATCACCCCTCACTGTCCCTCCCCCAGTCCCCCCCCAACAGACCCCAGTGTGTGATGCTCCCCTCCCTGTGTCCATGTGTTCTTATTGTTCAACACCCACCTATGAGTGAGAACATGTGGTGTTTGATTTTCCGTTCTTGTGTCAGTTTGCTGAGAATGATGGTTTTCCAGGTTCAACCATGTTCCTACAAAGGACATGAACTCATCGTTTTTGATGGCTGCATAAGATTCCATTGTGTATATGTGCCACATTTTCCCTGTCCAGTCTATCATCGATGGGCATTTGGGTTGGTTCCAGGTCTTTGCTATTGTAAACAGTGCGGCAATGAACATTCGTGTGCACGTGTCCTTATAGTAGAACGATTTATAATCTTTTGGGTATATACCCAGTAATGGGATTGCTGGGTCAAATGGAATTTCTATTTCTAGGTCCTTGAGGAANAACAGACCCCAGTGTGTGATGCTCCCCTCCCTGTGTCCATGTGTTCTTATTGTTCAACACCCACCTATGAGTGAGAACATGTGGTGTTTGATTTCCTGTTCTTGTGTCAGTTTGCTGAGAATGATGGTTTCTAGATTCATCTATGTCTCTACAAAGGACACAAACTCGTCATTTTTTATGGCTGCATAGTATTCCATGGTGTATATGTGCCACAATTTCCTTGTCCAGTCTATCAACAATGGGCATTTGGGTTGGTTCCAGGTCTTTGCTATTGTAAACTGCTGCAATGAGCATACGTGTGCATGTGTCTTTATAGTAGAACGATTTATAATCTTTGGCTATATACCCAGTAATGGGATTGCTGGGTCAAATGGAATTTCTATTTCTAGGTCCTTGAGGAATCGCCACACTGTCTTCCACAATGGTTGAACTAATTTACACTCCCACCAACAGTGTAAAAGTGTTTCTATTTCTCTACATCCTCTCCAGCATCTGTGGTCTCCAGATTTTTTAATGATTGCCATTCTAACTGGAGTGAGATGGTATCTCAATGTGGTTCTGATTTCCATTTTTCTAATGACCAGTGATGATGAGCATTTTTTCTTATGTTTGTTGGCCTCATATATATCTTCTTTTGAAAAGTGTCTGTTCATATCCTTCACCCACCTTTGAATGGGTTTTATTTTCTTGTAAATCTGTTTTAGTTGTTTGTAGATTCTGGATATTAGCCCTTTGTCAGATGGGTAGATTGCAAATTTTTTTTTCCCATTCTGTTGTTTGCTGGTTCACTCTAATGATTGTTTCTTTTGCTGTCGGAAGCTCTGGAGTTTAATTAGATTCCATTTGTCTATTTCGGCTTTTGCTGCCAATGCTTTTGTTGTTTTAGTCATGAAGTCCTTGCCTATGCCTATCTCCTGAATGGTTTTGCCTAGGTTTTCTTTGAGGGTTTTTATGGTGTTAGGTCTTATGTTTAAGTTTTTAATCCATCTGGAGTTAATTTTAGTGTAAGGTGTCAGGAAGGCATCCATTTTCTGTTTTCTGCACATGACTAGCCAGTTATCCCAACACCATTTGTTAAACAGGGAATCCTTTCCCCATTGCTTGTTTTTGTCAAGTTTGTCAAAGATCAGATGGTTGTAGATGTGTGGCATTGCCTCCAATGCCTCTGTTCTGTTCCATTGGTCTATATCTCTGTTTTGGTACCAGTACCATGCTATTTTGATTAATGTAGCCTTGTAATATAGTTTGAAGTCAGGTAGTATGATGCCTCCAGCTTTGTTCTTTTTGCTTAGGATTGTCTTGGCTATGTGGGCTCTCTTTTGGCTCCATATGAAATTTAAGGTGGTTTTTTCCAGTTCTGTGAAAAGTGTCATAGGTAGCTTGATGGGGATAGCATTGAATCTATAAATTACTTTGGGCTGTATGGCCATTTTCACAATATTGATTCTTCCTAATCATGAACATGGAATGTTTTTCCATCTGTTTGTGTTCTCTCTTGTTTCCTTGAGCAGTGGTTTGTAGTTATCCTTGAAAAGGTCCTTTACCTCCTTTGTTAGTTTTATTCCTAGATATTTAATTCTGTTTGTAGCAATTGTGAATGGAAGTTGCTCTTGATTTGGCTCTCTTTTAGTCTGTTATTGGTGTATAAGAATGCTTGTGGTTTCTGCACATTGATTTTTGTATCCCAAGACTGTATTTTAAAGTAGTAGGATAGGAGAGGAAGACAATGAGTATTAATTTTTATCTCTTTTCTCATGAAAAATAAGCACTTGGTGTAATGGTTGATATTTGAATTAATATGTCCAACTTTGGTGGGTGTGTGTTTGCTTCACCCAGTTTTATCTGATTTGTACTTTATATAATAACATGAGAGCCACAGAATATAGAATTTCTCATATTTTCCTCTATGGCAAAATGGAGCTCCATTATTTTTACTGTAAGTCTCTCATCATCCCAAGATCTGCAGAACAATAACTGGCCAATCAGTGTATTTTTTTTATTATTTGGAAGTGTTTTCTTTATTTCTAGATCTTGAAATAATTTCTTAAACTAAGAATGGTGTGGCTTATGAAAAATTTTTGTTTTTTTGTTTTGTTTTATTTTTCATTTCTAGACATAGTCCTCAGCTGAGGCAATATAACATATTGACTAGTGTCTGTGATCTTATAGAATGTTCTCACAGGAAGAGTGAATCTGACATTTTCAGGTTTTATTCTTCTAGTTTATGATACCCTTTAATATGAACAAATCATAGTAGTGCTTAGGTTTGGTTGATGAACCAAAATTATTTGTTTTCACTTTCATTGTGAAATATGATGTGGTGATGTGTGGTCATCAAGCTTAATCAGGTAGTAATATTTAACACCTTCAATTCTATAATGGTTAATTTTATGGGTCAACTTGATTCAATTGAGAAATGCCCAGAGAGCTGATGAAACAGTATGTCTAGGCATGTCTATGAGAGTGTTTTGAAAGAGATTTGCATCTAAACATGTAGGCTGAATACAGAGGACTACCCTCACTCATGCCTGTGCATCATCCAATCCCTATAGGGACTAATTAGAACACAAAGGCAAAGAGGGGGTAAAATTTTCTTTCTGTGTGTAAAGGAGGACTTCAAACTGGAGCTTTGGTTACCTTGGCCTTCAGAAAGAAAGAAAACTTAGATTTATGGAACAAATGCTATGTGTATATTATTATTTAGTTTGTTTCTCTCTCTGCCAAAAATAACCAATAACAAAAGGGTGATACTGTAATTTCCTTATTGGGAAAATTGAGACTAGATAATATTCAGGTATTATATAACTTGTCCATGATTCTAGAAAATTTTGGTTAAGGACTTAAGCCTGGATTTGAGCCTATGTCTGTTTGATTATCAAACCTGTTATTTACATTATCTATTCTTCAATTCAGAGAGTCAATGAGAATAAAAATAGATGGATATATTATATACATGTATACTTCACCTCTCTTAATTCCTCCACAATAGTATTATTTCAGTTCAAGCTCCCTAAGACTAAAAAATGTTCACTATAAGAAAGTTATTTTTCATAAAACATGTTGAATCATGTGTAACAGAGATCATAATTCCTATATTTATAAATCTTTACCACCATATATATATGTGTATATATATATATATGTACATATATAAATCTACACTGAAAGTCTGAAGAACATAATCACATTCTTCTCTACATTAGATAAGAGAACAAAGGAATGTATCTAAGTATAAGTGAGAGACAGCAAATATTAAAAACCTATTAGTTTTTAGATTGAAATGAAAAATCAAGTATGACCTCCAATTAAGTGCTTGAATTTTAGCTATTGAATATGGGAATCATTTATTAAAGTATGGCCACCAAGGTCATAATAACCTCCCTTAAAATCTAGTCATTATAACTTGGATTTGGTAATGTAAGTATAAAGTACTATTTAACCCACTTTTACACATTTATAAGCATTATGACGTTTGAACTACTCCCGACCTTAAACAAATCATCCATTCTTAAATACATTGTTTGGAAAATGTCTTTGAAATGCAGACATCATCACAAGATTGGCAGCTAAATTTTAAGATTGGAAGAGAGGATAATAGAGACATGACATTCCAAAATTGCTAGAATTAAATAGTAGGTTATTCTTACCTGGATAATTTCACTTACCTGCAGAGATGGATAAGATCTAGGAAGCATAAGCTTCAAATAATTTGTTTTACTTTCTTACGGCAAAGGAGTATCTTAGGTTTTACTACCATAGTTTTTCCATGTTGTTTCTTGCCTATCCTTCCTTGTCTAATATTAAATAAGAGTGATTAAAGAATTTGACAGAAAATGTGAATGTCTGTATTTCATTTTTAGACTAAATTAAATTTTACATGCAATGACCCTGAACTGAAAAAAAATCTCTAAAATCATTAACTCATTTTGCCTTAATTTAATAATCATATTCATCACCATAACAGTAATCATCCATATCTAGTGAATAGATTCATCAGGAAATAACAACTTCTAAACACTTACATGCCCGTTAGCCTTTCCTATAGGGTAAATCTTTATGATAAAATTTCAATTATTTGAACAAAAATTTAGACTATGTCATTTCCATTAACTTGTTTCTGCTTATGAGCATTTTCAATCTTTAACCTTAAGTGAACTTTTTTTGGTGTGCTTGTTTGCTAATAAAATTAATTTACATTGTTAAGTACATCAGTGTTTTCTTTGCTTTTAATTGCTGTGCAATAGTGCATATTACACATTGTAAACATACATGTCCACTCTCCTGTTAACATATATTTGCATTGTTTCCAGGTTGGATCTATTATGGAAAAATTATAAATTGTCTAGTAAAAGTTTGTGGTTCTATGCTTTTCTAGATTCCATTTTGAATGAATTTTGTTTTTTGTATAAGAAAGGAATTAAATTTCTATTTTTTTCATGTACTTTTCCTGTTGTTCCAGAATCATTTGCTGAAAAGGGTATCTATGCTCCATCGATTTGTACTGGTCATTTTACAAAACCTCAATTAACCAAATATCTGTAAGTCTGTTTCTGAGAGTTTTGTCTCCCATTCTTCTATGTGTATTTTTCTTTGACCAATGACATTCTGTCTTAGTAAATAAAACTTTACATTATGCCTTAAATCTGTATAATGTGAGTCCTTCAACTTAGTGTTGCTTTCTTAAGAAAGTTTTCACTCTTCTACACAATTTGTATTTTTTATTACTATTGACTTATCCATTTATACCCATGCCTGGGTAATTTATTAAAAAAAAAAAAAAAGATTCAGTTGACTCACAGTTCCACATGGCTCGGGTGGCCTCTGGAAACTTATAATCTTGGTAGAAGGTACCTCTTGGCAGGACAGCAGGATAGATAATGAGTTCAAGCAGGAGAAATGCCAAACGCGTATAAAATCATCAGATCTCATGAAACTCACTATCAAGATAACACCATTGGGAAATCACTCTCATGATCCAATTACCTCTTACCTTGTCCTGCCCTTGAACATGGAGATTATTGGAACTACATTTCAAGATGACATTTGGGTGGGGACATAGCCAGCCACATCATTCTGCCCCTGGCCTCTCCTGAATTCGTGTCCTCACATTGCAAAACACAATCATGCCTTTTCAACAGTTCCCCAAAGTCTTAGCTCATTCCAGCTTTAACCCAAAAGTCCAAGTAGAAAGTCTCATCTGAGGCAAGACAAATCCCTTCCACCTATGTGTCTGTAAAATCAGGAGCAAGTAAATTACTTCCAAGATACAATGGGATTACAGGCATTGGGTAAACAAACCCATTCCAAATGGGAGAAATTGGCTGCAACAAAGGGGCTATAGGCCCTATGCAAGTCCAAAATCCAATAGGACAGTCATTAAAGCTTAAAGTTCAAAACGATCTCCTTTGACCCCACGTCTCACATCCAGGTCATGCTGATGGAAGGGGTGGGCTCTCACGGCTTTGAGAAGTTAAGTCCCTGTGACTTTGCAGGGCACATTCCCCCTCCCAGGTGCTTTCACAGATTGGCATTGAGTGTCTGTGGCTTTTTCAGACACATGGTGCAAGCTGTCAGTGGTTCTACCATTCGGGGGTCTGGAGGACAATGGCCCTCTTCTCACAACTCCACTAGGTGGTGCCCTGGTAGGGGCTCTTTTTGGGGGCTCCAATCCCACATTTCCTTTCTTCACTGCCCTAGTAGAGGTTTTCCATGAGGACTTTGCCCCTGCAGCAAACATCTGCCTGAACATCCAGGCATTTCCATCCATCTTATGAAATCTAGGCAGAGGTTCCCAAACCTTGGTTCTTGCCTTCTGTGTACCTGTAGGCCTAACGCTACATGGAAGTTCTGAAGCACCCTCCTGAAGCAACAGCCTGAGCTGTACCATGGCCCCTTTAAGCCATGGCTGGAGTGGCTGGGACTTAGGGGACCACATCAGAGGCTGCACAGTGCAGGGGGTTCCTGGGCCCAGCCACGGAATCCACTTTTTCTTTTCTAGGTCTCTGGTCCTGTGATGGGAGGGGCTGCCATGAAAGTCTCTGACATGACCAGGAGAGATTTTCTTTCTACTTATTCTTGATGACTAACTACTGCTACCTAAAATAGTATCAGCAATGGTGAGGCACCATTGATGACCCTGAGAGGGGGTGAAAGGTCAAGTGTAGTCAAACCATTACAAGCAAGGGGTGACCTTGTTATGTGACCTCTTTCTTTGCAAGACAAATGGGAAAGCCTTTGGCAGGAGTTACAAGCATGGCATACAGTGTTGACTTTATTAGAAACATAGCGGCCTTTTTATTTGTTACACAATTGTTCTTTGGCTGATAGAAGGATTCCATACGGCTAATCAGTCAATAAATTCCCATGAAACAAGCCTCTAAATTTTGTCAGGATTTATTAGCCACTCCTCTTGGGAGACATATGACAGCACCATTTAGACTGAGGCTTCCAACCTGCCAACTAACAGTACATTATGAAACTCTAGATATCAAAAGGAGAGACACTGTGCTAGATGTTTACCCGCTGGTGGAAAGTAGTCGGGCAGTTTGTGACAGTGCCTCCAACAGAAAAATTTTCTGTAACATTCTGTGCACATCCATAGTGCAACCATATGACATATCAATTTCAGTGCTACGATTTTACAGTAGTCTCTTGAATTGGCTTGCAGGTGTCACTCATGAGTCACTTGAACTTTTTTTACTATAAGTTTTGCATATAAAATTTGCATTGAAACAAAAAGTTTAACCAAGACAGTTCAGGAATTACAACTGCAATTACCAATACACCATCTTTTCTCCTTGTCTGAAAATTCAGGATATTCAGGAGACTGTAGAGGAGGCCAGCCAGCCAGGGCAGCAGGAGCAGCAGGAAAGTATCCTTCCTCAAAGCCGCTTAGGATAGGATGGTGGGAGAAGGAGAGATTAGAGATGCACAAGGAGTGACTTTACACCAGGAAGCACAGGTTAACACTCACTTTGTGTTTTACTGGCTGAAAGCTCAGCATCAACAAATACACTTTTAAGAAAAACTAAGATACTCTTTGGGAAACCGGTTTCAATTCTACCTCTTATTGTTCAGTCTGCTGACTGCCCTTGCCCTCTGGCTGGTTATTCCTAATTAGTGCTGTCACTAAAGATAGCGCACACTATCTGACCTTGGGAAGTCTTCTCATATCCCCTAACCTGGCCTATGAAGCCCTTAATATGTAGGACGCTGGAGGATGCCAATGCTGCCGCCACCTCGCTTCAGTGTAATATGTGCTACCAGGTCCCAAAGAGTTTTATCATTCCCTATAACCTCATCCACACAGCCTCTGCTGCCCTTCTTCTAAAAAGCCAGTGGGGCCTTACTGACCCCACATTGGGTGATACATTTTTCAAGGGTCCAGCAGGGACTAGTCAGTAATAACTACTGCATTTGTGAAGCTGGCCCATCATGGTTTCATATGTTTTTCTGGAAAAGTCACAGTAAGCCCAATAGCTTGATATAATGTATTACTTACACAGGACAGCATACGCAAGATCAGTATGGTGTCCACTTTCCACCGTCCACAGGGCAACATCAAACAGAAGGAAACAGAAGATAGAAGACACAGAGTGACAAGTGGGTTGCTCTGTCACGGAGAAGCTGATTTCATACTGCGTCTCCATAGTTAGTAGCCTGAAGCTATTTCCCAAATTTGTGGGGAAGGAGTGTGAGGGATAGAAACTCTCATGCTTCACCAGAATTAGGGAGTTGGGTAAGGAACAGCCTCATGGCAGCCTCTCTTAAGATGGGGAGCCTTTTGCAAGATATGGAAGTTGATAATTGCCTGTCAGGCCAGATACAGCTATGCCCAAAATAAACTCTGTGCCAACATCTCTTGCTTCTTGGTGACTTTGATGTCCCAAGTCCCATGAAGGTATCTGACTCCAGTTCATGGATGAACCAGATAAGTTAAAGGCTGTTGAAGTAAACTGGGCCACAAAGCTGTTAAAACCATACATGCAAGTTGAAACTCAAATCTCCTGGCAGGGGTGCAGACTGTGGGGCTTGCGCTGGAAAGCACATCCAAAATGCACGTTGCTGTGCTTTCACTAACCCATGGTCAACAGCAATGAGCTGACAGTATGGTCCAGTGCTTCACAGTAGGAAGATGTATGATGGTGTCCCCCAAACCAAATATATTGTGTTTTTAAAAACTGCAAATATTTTCTACGTTTTTTGGGTTCTCTAGTCAAGTTCTCACAAGCCCGCAATCAGGTTGTTGACTGACCTGCATTCTTATCTGGAGGTCAGGTCCTCTTATAAGAACATGGAGGTTGTTGACAGAATTAACACCTTGTTAGACAAAGGCTTTCAGGCCCTAGAGGTAGTCCTTCTCTACGGGCAGTAGTAAGCATGGCTGTTTGTTTCTCTGGGGACTCAGGGAGCGCCTCTCCTCTTCAAAAGGGGCCCTGATCGTTTTAAAAGCTTCCACCAGACAAAGTCAACATCAGGATGATAGAATATCTTCAAATCAACTCAAAATCACCAAATTTGGGACCTTAGTTGCCTCTAAAAATATTCCCTTGCCTTGGCCATAGAATTTAACCAATTATAGGAATAATATTACATTACATCTTTACTGGTATGCTTCATACTCAAAGGAGAAGATTGTTCAGGGCATGAGAGCAGAGGGCAGAAACATTGGGGGCTATCCAGGAAATATGTCTTGTATTGCAGGCTTATGTAGAATTACCAGGACTTTCAGAATCACTAGTCAAGTGATCTGCATTATACAATGTATATCCATTTAAACATTTCTAAGGTGTAAAAAAGAACAATGTTTTTCATGCAATATCATGAAAACATATAAATTGCCCTGCAGAATATTTGTTTCTCATAATTTTCTTAGAAATTACACATATTATTACTAGGAGTAGTGGAACATGTGCAAGAGTAGCAGAATAACGAGGTTGCAGGACAATTTCTGTACACATTGCCTCACAACCAAAGCCCTCATGCATTCCACATGATGCTGTTCTGATAAAGTAAGGTTTAATCTATTTTTGTGTGTTGATAAACTGGGATTCCCTTTTTTGACATATTTTTAGTTATATAATGTGAAATTTCAGGCATGCACCTATAACAAAACATTTTCCCACTCTGAGTATCAGTTTCCTGATCTTTAAAACGAAGTTATGCATATGTGATCTCTAAACTCCTTCCAACCCTGAATATTTTCAGAATCTAAACCTGCATCAAATATGCTTTACATCATTAGTAAGAGGAACTTTAGAAACTAGAATAGCACCTCATAAAATACTCTTTAACTTTCATATACAACTGACTCTTATTTTAAAGAACTTTGGAGTAGATTATTAATGTTACCATCTTATAAATATCTAGATTTTACTCATATAGTTGAACCTGGATCAACTCTATTTCTCAAAATTTTTTATATGTTAAATTACCTTCCTATATCATGATGGCTCTTTGAAGTTTTCTCTAGACCATATGTCTTATTCCAGAGATACATCTGAGCCCATTTAGAATTTAACAGATGAATGCATGATGCTTATAATAATCTTCTACAGAACTGAAATCCTTTTCTAGAAAAGAGTAATAAAATCTCCCAGGTTCAAAGTAGAAGAATTATATCTTTTTTGAAATAATGACTTTCCAAACTGCTAATAAAAATTGGAAATATTATATAAAAATCTTTTTTACAATACTGCATATGATTATTAAATATAAATAGAAAGAACTTTAATATCAGATGTTTTTATTAATTTGAAACAAAATATCTGCTACATGTTTGTGTTATATAGTACAAAAGAACTTCAACTATTTAACTTGTAATAGTTTAATATCTCTTTTAAAAAATTATATTCATTTTACAATTTTCTGTATACTCTACCTTTTAACGTATGTATGAAATATGTATTTTATAATGTTTATTGTTTTAGATTGATTTCTCTGTCCCACTAATGGTTCATTGTTAGAAGCTGGGGTTAGATTAAAAAGCTTAGAGCCTGAAAAAAAATGTATAAAATAGAAAGAATAGAGATATTGTAAGTTTGACAGGTAGATTTTAATTCTAACTTTCCTAACTACAACAATTTAACCTTGAGAATTTTTTTGAATCTGCTTTACTTGACATTAGCTATTTCATACTTAAAATGTGAGTAATAATACATCTTTCATAGAGTTATGAAGAGTAAATAATCTATAATCTATAAATAAACTTGCATAGCATTTGACATATTTTACATACCTAGTAATGCTATAAATAAAACAAAAATACTTAATCAAAGTACTTTGCAGCTGTCTTTGTTTTTTTTTTTTTTTTTTTTTTTTTTTTTTTTTTTTTTTGAGAAGACAGAAGACACACAGTTGGGTTACCCTGTCACAGAGAAGCTAATTCCATGCTGTGGTTACAGAGCTGGTAGCCTGAAGCTGCTCCCTAAATTTGCTGGGAGGGGTGTTAAAGGTGGAAATTCTCATGCTTCATTAGAACTAGGGAGTTGGGCAAGGAGCTGATTCATGGCAGCCTCCCTCGATATAGGGAGCCTTGTGCGGTACATAGAAGCTGATGACTGTGTGTGAGGCACAGATACGGCTGTGCCCAACATAAACTTTTTGAGGGTATTTTTTTTTCAGTACTTATGATATAGATGTTGCCTTCAGTTCATGTTAATCAAATTATATCCCTGAAATACATCTACGCAACACACAATAATAGAAAACAATTTAGGAAAAAAATCGTCTATGTTAAAAGTGGTGGTAAGCAGAATTTCATATTGCAGAATTTGAAAAGTAATCCTAAAACCCAGAATAATTTGGGCAAGAAAACAGGAAGATGGAAACTTTTACATCACCTTATACAAGAGGCAAGAAGAGTTTATAAGAGCCTTAATATGAACCTCTAACTTAAAAGAATTCAGATTTGGAGCCAGCACATTGGCCTATTTTATTCATAATGGAAATTAAGGAAGGCAGACATAAAAGCAAAATTTCATGTTTGTAAGCCATTTTTATATTGGCAAAATTGATCTCATTGGAAAGAATAAGGCTAAATATTTGCCCAAGTAAGCATGAAATCAGGTTTATAGCTGCAGATAAAAATGAGCTGAACACAGAAACTAATGTTCTAATCCAGAAAACTATAATTATTTTCTTACCATAACATCCAATGCTTCTAATAGCAAAATAAATAGGACTAAATTAAGAGAGAGACCACTCCTTGATCACTGAAGGTTGCATTTCACTGACAGGTTTAGAATAAGTACACATTAGCAGATCACAAAAAAAAAAAAAAAGGCAAGTATACAAATTTTTGCATTGTGAATATCCGAATTTCCATTCTTCTTATGTAGTTGATGGGGTAAAACTAGCATAAAACTAAAATTAGCATAAAACATTCAACCGTGCAACTCCAAATCAAATAATAATATTCTAAAGTCTTCAGATAAAGAATGAGAAAATTATATAGGTTCCACCATTCTTGTATGGTTTCTATCAAATAGAATTTCAAAAGGGCATAGAATTTAACTCATCCAAAATAGATTTAACAAAAGAACAAAGATCATGTAGTCACATATGCATGCAGGCACACACACACTCATGCTCACAAACTCAAAACAATACAAGGATTAGTGAAATAGTTACTTTCTTTTTTTTTTAATTCATAATAAATAACATTCAAAATATTGAGAAACAAGAATTTTAAAACGTATATGTTAGGGAATAGAGAAACGACTTAAAATATAACTATGTTTCCCTTTAGGAAAATCAAAGGAGACATGGACAGGATGAAATATTTGATTAAATATAAATGAAAAAAAAAGAATAAAGCACAAGCTCAAAAAACAGGACTGGCAGAGCTAAGTGTATAGATTAAGGTAAAAGTTAATTCCATTGCTATATTTGTTTACTCAAATCAAAATGTAAAGGACCACAAGTCTGTAAGGAGACTTGCAAGAATCACCATGACAAAGGAAATGTAATTGCTGTGATTTGAGGAAAAATGAGAGAAATGGAAAATAGACAAATATGCACATGGAGATACTTGGTATAAATTTAAGAAAATGTATCAAATGAAATGTTAAGATAATGACAAACATAAAATAAAATGATATTAAAATGAAGGCATGGATATTTAGATAGGGATTACTCATTGTACTCCAGGAAAATGAAATTAATAACCATAACATTGTATATCATGAAGAGTCAACTAAACTTTATAGTAAAAGGTTAAACATCTTGCACTGCAAAAAACGCTGTAGCTAATTTTAAGAGAGAAAAATAAATGACTTCTGAGTTACTTCTAATTAGTAAAAAAGACAAAATAAAATTCTAGCTTACTTTGAGGAGAATAAATTAAATGCCTTCAAAATTTTATATTCCTTCACATAATGTTAACGAATAAAGGCAAGAAAAAGACATTTTAAATGCACAACTTATTAAGAATTTTATTATACATGTAGTTTTACTGAAAAATTCATTTGAAAACATAAGCCTATTAACCAATATACAAATAAAAGTAAAGTATACATGCATGTAGAAATAAAGCTTTAAAAAAACTTGCAAAAATTAAACCCATATAATTACAGAATTAAATTTAATTCAGTGAGGTAATTATGGTCATAAAACAGAATGCTTATGATATACTTAGAAAAGAATTTGCATAGTACACAAATGAAAATTGGGATAAAATAGCTATAGTCTACTATTTTTTTACTGAGTGCTTCTCAGATGCCAGGCAATGTCACAAGTTATGGAAAATAATTAGAGAAAATACATGAGATTTTTGGCCTGGAGCAGAAAAATGAAGTCCTCACAATATGTTTGAAACAAATAGGAAAAATCATATTTGCATGAAACCAAGTACAGCTAAATTTGATAAGATGGTTACATGGTCTTATTAGACATAGAGATGTCTGGATATTATCCTAGATCTGTTAAATTGTTCCAGGAATGCGGATCACAAATCTGCATTGTAGATAAGCTGCCAAGATAATTGTATGCCTAGTACAATGTGAATACTATGCTTCTTAATAGATGAGTAACTCACTAGGTACCTGAAATCAGCAGCAAGAAATAAGAGTGGATTGTGTCCTGTAATTATTTTAGGACTGTGTCCTATAAGTATCAGGATATATGAGAAAAACAAGAAATTTTGCTGGAAGCAAGTAGACTTTGAACTTGGATTTGGACTATGAACAGGACTTGTTTAGTTTAAGAGGGTGTTCAAGACACATTTTTTTAAATGTAGAATTTAGGAAACAAAACATTCATTTGGCTGAAATTAACAATTCAACCAAAACTTAGATATTTAGAGAAAAGTGGAACAAAATACCTTTTCTATTTTACAGCTAATCCTTCCTTTTATTAACAATAAACTTGACATGAAAATTTCAAGATTGCATCTGAATTTCAAATACCTTGATTTTCCTAGTCTGAATCCAATCTTAGAGTGATCTTGTGTTGATCTCTGCTTTTGATACTTGGAGTATTATGTAATTTAACAAAAAAGTTGTATTTCCTTTAAAAATATATAAATACGAAATGAACTGATGGTTTTGGCTATATTCAATTCAAGAATATGTAATAAAGGCCAGACTCTAAAAGTTAGTTGGGTATGCTGGCATCTGTGGTCTCAGCTATTCAAGACGCTGAGGTGGAAGGATCACTTGGGCTTGGGAGATTGAGGCTGCAGTGACTTGTGTTGTACTGCTGCAGTCCAGTCTAGGGCACAGAGTGAGAACCTGTCTCGGAAAATAATAATAACTAATAATAATCTATAGTAAATATATCATTACAAGCAAGACATAGATGGGAAACTAAAATGAGTAATAAGATCCAGTCCTGCCCAATTAACCATGTGTATTCTCAATTTGGATTCTGTTAAAACTTCCCAAATGTAATTTGTTTTATGTAGGATGCCATTTGACTCGGACTATGTGATGAAATCTGTTTTTGAGATTAAATTTCCAGCTTTCTGAATATACTGTATTGTAACATACATGTTATAATTGATGCCTAAATAGTAGATACCATAGAGAAAATATTTTCTGACCTGTCTACTAAAACATAGGTCATTTTGACACAAGAAAGTAAGTAGCTGTCTTTGAACCAAAAATTAATCCATAAGCAAGATTTCACATAATCTTTTTAGAAATAAATAAATTTCACAGCTTTATTCATTGTCAGTCCCTTGGTAGTTCTCAGACTGTATAAGGTGAAGATTGCAAATTCTACAGAAAGTGAAAGGGATCAGAATAACACCAAAGTCTGGAAGTAAAATGTAATTTTTCACATGACAACTAGAAACATGGCTGTTTTATGAACAAAACAAATTTTTGTTCCGCACATGACAGCACTTGTATCATAACTCAAAAACTCATTAAAGTATTTACGCTATTAGCCAAACTCCTATTTTCGGCACAAGACTGCAAATAACCTTTTAGGTATGACAAACTCGTGAAGATTTGACTCTTATAAGGCTGTAAGTTTTGAATATTCATTATACTTTATGCTCTAGGCAGCTCAAAAGATTTGCTCTGTTTTGTAATAGACAATTCACTGAATGGAACCTCTCACTCTAATGCATGTATTAACTGCTTCCTTTAAATTTTATGAGAGACAAACATGTTCATTCTCTTTTTCTCTATTTGCTTCATTCCTGTATGAGGCCAGTTTCCTCTAACTGCTCATGACTCTCTCCCCTTAGTAAATCTTTCATTTTTATTTTGTTATTACATTTTACTTTTCCACCTTCTCCCATCAAACAAGAATAGAAAGAAACTCAGTAACTGAAGCCAAAAACCATCTAGTCAACAAATCTAACAATCTGGGGATTGAATTTGAATTTGTAGGTGGGTAGAGTTCTATTTTTTTTTTGTTGTTGTTTTTTGAAACAGAGTGGAGTGCAGTGGTGTGATCACGGCTCACTGCAGCCTCGACTTCTTGTACTTAAGCGATTCTTCTGCCTCAACCTCCCGAGTAGCTGGGACTGCAGGTGCACACCACCAGGCCTGGCTAATTTTTTTTTTTTCTTTTTGTAGAACTGGGGTCTCACCATGTTGCAATAGAGTTTTTAATTGACATATCAGATTGATAAACATTTGTTTAAGAATTGAAGAAAGTACATTCTCCAATTGTAATTTGTAGTTTGTTTTATATCAAATGCCACGTGACTCAGACTATGTAATAAAATCTGTTTTGAGATTAAATTTCCAACTTTCTAAATATACTGTAGAGGATCTGAATTGGAGAAAGTAGATTCTCCAGTTAGACTGTATTTGGAAAACCTATTATAATTAACCCAGGTTACATAAAAACATATTTAAGGGAAAAAAATTAAGTGTTTTTGTTGTGCAGAGACATATTACTAGCACATTATTTTAGCCAAGCTCTGCATGTTTTTGTTGAAGCATGACTATATGCGAAGATTGGAAGGGCAACCGCCGAGAACTCGAGCTAAAGCCATGGTATGGCCACAAGCCAAGTGGCCCGCAGACACTGAACTCAATACTAATCATGTAACTCAGTGTTTTAGTCAACAACATTTATAGAGTATAGTATGACCTGTTGCAAACCCTATTTTCAGAGGTCTGGGAAAGCCTATTCACTCATAATAGATACAATTAGAGTTTTACAAAGTTGAATTATTTTGTCACATTTGCTTCCTTCGGTCACGCATTGTCACACAAAATTTATTTTTTAATGAAATAAGAATTGACTTTGAGTTATTTCTATGTGAATGTAATTAGAACAACTATTTAAACAGACTTCATTATAGATTTCTTGTTACTTAAACACAGGTTATTCTAGAATATCCTTGACCACAAAATCCATATTCTTTTACATCTTAATCATGTTCTTTTAAATATGTAGTAAGGGGTTTAGATTTTAGCTTTGCCTTTAAAATGATTAAGTTTTTTCTACTTCATAACCATGAAAAAGATATAATAAATCTAGTGATAACTCTTAGAAGATCAAAACTGAATTGAGCTAAAGTATGTTTTGTCCTAGTAAGCATCGTCCCCCAAAGTAGTGTCACCTTTTCTGGTATGCAGAAAGAAGACTGTTAGGTCACCTAACAAGATTATATGTGCACATACACTCTGCTTCAAAATCTACTCTGTTAATATTACAAGCTTGCCCTTGGAGAGTTCCACTAGCAAAGTGATCTTATCCTAGTGGAATGGAAAGAAAAACAAGCAGACAATTATGAGATGGTATTTTTGGATGCTTTGATAAAGAGAGGTACAGGATACTGTAGAGGATCTGAGGAGGGGTCTCCATGCCAGTTTTTGAGAATCTGAAGTTTTCCTCTAAGAGCTGACACTTGGGATGAGTCTTGAATATATGTCTTAGTTTTATTTTGCCGCATAACACACTACACTCCCATTTAACATCTTAAAACAACATACATTTATTATCCCACAATTCCTGCGGGTACTTTGGCTGAGGTTTTGTTACAAACAGGATAATCCATTTATCTGGGCTTGCCCAGGACTTTCTCAATTTTAAAATAGAAAGTCCTACATCCTAGAAAACTTCAGTACCAGGCAAACTAGGGACTTTTCATGAGTACTCACCTTGCAGCCTTGCAGCCTTGATGAGGCTGCAATCACCATACTGACTTAGGCCAAAGTTATTTCAGTGTTTGACTGGGCAAGGTCTGTTTCCTGGCTACTCAGTGGTTGCTGACAGGATTCAGTTCCATTGGAGCTGTAAGACTGAGGTCTTCAGGTCCCACTGGCCTCTGGCCAGAGGTTGCCCTCAGTTCCCTGGCAGATGATCCTTTCCATCAGAGCCTTCCTTGAGATCCAGGGAGAGAGTGCCAGCAAGATAAAGTCACTGTCTTTTGTAATCTAATTACAAAACAGACACCTCATCACTTTAGCCAACTTCTATTTGTTAGGGGAAATTCACTAACTAGATCCAGCCCACCCTCTGAGGGAGGGGAATTAACAAGGTAGGGCCACCAAGAACAGAGGGACATCTGCCAGAAGCTTTATATGCAACAGAAAATCAGTTGCAAGAAGCATCATCTGTGAGAAGGTATCTTATAATGGTGATAAACACATTTTCTACAGAGCACAGAACCATAAATTTATCTGAATAAGAATATGCTCACACAATACACAGCAAAGACAAATTTATTCTCAATTTTCTTTTAAAACATTTTGCTACTCATGGCCGGGCACAGTGGCTCAAGCCTGTAATCCCAGCACTTTGAAAGGCTGAGGTGGGTAGATCACTTGAGATCAGAGGTTCCAGATCAAGCTGGGCAACATGCTGAAACCCTAGCTCTACTATAATAAATAAATAAATAAATTAGCCTGGCATGGTGATGCCTGCCTATAGTCCCAGCTACTTGGAGGCTGAGGTAGGAGAATCAGTTGAACCCAGGAGATAGAGGATGCAGTAAGCCAAGATCACACAACTGCACTCTAGCCTGGGCAACAGAGCGAGACTCCATCTCAAAAACAACAACAAATTCACCACACTTGATGGACAGGTATAAGTGTGCACTTTTGTGAGTGTTCATTTGTGCAAATGTGTGTTGGGATGGAGTAGGTTGTTTTGAACTCCCTCTTTTTTTTCAGCTGATTTTTAAAGTTACTTTTTATTTACAGAACTCCAGGCATAAACTACATAATTAAAATTATAAAAAGAACAAGTCTGAAAATAAAAGTCTTCTTAAAGCCTGAGCTTTCCTGCTTGTCTAAAGCCATTATTTTCTCTGGTTTTCTGATCTTTTCAATCCTTCAGTGTGTATTTTCCCCCACTAAAAACTGCTTTTTCCTGTAATATTTCTGTTTCTCCCAAATCCATCCTTAATCTTTTGCTCTTATAATGCTTGTTATTCTTTTAGATTTCAGCACAGGCATCACTTTTTCAGGGTTTTCTCAATTCATAAAATGTTATTTACTAAACATTCTCATACCTGTATATTTCATGTTCTGGTATGCACCACAGTTCTATCTTTGCACTTACAATTATTTAGTTATGTTTATTTTCTAAAACATTAGCTTTATGTGGGACCTCATCATGTTTTCCCTACTCCTAGACTAAGGTCTTGCACAAAGGGTACAATAATCCTTTCTTATCCTTGGGGATATGCTCCAAGGTAGCCAGTGGATGCCAGAATAGTATCACAAATAGTATTAAACACTATATTCACTATGCATTTTTCCCATACATACCTATGATAAAGTTTAATATGTAAATTAGGCACAGTAAGAGATTAACAATGACTGGTAACAAAATGAAATAATTATAACAACATACTATTATAAAAATGATGTGAATTTGATGTCTCTTTCTCTCTCTCATACCTTATTTTACTGTATGCCAGTAAGTGAAACTCTGAATAACAAAACCCTGGATAAGCAGAGACTGCTGTATTATTTTTAATCACTAGCTGACTGAATAAAACACATCTAATAGTTAAGTCAATGTTTCTTTGCTAAATTAATATATTTTTTCTGAATTGAAGATCTTGATTTATTTGGTTTATATATATTTAGCAAAGGAGTAGCTATGTAGTGTTAAATTAAATTAAATGTGGCCTAATGCTCCTTTTTCTCTTGAATCCACTTGTAGCAAATTGCAGCCTAATTTAGGAATATAATCTTGTAACAAGTAGCTGTGTTTTAGCCATTTACATTAGATGAGCTTCAGCCAATCACAGGCTGCCAACTGCTCAGGCAATGTCCATATATGGCAAATGCTTCATCACATCCTGCATAAAGAAAGCCAACACTCAGCTGCAACCAACCAGTCAAGCTATTTATGTATATACTTCTTTGTTTCATTTATAAATACCACCTTCCCATGTACTGGATGGAGCTGTCTGAACCTCTCTTGGTTCTTCATGCTGTCTGATTCATAAATTTGCTTAAATAGGCTTTGGTAAATGCATGTTGTCTAAAGCCTCTCTTTTAACAGTAGACATAACTATACACAAAATATAGTAGTTTATTTTCTCAATTTTAATAATTTTTCTGTGCTAAAAATTTATCAATATTTCTAGTCAATAATAAAAAGTTATGCTCTTGGATATTCAATATCCAATAAGTATATTCAAGTTACGAATACACTTAAATGCATCTTATTTGAACTGACACATTTTTATGGTGTATATATATATATATATATATATATAATATGTGCCTCAAAATGTAGTAATCATATGCCCTTTTATTTTGTTCACTGAGATGATGGAACACTTTAATAAAATATAACTTATGCCATCTTTACAGCATTCTTGAGGAGTTACTTGGTCTGGAGAATAGCTTTATTTTCAAAAAGAGTCTAGTGATGCTCAGGACAATTAAGTAACTAGCCAAAGGTTATGCAGCTTCTAAAAACAAAATGCTTTTTCGAAGTGTGGGTACAATTGAACTCTTTTTAGTTCTGTCATATTTATCTCTTTATTACGTACCTGTTGTATCAGACGGGTTAGTGACTACTTTGGCTTTCATGCCTAGGGGAGCATCATCTGTTGCAGGCAGGATGGGTAGAGGTTCCAGCAGCCTCTTCTTTTCCTGCCTGATTCTTCAGCATACAGGCTGTCAAATCGAATTACCACAAGAGGGCACAATGGCTTATGAAACATTCTCTCCCTATGCTTTCTGCTTCAGATTGATTCAAAATAGGAGAGATGGAGAAAAAAGGAAAAGGCAAAGAAAACTTTTAAGTAAATAAAAGTTTATGGTTAATTTATAACTATTTCTTAATTCTGGCATTGAAGGCATGTTGATCAGAAGTTTAAAGTACTTCTACTCATTAGGCTAGACAAACATATATCCTGCACTGATTTGACAAATTTAGAAAAATTTGTTGTCAACATATTTGTTAATGAACATTTTACGAACTTTTCCATGAAGGAGATGGTTTCATGTCATGACCACAAAGGTTAATGTTTTACCTACAGAAAACACAACTAAAATGCTCTTTCCTTTTTATCAGTCCCATATACCTTCTGGTGTCAAGCTCAATACTCATATTAACTAGAAATTATGAATTACTACTTCCTTTTCATGGGCATTAGAAATCTCATTATTCGCCTTTTCATCTCACTCATATGTTAAGTAATTTTTAGGTGCTAAACACTGTGCTGGGATGGGGTTGATGAGACTTTCAGACAATGGTTTGGTCAAACTCAAAGACGAGCAGAGAAGAGAGAAAAGTATCTTTAAAAAAGGAAGGAGGGCTTATTAGTGATTCTTATTTTATAGATCAGATAACTGCATCATGATTTTAAGTAATTCCTCAAAAGCACACCAATGTCAATTTGACTATAAAAGCTATGACTTGTTTCTTCTTCTAACCCTCGGATAAGGTCATGGATTTTTAATTCTCTTGCAGGCATTGGAGGATAATCATAGATCCTCAAGTAGTTTGTATTAAATACAACAGAAGTGTATTAACAACTAATTTATATATATTATTATTTGATTTAATTTTCTATACATTAAACATTTTGGGAAATGGCATTATAATAAGTAACAAATTCACTTTTACTCTTGATTTAAGATGGAAGTAAATATAGAGTTTCTAAGAAACAAAAATTTGCAAATTTATTTATGTAAAACAACATCATTGACCAAAGTTCAAAGAGTAGTTTTAGTTATTTACTTTTTGTGTTGAACTGTGCTATGAAAGCTAAATTGTGAATAGATTAAATCAGTGTGGTGATCAGCCGCTGGGAAAACTTCACAGAGGATGTTCCTTCTGATAGAAAGTTTATTATTATTATTATACTTTAAGTTCTGGGATACATGTGTAGAACGAGCAGAATTGTTACATAGGTATACACACGCCATGGTGGTTTGCTGCACCCATCCACCTGTCATCTACATTAGATATTTCTCCTACAGCTATCCCTACCCTAGCCCCTATCCCTGACAGGCCCTAGTGTGTGATGTTCCCCTCCCTGTGTCCATGTGTTCTCATTATTCAACTCCCACTTATAAATGAGAACATGTGGTATTTGGTTTTCTGTTCTTGTGTTAGTTTGCTGAGAATGATGGTTTCCAGCATCATCCATGTCCCTGCAAAGGACATGAACTCATCCTTTTTATGGCTGCATAGTATTCCATGGTGTATATGTGCCACATTTTCTTTATCCAGTCTATCATTTATGGGCATTTGAGTTGGTTCCAAGTCTTTGCTATTGTGAATGGTGCTGAAATAAACATATGTGTGCATGTGTCTTTATAGTATAGAGTGACTTATAATCCTTTGGGTATATAACCTGTAATGGAATTGCTGGGTCAAATGGTATTTCTGGTTCTAGATCCTTGAGGTATTGCCATACTGTCTTCCACAATAGTTGAACTAATTTACATTCCCACCAACAGTGTAAAAGCAGTTTTTAAGGCTTTGGAAGAAACTCTTTTGTAAAGAGAGTTAAGGTAATTCCAAGGAGCAAACTTTGTGTGAGAAATGACATGCAGATAAGAACTTAAAATGAGTAATGATATGTTTGGGCAATTTACAATAACTGGTAGTTAGATTAATTAACACAATAGGCAAGTACTTGAAAACAATGATTAATCATCAAATATTTGTTTTTATCTAAATATTATTAGACAACATATAAATAATAAACTCGTTTTCTCCAGAAAATTGATATACATAAAATACAAACATATATACTGTACTAGTATGAAAATATACCTTTAACCAAGTTCTTCATATACATATCTACATTATATTTCAGAAAAGAAAGAACTTACTATTAAATTAAAATAAAATAATATCTCTGAAAAGTAAATGAGTGGTCAACATACAAAGTAGTTTGAAACATTTGTAGGACAAGACATTAAAAAAAGCCAATTATTATCAGTATTTGGAATCATAAAAAAATTGAGAATAATCATCTAAAATTATTGATCTTATTAACATCAAAAGTTTAAGGTGATAGAGAGGGCAAACATGGATGAAAAATGAATATTATTTGGGGATCTGTGTGAGTATCAAAAGATTAGTAGTCTTGGCCTGGCTTAGCTAATTTCTTTTAACTTTTTTTTTAAGTAATGCTCTCTGAAAATAGGTTTCAAATAAACTTTATAATATATATATGTAAATAATATATAGGTAATTTCTAAACCTGAAGGTATACTCCAAGTAACTCAGACAGAATAGACTCTATTAATAAAGAGAAAACTGAAATACACACACACACACACACACACACACACACACACACACACACGTTTCCAGAGATATCTGATAAAATATTATAATGTTGAGAAAGCATGTTTGTGGAAAGATTATAATTATTGTCACAATGCATGTGGTTTTTATATTTGTAGCATTACTGAAAACAAATAACCAAAAACTAATAAGTTCAAAGAAAGCTATTTCTGTTATAGCTTTAAAGGCAGCTTAAATAACAAATTGAATAAACATGTGATGTAATTGGGAGAATAGTTTCCAACCCTCCCCAAAAAACAGAATACCAGAGGACTTGGAAGACGTAGTGTAACTTAGCAAAGTTTATGGGCTGAGGTGACACGAAAATTAAGGTACCAGGTTGGTACTGAACTTGCAGAAGATTCCACAAGTCAAGCAGATACTGCTGGATTATTAGTTGAAAATCACCTGTCAGTCAAAAATTAGAATAACAAGGAACTGACTGAGCCTGCTACTGACATGATGATATTACTGTATACCAATGAGAGTAGTATCCAGCTGGCATGATTCTTCTTGCAATACATGATGCCCTCTCGGATAAAAGCTTAGATTCTGCATAGAATTTTATGAGAATGAGAATGTATAGATCTTCCAATACATGCCTTCACATGTCTTTTTTCTATAATAAATTATTCTAGAGTAACATTTTCCTAAAGTAACCTTCAGAAGATTATTTCAATAGGATATTGATTGATAACTACTATATTAATAGTAGGGGGAGAATGTTGGAGATTACTGGCTTCTTCTTGGTGGGTTTTTTTTGGGGGGGGGAAACATTAAAACTCATAAGTAGCAGCCAAATGTAAATGGTACATGGATCTAAATCTCTGGCTCTGAACTCTCCCTAAACCTTCTATCCCTTGGTCAGACAAAATTACAACCAGCTCATCTTTACTTGGTTATTTCTGAAGTCTAAAGTCCAGTTGCATTTTTTACATTTGTAAATGTCATCAACATTCTCTCATTCATCTAGAATTTTTTAAACTTTTATTTTAAGTTCAGGGATACAAATGCTGGTTTATTACACAGGTAACTTTTGTCATTGGGGTTTGTTGGACAGATTTTTTTCATCACCCAATTATTAAGCCTAGTAGTGACCATTAGTTGTTTTTCCTGATCCTCTCCCTTCAAAAGGCCCCAATGTGTGTTGTTCCTCTCTGTGTGTCCGTATATTCTCATCATTTAGCTCCCAGTTATAAGTGAGAAAAAAAAATTAGTCTCATGTCCAATCTCTCATTCTGTGTATGACCCAGCTAGTTAGAGTTTCTTTCTGTCTGCACTGCTCTTTAATACCTACGTCTGTCTGTTTCATCCTGTCACTGCCATCACTACTTTAATCCAGGCCCTCACAAGTTCTCACCTGCACAATCTTAAAAGCCTTATCACTAGCATGATTATGCACCTTTATGCCCTTCCAAGCCAGCTGAATTCATGATGGTCAGATGGTAATTTGAAGAGGAATTGTTGAATTATCTTTCTCCAATACTTAGTTGTGTTTATGGATTCTCCTTTGCCTATAGACAAAGGTCCAAATTCCACAGATGGCTTTTTGATGACCTCTGGACTCTGCACCTAATTCATATTTCTAACTTTATCTCTTCTTTTTCTTTGCATATCATTTGGGTTGAATGGGACTATTTATCAGAGGGAGAACACTGAGGAATGCTGTGCTGTATTGAAGGAGAGAACCATGTTAGGGATAGTGAGTTGAAATAGAAAATAAATCAGTGAATTTAGGAGAAAGTTAAGAGGTAAATAAAAATGTATTAATCAAAGGGACCTAGAAGAACTGCTAACATTTTATGTTCTTGAAAATACAAAATTAAGGTTAGCCAAGACAAAATTGGAGTTTGACCACATAGGGCAAAGAGTCTAGCTGAGGATTACCTGAATATGCCATACTCATTTGGTTACCTAAAGAAGAGGCTGATTCATTGCAATGAGCAGAAATCATGTTAAAAACATAAATACTCTATATTGCCAGAATGACACGTTTTCCAGTTATTTTACGTTAGGACAAGATCTGGGGACAAATTGGGTAGATTTTGTCCTACAGAAAAATAATTAAATTGTGTGAAAACTAGTATGAATAAATCTAAAATAGTAAATTTCAGCTTTTGAACTTAAGATACCTTCCGAGTGTGGGAGAGACCTGTTGGTTCACTCACTAACTGATCATAGTCAGCATAGGTAATAAACCACATGCTTTTGTATACATGTTGTCTCATCTGTTCTGCTTATGAACATTCTTCTGTAGAAGAAACTTCAGACATGGAACTATGTTAAGCTCATTTTCCCGAAACCTGGGTGGGTTGGACTTGCTACTTGTAATAGTAGCAGTGAGTTGATTAGTAGTTTGCACTCATTCCTTTATCCTTGATGAGGGATAGGTTAATCCAGGTGGTAGAATAGATGTCAGTAACTTGTTCCAACTGAACTGAATTCTTTATTTTTTCCTCTCTAATATTTATCATATATTTATTAAGCTGTTCTCTACACATCTCTGTATTTTCAAATAGCACTGATCATTTAAGCTTCAGGTCAAAGGCACTTTGTCAATATTTTTCATGGAATGAACTAATGAAGAAATAAATGTAAATGAACAAAGGAGTAAATGGATAGAAACACATGAGTTGACATGAAGTTCTGGGAATAATATACAACTGTACTACTTATATCCCAGACTTGTGTAAAATGTTAATCTAATAAATATTTTTAAAACATTCTCTTAAGAACTCTGAGTCAAAGAGAAGAATAAAGCTATTTCTGTCTTCCAGATATCCTGTCCTACTAGAAAAGTACAGATACATTATGAGTAATCTAAAAAAAAAAAAAATCCATCGTTTTCTCTCCAAATGTAAGAAAGTGTTAACTTTCAAATACTAGATAGGATGGCTGCCAGTAAAAATATCTCTGAGGGTTGGTGGAGGTTTATTGACTGGTAAGAAAAGGGGAGGAATTTTAGAATCAAAATATTAACATTTAAAAATGTCTACAGATTTTTGTCAAATGAATAAGCTAAAGCATCAGAAAATAGTAAAGAATAGCACTATATAAATGTATAAGAAATTGATATGTGTGCCTGCTTTGTAAAAGAACTAATTCCATAGAATTAAATCTAAGTGTTGAGAGAAAATTTAGCAAATACGCAATTTAATAGTCAAAATAATAGCCGTTGTTATTAAATCTCTTATTTATTCCTTTACCTTGTCATGACATAATTAAAAATAGATTTCAAACTTTAATTTATAAATTCACAATCTGATCATTCATACCTGCCTCTTTTGCTAGATAAGTACATATGAGCATTTGTAAGTAGAATGTGGATGTCTTCCTGCCTTATTTGCAAAATGCCTGTTTATTTTGAGCAATTTCAATTTATAAAAATTTTTAAGAATCAAGTTGGATTCCATTTTGAGAATATATTAGTGCCTTCCTCCCTAAGTCAGAGTCAGTAAAATAAATTATTCTGACTTCATGGGAATCAACAAATGAAATTGGTTTGTAAACATAAGTTTAAGTTAAACTACAAGCCATACAATTCTCATTAACTCAGGAACTACACAGGAAAGAGACTATTTAATACATGACCTGATTAAAATATAAAAATAGAAGAGATTCACTGTGGCTAAAGAGCAAGAGTAGAAGCTAAGTTAATTAATAATATGTGCTTGAAGCTTTTGAATAGAGGAAAAAAGGTGATTTTCTCTGCATGCTCACTTATATTCAGTTCTAAATCATGCCAGTAGCAAAGATATTACCTTGTTCACAACTCAAATAGAGACTAAATATGTAATTACTCTAAATGTGCGTAGCTCAATGAGAGAGCATACGATAATAGAAAGAACATGAAGATTTTAGGGGAACATACACACATATATACACACACTATAGGTTCAAATCCTTAGTCCAAAATCATCTAGCTCTGTGATACTAAGAAATTTTGTTATTTGGGGTCTCAATTCCACCTCATATATTTTTATGAATATTGTTAAAGGTGCCAAGTATGAATCTGAGAGGTCACTTAATCAGTATTAGTTGAATCTGAATGTAATTTCAATTTTGATATTTGCTTTTATTCTCTTACTAATATTTACTTATATCTAAATGCTAATTTTAAACTTTCACAATAAGTTACTGAAGATTCTTGGTAGTTTCTTTAATGTCCTACTTTTTGTGCCACACTATACATTATTATATTTAGTGAATAGTGTGTTCCCAGAGTGTTTATTATCTATATGACAAATTGTAGTGAATTTTGGATTTGAAGAAGATAGAAATTATTTGTTTCAAATCCAGAGCAATCTGACAGTTATAGTCTGGTAATGGCCAACTTGCTTGTTTCAGATTATTTATTTCAATATAAATAATCAAAATTAGACAATAGATATGAAGAGTATATTTGGAGGCACTGAAGAGCTATCAAGACATTGAGAATTTGACAGATCAAGATTCAGAAAGAAGTCAAGAAGAAGGGTGCTTCCTGGCCTTTGGGTGCCTTTTCTCCCATGAGTCAGTTGCTAAGTACAACAGCAAAAATGGAGCTGAGAGGTACAGGCAGGAGGAAGGGCTTTCTCCATTCTCTTTAATTATGGGGAAATGGGGAGAAATTTAAGCTCAGAGACTTCCAGGGAGAAGATGATCTGGTAAAAAAAAATCAGAATTTGGCTTTAATCTTTAGGGAGAAAAAGTGAGCCAGAGACTTAAATCTGACATCAAATAATCTTGGCTTCTGCTAGTATAAAGGCAAACCTAGCTGCCTTAAAAAACATAAGCTCTTCCTGGAGAAACAGTACTATGCAGAGTTTGTAATTATTTGCATAATTGTTCATATATAATATCTGACACTTAATTAAAAAAAATTTGAACAAGTGGGAAAAAAATGACAGAATACCAAAAAAAGAAGAAAATAAAGATCCAAAGGATATGCAGTTATTACAAATAATCAGACACAGACTTTATAATGACTATCATTATTATTTTTAAGAAACTAAATTACAAAATTAAGCATTCAGAGGAGAATGGAAAACTTTAAAGAGTCTATTATAAGTTATAGAACTGAATATGTGATTTAATGAAAAACCCAAAGAATGGATTTAACAAAATATTAGATATAGATGAAAAGAACTTTTGTTAGCTGGAAAATAGGTAAAAATATATAATACTCAATGAGAAAGAAGAAAATTGTATTTGTCCATTCTTACACTGCTATAAAGAAATTCTCAAGACTGAGTAATTTATAAAGGAAATAGGCATAATTGACTCACAGTTCCGCATTGCGTGGAAGGCCTCAGGAAACTTACAATCATGTCAGAAGGTGAAGGGGAAGCAGGCACCTTCTTCACAGGGTAACAGGATGGAGTGCCCAGTGAAGGGGGAAGCCCCTTATAAAACCACTAGATTTCATGAAAACTCACTCACTATTACAAGAACAGCATCAGAAAAACTGCCCCCATGACTCAATTATCTCTAACAGTTCTAACCTTAACAGGTGGGGATTATGGGTATTACAATTCAAGATGAGATTTGGGTGGGGTCATAAAGCCTAACCATATCAAAAATTATATGGAATATAGAAAAAAAGGATAAACAATATATGTGATGTGTTAGGATGAACTAGTATATAAGTAATGTGTAGCTTGACTTAATAGTAATTCAAATGAGAGAAGAGAGTATCAAACTACTGTATTTTGAGTATTCCATAAAAACAGAAAATGTTTCTTTTCTACAAAACCATTTACTGTTAATATTCTGATGGTAATAGACCTGGAGCCATGTGTAAATGACCAGTTTTTAGCCATAATAATTGAGGGACATGAAAATACTCTTTTTCCTCTGCCTTCAGGCCTCTCATCAGCACTGGTGGCATTGTATGGACAGCAGAAATGTGGTCCACATTGAAAATGTTCTCATTTCCTTCAGGAATTCAATGATGTGACCCAGAAATTTCAAGGGAATGCATTGTTGGAAGATGTGTTGTTCTACATTTGGACTATAAATTACTCTGAATAATTTAACATGACCAGAAAACGCAGTATGTCTTATATTTTTCTGTATACTCTGGTTAAGAATTACTACATTTGAATTGGAAACCAGAGTTTACACAAGCAGCACAATGGATGATGTGACATCCTGAGTAATTATGGAGTGCAGCATTAAATAAAATAGTACTATATATGAGATTTATGCTGAGTGAGTAGATTTTAGTAATTCTTGCCACAAATGCAAAAAAAAGTGAGACGACAGCTACACTACAGCAACCTTTTGGCTATCTCTATGTATCTCATAACATGTTGTAAACCTTAAATGTGCACTATAAAATGTATTAAAAATAAATAAATTGAATTAGATAGCTGAAGAGACAAGAAAAACTATACTGTTTCAATATGAATATCTACTTTAAATATCTTTAGTGTAAACAGCATGGCCAGAGATTTTTGAAAGAGAACATTTTATAATGATAAAGTTCAGTCAATCAGTTGTAAAATATTTTAATAAGTCTGAATGTAGAAATATATTTTTAATTTTTGAAAGCAGAATTTGACAGGACTAAGAAGAAAAATAACGCATAATCAGTGGGAGATTTGACACACCTTTCTTAGTAAACTCTATAAAAAGAAGGCAGAAAATATCTGTACAGATGTAGAAAAAATGTCTGTAAGGATGATGCAGAGCCTAATAACCAAGAAATGAAGAGTTCATATGCTTTTCAAGTTTATGTGAATATGTTAGAAAAAAATGTCTATCTGGTGGGCAGAGTGCAAGTCTGAACAAATTTCAAAAGACAAGTTATATAGCGCAATTCTCTGACCAAAGTAATGTGTGCTCTGGAATATGTGCTTTATTTATAACACCAAAATTTTTAAGCAATTCACCATATTATCAGAAGAAAAAAGCAAATAACATGGTCATCTTAATATTTAAAGAAAAGGATTCTAGTTTATGCTAGAACTGTAAGCACTCAATAAATGCTAGTGACAATGGCTCTTATGGGGAGAGAATGCACAAAATGAGGTAAATGGAGCAGGGTGTATGATGGTCCTAGAATATTATGCTGTTAATTTGGAGGCTTGTGGTGAAAAGATATCAGGGGTTAGAATATTTCAACTTGAGAGATGACTCAATCAGATGATTTTTAAAAATCAACATGGAATGGAAGGAATAGAATTTGGAGACCTCTGCAAGAAAGCAGGTAGAAGCTATTGAGGGTATGTTTGAGCCCTTTATGGCAAGAAGGTTGTCATTTCCACTCCATACAGTGAGGATCTCTATCTACAAGGTTGAATGCTCTAAATATATTGCAGGGTCTAATTGTGACTCAAGAAAGCATTAATAAATATAATCAAATCTCTGATGTGGCAATTTAGAATTAACCTTTACCTTAGTAACTTAGTTAAAATTGAACAGTTCATTAAAATTTTATTTCAGATATTCTAATTTAGAATTATTTTAAATACTGAAATTCATAAATATTATAATCCTTGTGCAAGCAAATCTTCAAGTTACATGAAAAAATCCATATCTCAGGTATTTTAAATGAGTAAATAATTGCAAATAACATTGTAATCTTCCTATTTCTAATCCTTAGTTCCATACCACTCCATCTCTCTCTAGAAGAAAACTTTTCTCCCATATATTTCTGTCTTTCTGAGCCATAATTTTGAAATATAAACTGACAGAATTACAAGTATAAATGTACAAATGCTACATAACAATGTTTCTTTTAATTTTCTGTACCGCTGTTATTTCTCTGTCCTCTTTTTTTCTCTCAGGACATTCCCTCTGTATTTCTCTTATTTTCATCTGACTTGAAAAAATCTTTTCAAACATTTTTGTTTTGTAGATTTTTTAACGTTTAGTTTTTATTTTATTAATTTCTTTATTAATCCTATTTTCCAGTTTCTTTTAATTTTTAATGATTAAATGTGAAAGTAAATGTTTATCTTCAAATACAAATTTTAATAAATAGTATACTCACTGAATGTTGACTTCTAAGTATTTCTTGGTTTCTATTGTGATTTCCTTCTTGTTTCAAACAGTTTTTTTTTTTTTTTTCTTTTTTTTGAGACAGAGTTTCGCTCTTGCTACCCAGGCTGGAGTGCAATGGCTCGATCTCGGCTCACCGCAACCTCCGTCCCCTAGGATCAGGCAATTCTGCTGCCTCAGCCTCCTGAGTAGCTGGGATTACAGGCACATGCCACCATGCGCAGCTAATGTTTTGTATTTTTTGTAGAGATAGGGTTTCACCATGTTGGCCAGGATGGTCTCGATCACTTGACCTCATGATCCACCCGCCTCAGCCTCCCAAAGTGCTGGGATTACAGGCGTGAGCCACGACGCCCGGCCCAAACTATTTTTATGCTATATAACACAAATTCAGAAAGTTTATATTAAGAAATGAAAAATTCAGTTCATCTAGTACAAAGTGAACTACTAAGCACAACACACGTCACTAGCTAGACCATTGCAACACCCTAAAATTCTCCTGTTTTCCTCCCAGATATTAACCCTTTCCCACTTTAGGGTGATGATTCTCCTGTTTGAGCTTCATTGCTTTTCTGTTTTATTTGGCTATGTAATCATGTATTCCTAGACACAGTAGTTGTAGGATACTCTTTTAAATGTCTTTTTATAAATGTTTATAAATTTCTTTTGGATTTCTTGGAGTAAAACTGTGGGACCATAAAAAAAAACATGTATCTTCATATATATTAGGTAATAGTAATTTTTTCTAGGTAGTTGTAACAACTTACATTTTCTACAGAATAGTATAAGAGTTACTTTTGTTCCACAGCCTTTCCAATTTCTGGTATTATCAAAGTTCTTGTCAATTTTACTTCTAGTCTTCTTTTGGGAAAGTAGTGTTATCTCATTGTGTTTTTTATTTTCATTTTTCTAATGACTTTGAAGCAGGTTTTCATAGGCTTATTAATTACATTCATGTAGCACATAATGACATTTCAGCCAACAATAGATAACATGTAAGAAGGTGGTCCCTTAAGATTATAAAGGAGCTGCAAAATCCCTATCTTCTAGTGACGTTATAGGTATCATAATGTCCTAACACAATTACTTTATTTTTAAATAAATAAATAAATTGAGTGTAGCTTAAGTGCATGGTGTGTGTAAAGTCTACAGTATTCTACACTAATATCCTAGCTCTTCACATTCACTCATCACTGAATCACCTGAGCATTTTTCAATCATACATGCTCTGTTTATGGTAAGTGGCATCTACAGATGTATTCTTTATCTTTTATTCCGTATTTTTACTGTACCTCTTTTGTGTTTGGAAGTATTTAGATATGTAAATACTTACCATTGTATTAGAAATCCCTTGAGTATTCAGTAGAGTGACATGCTGTACAGATTACAGGAGCAATAGGCTACAGTATATAACCCAGTGTGTTGTTGGCTATACCTTCTAGGTTTGTATAAGTACACTCCATGATGTTTGCACAAGGAATAAAAAATTGCCTAACAATGCATTTCTCAGAACATATCCTCATCATTAAGTGATACATTATTGTTTTTGTTTGTCTTCATCTGTGAAGTGCTATTCAACTGCCTTCTGCATATTTTTTTACCATGTTTCCTTTCTTTGCCTTAGTTACTTGAAGTATTTATTTACATTTATACCTTGTAGATGCAATCTCTTTGGCAAATATATGAGTTAGAAATATATTTTCAGTATTTACATTTTTATTGTATTAATGTTTAAGAAGAAATTTAAAAATTTATCAATATTTCCTTTCTAATTAATGATTTACATATCCTATTTGAGAAATGTTTTCCTATATAAAAGTGTAAAATATTTTTCTGTATTGTATTTCTAGAGCAATTTTTCTCACCTTAATTTTCAGACTTACACTCCAATAGAATTGATTTCAGTACAAGCTGTAGACACAGATGTACACATGAATACCAAATATTTCAAGCACCATTTATTTTTTAAAAAACACTATTAGTTTTCCTCTACTTTCTGGGCATATCTTGTGTATTAAATATCTATGTATGTGTCCTGTCTTTCTCGCATAGTGGGCTCATTATTTTGTTTCATTGATCTAGTTGCTTATTTCTACACAAATACTGTGCTGTCTTAATGATAGCAACTTTACAATAGTTATTAATACCCAATAGGGTCAAGTTTTCTCATTTTGTTCTTCTTATTCAATATTAATTTTGATTATTCTTGGTCTTTTGCCCTTCTACATGATTTTTAGTATTGGCTTGGCAATATTAACAAACTTTAATTAGAGATTTGATTGGGTAAATCTGGTAGGATTTGGACAAATGTGATATTATTACAATATTGAGTCTTGTAATATATTAAAATGGTACATTCCTCCACTTATGAAGGTTTTGTATGGGAGAGTGGTGACTAGAAAAAGCAAACAGATCTTATATCCAACAAACTTGGTTACAACCCTGATTTGTTCTAAAATAATTTTCTACAAATTTGTTGAGATTCTCTCAGGGGCACTGGCAAAATATTAGGAAAATATTAGGGAAAGTTACACATTATAGTTTCAAAACTTTTGGAAGGCCAAAATGTTTGATTGGGACAGGCTGAAGGCAGCCAGTTCATTATATTAGCTTAGGGAAAAGATATGGACAATAAAAGGCTTTCTTAGTTGTCTGTTTACCCCAAATTCCTTTGTGTCTACTCTAATTTGTTGGCTCATGTAAACATTGTGCTGATGGTCCTCTCAGGGGGAGGTCAAAAGGGAATTACCTGTTAATGGAGTTTACTCTGGGCCCAGGACCAAAAGCTTTTATCATTTGTAACACAACTCTTTTAACAATGCTAATTACCCACAAGCACGTTGACTTAGAACCTCTATTATGAAATCTCTACTGAATAAATGTGAGGATGTACAGGGAGTCTTGGTTGGTTGGCTGCATTTGCCCTGTGAAAACAGCCAACAACCAACCTTGGCCCACTTGAATCACTGTAATGGATGTGAAGTGAATTTATTAATCTGTCATTGACTCAGGGTCTGCAGGACAGACCTCTGCAGGTGGTGATCAATGTCTCACAAATTATTTTGTATACATAATGCTAGTAACATAGCAAATAGTATGGCAGTTTCATTTGATGCTTTAATTCATATAATTTTTGTTCATTTCCCTGCTTTTTTTTTTTTTTTTTTTTTTTTTTTTTTTTTTT
>NW_016107316.1:4954033-5048192 GCF_001604975.1 Cebus imitator
TTGGCTCATTGCAATCTCCACCTCCTGGGTTCAAGCAAATCTCCCACCTAAGCCTCCCTAGTAGTTGGGACTATAGGCATGTCTCACCGTGCTGGCTAATTTTTTGTATTTTTAGTAGAGATGGAGTTTCACTGTGTTTGCCAGGATGGTCTCGATCTCCTGACCTCATGATCTGCCTGCCTTGGCCTCCCAAAGTGTTGGGATTACAGGCATGAGCCACTGTACCTGGCTGATTTTCCTTCTCTTAATGGACTAGCAAGGACTGCAAATATGTATTGAATAAATGTGTATACTCTGACCATCCTTTCTGTGTCCCTGAGATTAAAGAAAAACCTTTCAACATTCCACCAAGCACAATGCTTTCTCATTTTCATTTTTTTGTGGCTATGTAGTATCAGAATGAAAAGGAAACTTATTTTTAATTATGAATGAGCATTTAGGTTATAAACAGATTGTTTTGCATTTGTAGTGATAATCCTCTGAGTTTTCTCATTTTATTATGGTGGGAAATTACAAAATAGTTAATATGGTTTGGATCTGTGTCCTCACCCAAACCTCATGTGGAATTGTAATCACCAGTATTGAAGGTGGGGCCTGATGGAAGGTGATTGGACCATAAGGGAAGATTTCCCCCTTGATATTGTCATTGTGATAGTGAATTATCATAAAATCTGGTTGTTTAAAAGTGTGTAGCCCCTCCCCTTCTCACTCTTGCTCCTGCTCTGGCCATTTAAGATGCCTGCCTCCCTTTGCCTTCTGTAATGTTATAAATTTCCTGAGGCCTCCTTAGAAGCAGAAGCCACTATGCCTCCTGTCTAGGCTGCAGAACTGTGAGTCAATTAAACCTCTTTTTTAAAAAAAATATGACCCAGTCTCAAGTATTTACTTATAGCCATGCAAGAATGAACTAAAACAAAAAATTGGTACCAAGAAGTGGTGCAGTGCTATAAAGATATCTGAAAATGTGGAAGCATCTTTGGAACTGGATAATGAATAGACATTGGAAGAGTTTGCAGTGCTCAGAAGAAGACATGAAGATGAGGGAAAATATGGAATTTCATAGAGACTTGTTAAATGGTTGTGATCAAAATGTTGACAGTGATATGGACAATGATCCAGGCTGAAGAGGTCTCAGATAGAAATGAGGAAGATATTGGGAACTGGAGTAAAGGTTATACTTACTATGCTTTAGCAAAGGACCTGTCTGCATTATGTCCTGCTCTAGGGATCTGTGGAACTTTGAACTTGAGAGTGATGAATTCGGGTGTCTGGTGGAGGAAATTTTTAAGCAGCAAAGCATTCAAGAAGTTACCTGGATGCTTCTAACAACCTATGTTCATATGCATGAGAAGGAAATGATCTAAAATGAAAATTTACATTTAAAAGGGAAGCAGGCAGGGCATGGTGGCTCTCACCTGTAATCCCAGCACTTTGGGAGGCCAAGATGGGCAGATCACCTAAAGTCGGGAGTTCAAGACCAGCCTGACCAGCACAGAGAAACCCCATCTCTACTGAAAATACAAAATTAGCTGGGCGTGGTGGTGCATGCCTGTAATCCCAGCTACTCGGGAGGCTGAGGCAGAGGAATCACTTGAACCCAGGAACTAGAGGTTGTGGTAAGCCAAGATCATGCCATTGCACCCAAGCCTGGGCAACAAGACCAAAACGCCATCGCAAAATAAAAATAAAAGAGATGCAAAGTGTAAATATTTGAAACATTTGCATCCTGGCCATGTGGTAGAAAAGAAAAGCCCATTTTCAGAGAAGAAATTCCAGCAGGCTGCAGAAATTCACAAAACTAAAAGGAAGGAAGTGATGATAGCCAAGACAATGAGGAGAAGGCCTCAAAGGCATTTCAGAGAACTTCGTGGCAGCACCTCCTTCCACAGGCTCAGAGGCCTGATGGAGAAAAATGATTCTGTGGTCCATGGCCAGGACCCCACTACCCCGCTACCCCATGCAGTCTCAGGACACTGCTTCTGGCATCTCAGCCATTCCGTGTCTAGCCATGGCTCAAAGGGACCCAGGTCCAGCTAAAGTCACTGTTTCAGAGTGCTAGCTCCAAGCCTTGGTGGCTTATACATGGTGTTAAGCCTGTGCATATACAAAGTGCAAGAATTAAGTCTTGAGAGCCTCTGCCTAGATTTCAGAGGATGTATGGAAAAGCCTGGATATGCAGGCAGAAGCATGCTGCAGGAGGGGAGCCCTCATGGAGAATCTATATTAGGGCAGTGAGGAGGATAATTGTGGCATTGGGGTCCCCCCACGAAGTCCTCACTGGGGCACTGCTTGGTGGAGCTGTAAGAGAAGGCCACCATCTTCCAGACCCTGGAATGGTAGAGTCACTGACAGCTAGCACTGGGCCCCATAAACATCACAGACACATAATATCAGTCCTTAAGAGGAACAGTGAGTGCTGAATAGTACAAAGCCACAGGGACAGAGCTGCTTAAGGCCTTTGAAGCCAACCCTTCACATCAGTGTGCTCTGGATGTAATACATGGAATCAAAGGACATTGTTTTGGATCTTTAAGATTTAGTGACTGCCTTGCTGGGCTTCAGAATTGCACAGGGATGACAGTCCTTAGGCCAATTTCTCCCTTTTCTAATGAGAATATTTATCCATTGCCCATATCCCTATCATATCATACAACTAACTAACTTGGCCAGGTGTGGTGGCTCACGCCTGTAGTTCCCAGCACTTTGGAAGGTTGAGATGGGCAGATCATCTGAGCTCGGGAGTTCAAGACCAGCCTAGCCCATACAGTGAAACCCCATCTCTACTAAAAATGCAAAAAAATTAGCCAGGCATGGTGGTGCCTTCCTGTAATCCCAGATACTCAGGAGGCTGAGGCAGGAGAATCGCTGGAACCCAGAAGGCAGAGGTCGCAGTGAGCAGAGATTGCACCACTGCATTCCAGCCTGGGTGACAGAGCAAGACTCCATCAAATAAACTAAGTAAATAATAAATATAAATAAAAAGTAGCTAACTTGTTTTTGATTTTACAGGCTCATAGGTAGAAAAGACCTTGTCTCAGATAAGACTTTGTACTTTTGAGTTAATGATGCAATGAGTTAAGCCTCTGGGGAAATGTTGGGAAGGCACAATTATATTGTGAAATGTGAGAAGGACATGTGATTTGGGAGGGGCAAGGGGCGAAATGATATAGTTTGGATCTGTGTCCCCACTCAAATCTCCTGTCAAATTTTAATCCACACTGTTGAAAATGGGACCTACCTGGAGGTGATTGAATCTTGAAGGCAGATTTATCTTTGGTGCTGTCATAATGATAGTGAGTTCTTATGAGATCTGGTTGTTTAAATGTGTACAGCACCTTTCCTCTCTCTCTCTCTCTCTCTCTGGCCATATAAGATGTGCCTGCTTCCCCTTTACCTTTTGCCATGATTGCAAATTTCCTGAGGTCTCCACAGAAGCACAAGCTTCTGTGCTTCCTGTACAGCTTGCAGAACCATGAGCCAATTAAACCTCTTTTCTTTATAAATTACCCTGTCTGAGGTGTTGCTTTAAAGCAGTGTGGCAATAGACCAATAGTCCTATCTTTACTTTCAGAACTAAACACAACTTGAATAATTCATGTATTTTGCTAGACTTGCTTTTCTTTTTTTAGGATTTTAAAATTAATTTGAGTGCGACTAGCCTATAATTTTTCTTTTTTGCAAGACCTGTGTCATGTGTTTCTTTTTTTTCTTTTTTCCTTATTATTATACTTTAAGTTCTGGGGTTCATGTGCAGAATGTGCAGGTTTGTTACATAGTTATACATGTGCCATGGTGGTTTGCTACCTCCATCACCCTGCCAACTACATTAGGTATTTCTCCTAATGCTATCCCTCCCCCACACCCCGGCCCCCTTCTAGCCCTTCCCTAGCACCCCACCCCCCAACAAGCCCTAGTGTGTGATGTTCCCCTCCCCATGTCCATGCTTTCTCATTGTTCAACATCCACCTATGAGTGAGAACATGAGGTGTTTTGTTTCCTGTTTTTGTGTCACTTTGCTGAGAATGATGGTTTCCAGCTTTATCCATGTCCCTGCAAAGGACATTAACTCACCCTTTTTAATGGATGCATAATATTCCATGGTGTATATGAGAATGCTTTTACACTGTTGGTGGGAGTGTAAATTAGTTCAACCATTGTGGAAGTCAGTGTGGCTATTCCTCAAGGATCTAGAAATAGAAATATCATTTGACCCAGCATTCCCATTACTGAATATACACTCAAAGGATTATAAATCATTCTATGATAAAGACACATGCACATGTATGTTTATTGAGGCACTGTTCACAATAGCAAATACTTAGAATCAACCCAAATACCCATCAATGACAGACTGGATAAAGAAAATGTGTTTCCTAATCAATATTATGGTGATTTAAAAATAAAGAAACTGACCTATTAGGCAGAGCATTTTTTATTTTTTTACAATTTATCTGGAATATGTAAAAGCTTGGCGTTATTTTTTCTTTAAATGTTTAGTAATATTTTCAGGTGAAGATATCTGCGCGTGGAATTTTTTATAGGTTAATTTTAATTAAGAATGCTGCTTAATTTATTTTACAACATACCACTTACCTATCTAAATATCATGGAAAATATAAGAACAATGCCATTTCTATTGCACATAGTGATAATATTGCCCTTAGATTAGGCAAGGTGAAACTCCACCCTTAGTTACACAATGATCAGGTAGTCCATTTGCCAGTGACAGTCTTTGTTTTAAATCTTAAAAGTCCCTCTATCCCAGTAAGTGTCTCAGTCTCATGCAGACCACGAAAGCTAGTTACCCTAGCATTGTCTACTTGGCAACTCAAGCATAAGAGCTATAAAATTGGTTTAGAATTGAAAGAAAAAAGAGAAAATCAAAAACTGCCAAGGCCAATAATATTTTTTTAAAAAGGGAAATGAGATATAAGCTGTGTCTAGTTGGTGTTCATACAAGAAAATAAACTAAAACAATTTATGTATTTGTTTAAAGACATAATCTAAGAACATGTTTCTGAAATTACAAAGTGTCTTACATGTATGTAAATAAGGGTACATTGTGTGCTGGGAGAACCAAACCAGAATGATTAACAATGAGAAAATTCTAGCCAAGTTATTCAGTTAGAAAGACACACTAAGAATCCTGAGGAAAAACGTGCCAAGTATCTAGAAATTAATCTAAGATGTAACGTAATTTCAATCCACCTTCTAATATTTTTAAAATTAAGAATTAGTAAACTAATACCGAATTTTATGGAGATGGGCAAAGAATAAAAGAGTTTAGACTTGTCTTAAAAGTAATCAGAAAGTCTGACAACTAATATGAAATTATAGTAATTAAGCCTATTTTAGTATACATTTAGTTTTATATAAGTACACTAACATAGAATAAATCCAAGATAGTACCCACCCATATATGGAAGCTTGATTTATAATAGAGACAAATAGAAAAATGTCAGGCTTTTAAGTAAATGATACTAACAAACAGTAACTTCTGCTCCTTGAAAAAACAATTGATTGTAGGGTTAGAGGAGAATAGATCCAAGATAACCTCGAATATTCTGTCATGCCAGATTAGATGGGAGTATGGAATGAATATGCAGGAACTAGACTGAGGAGATTCCCAGGCCCTCATGGGCCAAATCAAGAAGGATTTAAACACCAAAAATAATTAAGTCCATTAATAAATTATAATAATTAAATGTAGAAATTTATGATTATTTGATAATGAATATATACAAATAGATATATAAAAATGATAAATATAGGCCAGGCACGGTGGCTCACACCTGTAGTCCCAGCACTTTGGGAGGCCAAGGCAGGCGAATCACGAGGTCAGGAGATCAAGACCATCCTGGCTAACAAGGTGAAACCCCATCTCTACTAAAAATACATACCAAAAAAAAAAATTGGTCGGGCATGGTGGCAGGTGCCTGTAGCTCCAATTACTTGGGAGGCTGAGGCAGAAGAATTGCTTGAATCTGGGAGGTGAAGGTTGCAGTGAGCCAAGATCATACCACTGCACTCCACCCTGGGTGACAGAGCAAGATTCTGTCTCAAAAAAAAGATACATACATACATACATATAGGAGAATGGAAGGCTCTTGACTACAGTAGAATATTGAAAGCTAACTACTAAATGTGAAGTGAGCACTGGAGGTGGAAAATTATCATATTGCAATCATTATGGTAAAGTTGAGATGAGGCAAGACTCATCAGTGGATGCCATGTATAGGGAGAAATATTTATGAGATCAGAAGATCTGCATGATGCTAAAGTATTCTCCCATTGACTCTTTACATTAGTTTTGAGAAATAGATTAACAACAGCATTTAAAAATATATAAATGGGCAGTGCAGAATTGGAGCAACACTTTTACTGGATGCTTAAACTTACTGTCATCAACAACATCATGTGCCTCCCGATGTGAAACTTTGAGACATACCACAAATGCATAAACTCATCTTAGTCAGGAGAAAATGTCAAAAACATAATGAGGTTGTTTTTTTTAAAAAGAGGATGAACTTCATCTTTTTTTGGGTATGACCATATTGCTGAAGACCAAGAATGGCTTTGAAAGTGTTACAAGCTAAAGAGACATGTCAGCTTTACAGTATCTGATCCAGAGGTTGGATTCTGCTACTGGAATGGGAAAATGTTATATACAATATAAATAGGCCATGTGGAAAAAATGGAATATGAGAAATAGACTAGATAAAAGTATAAATTCAATGTAAATTTATAGATTTGATAACTACTATGGCTATGTAAAATAATACCCTTATCATGAAATATATGTAGAATTATTTAGTGGTAAACAGTCATAAGGAATGTAATTGGCAAACACAGACATATCTATGTTTATGTGTGCATGTACATATATACACGTAATTTAGATATATAAAAGTTAGGCAAATCTAGGTAAATAATGTATTTTATTTATAGTATTTTTATTCTCAGCAATACTCTGTAAATTTGAAATGATTTCCAAGTTAACATTTATATAAAAATTGATAAATAGTGCTAGAATAAATTCCAAATTTATTTAGAAAAAAATTACGGCATATAATCTCAAATTGCATGTGTATTAAAGCTTTAATGTGAAAAAACATCATGAAATTTATATCACAATATGAATATTGCAGAATATGCTGTAAATATTCCATGCTGGGAACATAGGCTAGAAAATGTCTTGCACGTCCACTAAAAAAATACACAAAAATGTTTAAATATTCGTAGCTGCCCAATGGTAGTCATATAAATAAAGCAAAACTGGAAACACCTCAAACTCTGTTACTAACTAAATACATAATTTGTGGAATATATGCTCTATGGAGTAGCATAGGGCATGTAAAATGCTTGTTTTTCAGCTACAGGCATATATTATATGGTTCTTGGCTGTGTTGTGCTTCACAGATCTTGCATTTTATATATTCTGAAGGTTTGTGGCAATCCTGCATTAAAAAGTCTAACAGCACTTCTTTCCAACAGTATGTGATTACTTCATATCTATGTGTCACATTTTGATAATTTTCTCAATATTTCAAACTTTTCCATGTTATTATTATATCTGTGATGATGGCCTATGGTCAGTGATTTTTAATGTTACATTATAATTGTTTATGGGCATCATGTACCATACCCATATAAGAAGGTGAATGACTGACCATTCCTCATTTCACTCTTTCCTTGGGCCTATTTCCTAGAAACAAAAAAAATACTGAAACAAGGCCAATCAACCACCCGGCCATGGGCTTTAAGTATCCAAATGAAAGACTCACATGCCTCTCATGTTAAATCAAAAGCCAGAAATGACAAGTGAGAAAGTCATAGCAAAAGCTGAGATGGGCTAAAACTAGGCCTCTTGCACCAAACAGGCAAGATGTGAATGCAAAGTAAAAGCTCTTAAAGAAAATTAAAAGTGCCATTCCAGTGAATGCGCCAGAATAAGAAAGCAAAAGTTTTATATTGCTGATAGGTAGAAAGTTTTAGCTGCCTGGATAGATAAAAGCAGCCGCAATATTTCTTCAAGACAAAGCCTAATCAAAACAAGGTAATAACACTCTTCAGTTGTATGAAGGCCGAGAGAGATGAGGCAGCTGCGGATGAAAAGTTGGAGTTTAGTGAGGTTAGTTCTTGATGTTTAAGGAAAGAATCCATCACTCTACTGTAAAAGCACAAGGTGAAGCAGCTAGTGCTGATATAGAAGCTGTTGCCAGTTATCCAGTTCTAGCTAAAAGATCATTGATGAAGCTGGATAAAGTACACATTAGATTTTCTGTATAGATGAAACAGATTTATATTAGAAGATTTCATCTGGAACTTTCATAGCTATGGAGGAGAAGTCAATGCCTGGCTTCAAAGGAAAGGCTGACTCCTTGTTAGGGTTGAATGCAGCTGAAGCCAATGCTCATTTATAATTCTAAAAATCCTACAGCTACTGTGTCTGTGCTTTAAAAATTGAATAGCAAAGCATGGGTGACAGCACATCTGTTTATAGCATGGTTTACTAAATCTTTTAAGCCAATTGTTGTCATCTAATGCTCGGAAAAATGATTCCTTCCAAAATATTACCGCACTTTGACACTACACTTGGTCATCAGAGTCCTGATGGAGATGCAAAGAGATTATTGTTTCCATCCCTGATAGCACAGTATCCATTCTGCAGCCATGGATCAAGGAGTCATTTCAACTTTTAAGTATTATTATTTAATAAATACTTTTTATTAGGCTATAGACTTTGTAGATAGTGATTTCTCTGATGGACCTGAGAAAAGGAAATTGAAAATCTTCTGGAAAGGGTTCACCATTCCTAGTGCCTTTTAAATTCACAATTCATGAGAAGAGGTCAAAACGCCATTAACAAGTTTGGAAGAAGTTGACTCTAATTCTCATGGATGACTCTGAGGAGTCCAAGGCAATAGTAGAGAAGGTCTCTGCAGAGGTGTTGACATCAGCAAAAGGGCTAGAAACTGAAGTAGAACTAGAAGAGTTGACTGAATTGCTGCAATCTCATGAGAAAACTTGAATGGCTGTAGAGCTACTTCTTAAGGATGAGCAAAGAAAGTGGTTTCTTGAGGTGCAATCTATTCCTAAGACACTGCGAACATTCTTGAAATGACAATAAAGGATTTAGATTATATCAGCTTTGTTGGCAAAGCAGTGGTAGATTTTGAGACAAGTGACCTCAATTTTGAAAGAGGTTCTATCTGAGCAAAATGCTATCAAACAGCATCTCATGCTGCAGAGAAATCTTTCATGAAAGGAAGAATCAATTGATGTGGCAAGCTTCATTGTTGTCTTATTTTAAGCAATGGCACAGCCATTCCAACCTTCAGCAACCACCACCTGATCAGTTAGCAGCCATTGGCATCAAGACAAGACCCTCAACAGGCAAAAAGATTAAGACTAGCTGAAGACTCAGAAGAGTATTTGCATTTTTTAGCAATAAAGTATTTTTAAATTAAAGTATGTGCATTGCTTTTAAGACATAATGCTATTGCCCATTAATAGACTACAGTGTCTTGTAAATATAACTTTTATATGCACTGAAAAACCAGAAAATTTATGTGACTCACCTTATTTGGTATTTGTTTTATTGCAATGGTCTAGAACATGTTCAAGGTATCCCTGTACATGTGACAATATGGATGGTTCTTAGGAACATGGGTTAAAGAAGAAAAAAAGTTGCAAAAGAGTTAATTTAGTATTCTTTTTATTATATGGTACTTAGATCTACACACACACGTGCATCCATGTGAATTCACTGTGGGATAGCATGAATTCACACGTGGTAAAACTATAGAGAAAAATATACAGGGAGGTGGAGCAGTGTGAAAGAAAGGGAAGGAGGTTGAGACATCCAAAGAGAAGCACAGAGGGATTTCAGAGGTAATGATGAAATATTTCAAATTAGACAATGAATAGTTGGAATTCAAATATTATGTTATCAGTAAGTCTTTAGCATAAGGCAGATTGTATTTTCCATACATGGACAAACCAACAGCAGCCCATATTACATTATCTAATTACAACGTGATGTTGAAACACTTTAGTTGAAAAGTGTACCTATGTTTCTTCTCTTTTATTCTGAGTGGACCTTTGAATTTGCCTCCACCAATAGAGTTCCACTGCATACCATGATTTGACCTCAGAGGCTAGGTCATATTAGGTGATCTGACTCTCTCTCTTCCTGCCTCTCTCCCTCCCTTCCCCCATCTCCCTTTATCAAGGCCTGTACCTTTGAAGCCTTGAGCTGCCATGTATACAGATACTGTGAACACACTGGCTATTGTGTTACAAAGACCATGCAGAGAGAAGACATACAGAGAAAGAAAGACATTCCTGGGGAACCCTAGCTGCTTCAGTTCCTAGCTTTTTGAGTCATCCCAAACTAGGTCCCAGATGTGTGAATGAATGAGCTCTTAGATGATGACAGCTGCAACCTTTCAGTCTTCTAGCTGAGTCCCTATACATTGTAAAACAGAAAAACAACCCCAGGGCCTTGTCTGAATTCCTGAAACAGAAAATTTATGAGTGTAATAAATGGTTGTTTTACACCACTAAGTTTTGAGATAATTTGTTCATGCATCCATAGTAACTGGTATATTGCTTTACTCTTTTTAAAATAGATTCCTTTGTATCAACTTCATATCTGATAAAACAATTTTAAAAAGGCAATGAAACAAAGTGTACAGAATTTTGAGAACAAAAACATCCCACACACTATATTCTCAACAAATGTAAAATTAAAATGAAACAAAGAATTTTAGGTAGGAGGGGACTCTTTGATGCTTCATCAACTCATTTACTAAAAAAAAAAAACATGATTATTTCAGTACTTTGCTCAGATAACTTGAAATATATTGCAGGTAAAATTAATTTACAAATTATTAGGACACTTAAGAATTTGTTTTATTGGTTGAGGCAGAAAATCACTTAAGAAAACCAAATCTGTTGTATTAGACTGTTTTCATGCTGCTGATAAAGACATACCCAAGACTGGGCAATTTACAAAAGGAAGAGGTTTATTAGACTTACAGCTCCACATGACTGGGGGGGTTTCACAATCATGGTAGAAGGCAAGGAGGAGCAAGTCACATCTTACGTGGATGGCATCAGGCAAAATGAGAACTTGTGCCGAGAAACTCCAGCTTTTAAAGTAATCACATCTCATGAGACCCATTCACTATGACTAGAACAGCTTGGGAAAGACCCACTTTCGTGAATAAATTACCTCCCACTAGGTTCCTCCCACGGCATGTAGGAATTGCAGAAGCTACAATTCAAGATGAGATGTTGGTGGCAAGACAGCCAAATCATATCATTCACCCCTGGCTCCTCCCAAATCTCATGTCCTCACATTTAAAAACAAGTCATATCTTCTTGGCAGTCCCTAAAAGCCTCAACTCATTCCAGCATTAACTCAAAACTCCACAGTCAAAAGTTTCATCTCAGACAAGGCAAGTCCCTTCCGCCTATGAACGTGTAAAAATCAAAAGCACGTTAGTTTCTGCCTAGATACAATGGGGGTACAGGCATTTGGATAAATACAACTATTCCACATGGGATAAATTGGCCAAAACAAAGGGAGTACAGGCCTCATGCAGTCTGAAATCCAGTGGGGCAGCCAAATATTAAAGCTCAAAATGATCTCCTTTGACTCCATGTCTCACATTCAGATCACATTGATGCAAGAGGTGGGTTCTCATGATCTTGGGCAGCTCCACCCCTGTGGTTTTGAAGGGTATAGCCCCCCTCCTGGCTGCTTTCACAGGCTGTCATTGTCTACAGCTTCTCCAGGTGCATGGTTCAAGATGTTGGTGGATCTACCATTCTGGGGTCTGGAGGACAGTGGGACTCTTTCACAGCTCCACTAGGTGGTGCCCCAGTCGGGACACTGCATGGGGGCTTGAACCCCACATTTCCCTTCCACAATGCCCTAGCAGAGGTTCTCCCTAAGAGCCCTGCCCCTGCAGCAAGCTTCTGCTTGGGCATCCAGGCATTTCTATACATCTTCTGAAATCTAGGCAGAGGTTCCCAAATCCCGTTCTTGACTTCTGTGTATTGGGAGGCTCAGCACCACATGGAAGCTGCCAAGGCTTGAGTCTTGCACCCTCTGAAGCCACAGCCCAACCTCTATATTAGTCCCTTTCAGCCATGGCTGGAGCAGCTGAGATGCAGGGAACCAAGTCCCTAGGCTGCACACAGAACTGGGACCCTGGGCCCAGCCCGGGAAACCACTTTTTCCTCCTAGGCCTCTAGGCCTGTGATGGGAGGGGCTGCCGTGAAGACTTTTAGCATGCCCTGGCAACATTTTCCACATTGTCTTGGGGATTAACATTTAGCTTCTCATTACCTATGCAAATTTCTGCAGCAGGCTTGGCTTTCTCCTCAGTAAATGGATTTTTCTATTCTATTGCATTGTCAGGCTGCAGATCTCCCAAACTTTTATGCTCCCCTTCCCTTATAAAACTGAATGCCTTTTACAGCACCCAAGTCATCTCTTGAATGCTTTGCTGCTTAGAAATTCCTTCCAGCAGATAGCCTAAATCACCTCTCTCACATTAAAAGTTTCACAAATCGCTAGGGCAGCAACAAAATGCTGCCAGTCTCTTTGCTAAAACATTTTGTTCCAGTTCACAACAAATTCCGCATCTCCATCTGAGACCACTTCAGCCTGGATTTCATTGTCCATATCATTATCAGCATTTTGGTCAAAGCCATTCAACAAGTCTCTAGGGAGTTTAAAAGTTTCTCAAATTTTCCTGTTTTTTTTTTTTCTTTTTTTGAACCCTCCAATCTGTTCCAACCTCTGTCTGTTACCCAGTTCCAAAGTCACTTCCACATTTTCATTTACCTTTTCAGTAGTGCCCCACTCTACTGGTACCAATTTACTGTATTAGTCTGTTTTGATGCTGATGATAATGACATACCTGAGACTGGGCAATTTATAAAAGAAAGAGTTTTATTGAACTTACAGCTCCAATGGCTGGGAAGGCCTCACAATCATGGTGGAAGGCAAGGAGCAAGTCACATCTTACATGGATAGCACCAGGCAAAGAGAACTTGTGCAGAGAAACTCCTGCTTTTAAAACCATCAGATCTAATGAGACTCATTCACTATCATGAGAACAGCACCAAAAAGCCCTGCCCCATGAATCACTGACCTTCCACCAGGTTCCTCCCATGACACATAGGAACTGTAGGAGTTACAATTTAAGATGAGATTTGGGTGGTGATGCAGCCAAACCAGATCATCTGTCTTTCCTACTTCCTTCAACAGCATCCAGTTTTATTTTACACCACTTCAAGCATGAACTGTTCATATTCAGGCAGTCTAAAACTATCATCATATTATAATTTGTGCTTCTACCTCAATATTCTTGGTTTATGAGATTCTTGGCTAATGTAAATAACCTAATATTTTCCCATTCCTCAATGATGTTCTACTCATTTTTTAATAAATGACTCGAAATCTTTTATTATAACTTTGATGAAAGTCTTCTTAATAATTTTTAAAAAGTAATGCTTTTTTTAATAATGCGTTTTTTTAAAGAAGCAACTACTTGAATATCCAAATTATACTAGTATGTGTGTGGTCATGTTCTCTAACTCTCAGACAAAATACAGATTGATGCACTTATTATATATAACATTTATTACAATATTCTATGTTTATTAACAGTGTATCTTCAAACAAAATTTCCATAGATGTGCAAAATTATTATACTATAATGTGTAACGTCAAAGGCAGACATAAAATTTAATGTATGATAGAATATCATCTGTATAGAAAACTACACTATAAAGACTAGCGGAAAATACATTAAGTGGTTGAAGGTGGTCATCTGTGAGTGTTGGGATTATAGAGATTAGTCATTCCCATCTTTAAAATATTCCTTTCTTCTCTTTATCTTTTGCTATGTTCGTGTATTATAAAAGTATTTTATTAATATATTTACTCTTATTTCCCCCAACTGAAAAAAAAATTCTCTCTTTTTTTTTGTTTTTGTTTGGATGGAGTTTTGCTCTTGTTGCCCCGGTTGGAGTGCAATGACATGCTCTTGGCTCACTGCAACCTCCACCTCCTGGGTTCAAGCAATTCTCCTGCCACAACCTCCTGAGTAGCTAGGATTACAGGTCCCTGCCACCATGCCTGGCTATTTTTTTATTTTTATTTTTAGTAGAAACTGGCTTTCACTATGTTGTCCAGGCAGGTCTTGATGTCCTGACATCAGGTTATCCACCCACCTCGGTCTCCCAAAGTGCTGGGATTAAAACCTGGAGCCACCACATCTGTCCCTTTTCTTTTTAATTAGAAAATTAATTTCAGGCTAGAGCAGGATAATTAATGACATATTTATAGTTTTTCCTACATATTAGTTCAAGATTTATTTATATTCTGAGAATTTTTTCCATAAAATAATATTCTACAGTATAACAGTTTTGTTATGTATATTTTTAAGTGCAAGCCTTCTCTACTGATTTAGCTTCTAATTCCTCAATGAACTAAAATGAATATCGATAGTGATGAGGTTAGTCCAATAATATTAAAATATTGAGTATTCATTACAGGCTAGTGGCACAGAGTATTGACACTTTGTGTGTATGTTCATATTATATTTCAAAAAGTTCTGATGGCTAAGAAACTATTTTTATCACCATTTTAGAGAGGAGGAACCTGACATGAAAGTGTGAAGTGCCTCACCCATGATCACTCATTAGTATGTGGAAGAGCAGGATTCAAGACAAGCTGGTGCAACTCTGGGAATATAAATCAGCAACATTCTACAATATTCTCTCTTTTGTATGCTTTGTATCTCCTCACTGTGCCTAGCATATCATCCTATGCATAGTAGATACTTGGTGATTAATTGTGGGATGATTGATGGCATTGTGTCTAAAAGTTAAAAAGAAAAACAATTAAGAAGTTTTGACTAATGTTCCTAAGTGCATTTTATATAATTTAATAATGTATGAAATATTCCAGAAATTATCTTATTCAATAGAGAAAATGAATCCCCTCTGAAATGGAGCAGCCTCTCTTGCCTACTGCAATAGAAAGACTGCATTTAATTTTACGAGTCAGGCACCGCTAAATATGTCTTTAAAATTTTCATTTTAAGTCCATTTTATTTTTTTGCTCCAACAATATATTCTCTCAAAAGTGTAATTAAGTCCCTATTTTCTAGAAGAGCAGCAACAGCAACAGCATAAGACAAGTTGACATGGCAAGTCACCAATAAAAGAGAAACTGAATAACACTGTAGGTACCAACACACTGCATTATTCAAATCTAAATTACTTGCAAATGGCAGCTTTCCCTGTTATGAGTAATGAGAGGGGTAACATTCTCATTTATTCCAACAGCCAATGCTTTTCTGTGTGAATGTGTCAACTGATGTAACATCAAGCTCTTCTGTGGGTTTTCTCTATTGAACCATCTATTTCTTTTTGAGGAAGAATTCAGTCATTTCACTTCTATCTAGAAAATAAATTTAAATATTTTTACCTTAAACTTATTTTCACTACATTATGATTAACTTATTAATTTAATTCTTATGTGTTAGTTGCATTTCATGTAGAGCTACAGAAAGTCCTTATTAAATACCTTATTCATAGATGGCATGACGACTTACATGTACTTACATGTACTGTGTAACATTTCAGTTAACAAGAGACCACATATAAGATGACGGTCTCATAAATTTATAATGGAGCTGAAAAATTCCCATTAGTGACATTGTGATGGTTAATACTGAGTGTCAATTTAATTGGATTGAAGGATACAACCATTGATCCTGGGTGTGTCTGTGAGGGTGTTGCCAAAGAAGATTAACATTTGGGTCAGTGGGCTAGCAAAGGTAGACCCACCCTTAATCCGTGTGGGCACCATCTCATCAGCTGCCATTGTGCTTAGAATACAAGCAGGTAGAAAAATGTGAAAAGAGAGCAACCACCAGTCCTGCAACTTGTGGTAAGTGCCCTATACAGGTTTATCTTTTAAATCTTTTATGCTGTATTTTTACTGTACCTTTTTTATGTTTAGATACATGTAGATATTACAAATGCTATAGTGCTACAGTTTCCTACAATATTCAGCATAGTCCCGAGCTATACAGGTTTGTAGCCCAGGAGCAATAGACTCTACTGTATAGCCTCAGTGTGTAGTAGGCTGCACCACCTACATTTGTGAAAGTGATGTTTGCACAACAACAAAATTGCCTACTAACACATTTCTCATAATATATCCTTGTCGTTAAGGGACGCATGGTCATTGAGGGATGCATGACTGTATTTGAAATATGAAAGGGGTCCTGGAAGTTGTTGGGAGAAAGTAGGATTGAAATTGATTGAACAGTAGCAAGCAATGTATATGCAGAGCAGCCTTATGTGTGATAAGGAGTTTGAGGTAACATACACTAACGTTAGAAACAAACTCATATTACCTGTTAGGCCACTGCATCATGGGTAAGGGAACCACCACGCACAAGCTGTATTCTGCTGAGCCTCAGTTGGACTCTATGGTAGTCTATGTACAGCAGCAACTAATTTTGTGCCTAATCTCATTTTCCATGGAGAAAATCTTCCTTGGCTATTTTTTTGTTTGTTTGTTTTTTGAGACGGAGTCTTGCTCTGTTGCCAGGCTGGAGTACAGTGGCACAATCTCGGCTCACTGCAACCTCCGCCTCCTGGGTTCAAGCGATTCTTCTGCCTCAGACTGGGACCACAGGCGCCTGCTACCACGCCTGGCTAATTTTTTTGTATTTTTGGTAGAGACGGGGTTTCATCATGTTGGCCAGGGTGGTCTTGATCTGTTGACCTCGTGATCCGCCCGCCTCAGCCTCCCAAAGTGCTAGGATTACAGGCATGAGCCACTGCACCTGGCCTTCCTTGGCTATTTTATACTAAAAGGTTACATAAAGATTAAGCATGTGTTTTATTTCAAGCATTCAATTTTCTTTACATTTCTAGACATTGTGTGTGGCAGCATTACTTACTCTAAAATTCAGTATAAAAATGCTATTCAATTCAATTGCTTTACAATTGGGGTTAATTATTTTTTGTATCGCCATCCAATTTTTTAACGTTATCCATACAAAGAAGCAATAAGAACGTACTTTAAAATTATCCATACAAAGACGCAATAAGAACGTACTTTATTCAACCTACAATAAGCAAGTTGAATAAAGATGTCATGTTTCTATCTAGAATGATTTTTGAATGATATATTGACTATTTAAAATTCATAATCCATGACTTAGGCTGTTGATCTGAAGATGGAAAAATGATACTGTTTTCATTTTTTCTATAGGATTTCATTCTCATATTGCAAAAGTTTAACGTGAATGTATACTTTTGGGTGTCAAATGATCTCATCTGAACTGGTACAGGCATAACAGCATATCTATAAAGCAGAGAATGGGGTTAAAGCTAGAGAAATTTTATTGCTAGTAACTATAGCGAGTTGCTCTTTCTTAATATATCAGTTGACATTTTGTGTGCAGAATTCATGCATTTCTAATAGTCCCCATAAAATGTCAGCGTGCTCGGGAACAGTAAGCCGCTGGAGAAGTCTTCAGCAGCATATCCAGTGGCCCGGTGTTACCCTCCTTTTAAGTCATTGCCCCAGTGACGTGTCACTGGCAACTTTTCTGAAGAAGTGCAAATGAACTCTAAATGCCAGCCACAATTCTGTTCTCCATTTCCCCCCTCCATAAGTTAACTTGGAGGTCTACTTTTTTTCTTTTTCAAAAACTTTGTACCAGAGTGATAAAATGAAAAGAAAGTTAAAATCTGCATATTATTTGATTTGAATGGGATGTTAAAAAATTGCAATTGAATAAATCCATTTCATTATTAATCAAAACAACTCATTTGCCTGTAAAATCTTTTTTCCTCCTTTCCCCTCATGCACCAGTCCTTTACACACACACACACACACACACACACACATGGCTGATCTATAAACTACAAAGGATTTTCCGAAGGGAAGAAAAGTTGAAACCACATAAAATAATATTTGTTTTCAGCAAGATTAATCATTTATTTTTGTTTGAAATTTAAAGTTTTGTGTAGATAAATCTTACCTTCCTTAAGAAACGATCTTGATTCCCCTGTCAAGCCCTAGTCATTCTGATCTTTGAGTGGCAGCATAGACTATTGCTTAGGCATGGGAACACAAGAGCCAGCCTGCCTGAGTTGAATCCCAGTTCTAGTCTTACAAGCTGTGAGACTGAAGCATATCTTTTCACCACTTGTTTAAAACTTGTGAATGATAATGTTAGTATAGAATTAATAATTTGGTTGTGAAGATTAAATAACTTGATCAGTACAAAGTACATTAAACAATTTTGGGCCCAAAACTAGACAACATAAATCTGTGATCATTAGTGTCACCTGAGTTTTCTTCCTGTCCTTTCAGAATATTACCTGCACTTGTAATTTCACACTTTTCAGAGGCTCAGTTGGCATATATTTGGTTACAGATATTTGGAGGAGAAAAACAACATTTTTCTTGAATTTTACATCTTTCATAGTACTTGACATTGATTCCAGCATAGTAAGTCCTAGATTGAGAAAAAAATGACTTAAATAACACACAATTTAATAGCATTCAGCTGCCAAATTAGGTAAATTCTTTCATGCTAGCTGATGTGTATGTGTATTGCAGTTTATGTAAAGATTTTTTAAAAAATAAAACCAGAAGAGAGAGAGCGCGAGCAAGATCTAACAGATTAAAAATGGTGAAAAGATTTTAGCAATCTAGCAATTGAGAAGTAAATTTAGCATACACTGCTAGGAATTCACTGTAAAGCAGATTTATACTGACTTCTATATTTCTGTCACTTAAACAAATTGAAGTATTCATTCTTTGCAGAAATAAAAAATTATTTCTTTTCTGATCCTATATTCTCAAGGAAAATGTATTATATCATATAGAGAAAAAAACCCACAATGGTGTAGAAATCACAAGTTATTTGACTCTGGTTTTACAAAATACTGTGAACCATTTATAATGTGTTTACATATTAGATTTCAATTAAAGGCCAATGAATAATATGGATTTGTCACCAAGCGAATACTTTTCAATGAAGTTTTAAGTATACATGTTTGCGTATTTTTGCTTTTTGCTATCTAACTTGATTTAGTTTTAGAACTCTGATAACGCAGAACAAAGAAAAGAGCTATAAATTGTCCCAATTTACTAGCAATCTTAAGTATGAATTTGGCAAGATCTGAATAACAGTTAGTGCAAGAATCACTTCTCTGGCAGGGGCTTCTGATGAGCAGTCCCATGGGTTGTATGAAGGGGCTTCATAGGCTTCTGAGATGATAGCAGGGTGGATGTTCTGTTAGGGAATGGACAGCAAATGTACTGATGTCAGGTGGACACCACTGAATAGTCTCTGAGTGTTTTTTCCAAAAATAATGTAAATCCATGAAAATACCTAATAGCATGATATAGGAGGAAGAAAAAAAACTAACGCAACAACTACACCACCAGCACAAATACAAGCTTTGGAGTGAGAAAACCAGGGTTTTCAGCATAGCTTCACACGAAAAATGCTGAACAAGTTATTTAATGCAACATTCTTCGTCCCTATCCAGACTCAGCTTCTTGATCTGAATAAAAGAATTTGAAGATTAAATGAAATAGCAACATTTAAGCTCTAATCCCTAATTCAACATCTGACATGATAGGAAAAATTAGTTATTTTCTCTTGGTCCAAACTTCCTATATATTTACTTTTTAAATATTCAGCATTGCTTCCTGGAAAGAAAAGTCTATAAGATACCAGTCAGGATACCCTGATAATGATCTTTTGCCTTCTCTCTATATTTTGTTTGTTTGTATATGTGTGTGCATCTGTGTACGTGCATTCATTCTTTATGCGAATGACAGACGTTTGCAATACTGGGAACTGGAGAAGGTAAAGTTCAGTTGAACAGAAGTAAAGATTTGATTTACAGGCCAGTATGTTTTTTGCAACTATCTAAACTAAACTACCCATGTTCCTGTGCCACTTAGTTTTGAAAAAGAGAAGGTATCAATGGCATAGAGAAACTCAGATTGCAGTCATCAGAAATATAATCAACTTTTATGCAAAACAAGAATATCTTCATACTCTTCAAGATTCATAAACAGGGTATTTCATCAAGATTGACCCCAGAGCTATAACTGAAGCTAACACGCTGATTGATTGGAAATCAATATAAGCTAGAAGAAAAGAGGAGCATGGCATTAGTTGAGTCCCCCCTAAAACATCCACTCACAATGTACTCAATGGAATGTATTTGGCTGGAGATGTTGGCCTCTTGGCTATAGAGAGAAATGGACATCTGCATTTGGTAGCAGACTGAAGACTGTTCTCCCATTTTCAAGCTATGTATGTTGACTCAGTGGCTTACTTACTGAATGCTAGCTAATGTCCCCGGAGTCCACGAGGCTCTGTTTTGTTCGGACTATACAGTTGTTAATAGTGATGGCTGAACTGGGGAATTAGCCCTTGTCCTCTAAGAATCTTGCCTGCACTGATAGGAATGAGAAGGTGACACTTTACCCATCCACGAACAGGATAAAAAGACGTGATCTCTGGAGTACATTTGGTTCTGCAACCACCATAGAAGTTATTCTGTTCTGCTTATTATTATTTTTTTTAATACAGGGCTTGGGGTATTTGGTTTTTGAAAAACCTAAAAATGAGAGGAGGTACTCTAAGTTCTGGAATATCACATGCCTATTAGTAACACTGAGGAGAATATTGTTCTGATGCACATTGCAGTCAGTTTTCCAAGGGTACTAGTTTGTTTGAGTCAATATAAATTTTGGCCTGTTTTTAAGTGTCTTGATCCTGAAATTCAACAAGTCCTGAAATTCACTGCTTCAGTTTAAACAGAGCCTTGATTAGCCTGGGACTGTTAGCTAATACTACATTGAGGTAGAAGGAAAACAATATCCAACAGATTTATTTACTTACACAGGAGATTATAACTTTCAGCATCTAGAGTCCACACATCCTGTTGAAAGCAATTTCTTCCCACAGCGAATGCTTGATAATAAAATTTCTCAAGAAGAGAATTTGTTTATAAAGCATGGAATTAGAAAAAGGAAGGAACCATGTTAAATTTTCCTTAGCATCTTCCAGTGCATAACACATTAAAAAAAATTTTGAGCAGTCTTTATGTGGCCTTGGTAAGGGCCTGTATTGTGACACTTGACCAGAAAACAAACACACACACACATGTATTTATATATTTTAATGGGAAAGTAATTGCCAAAGGGTTGTTTAATTGTGCTACAGGGGATAGAGCCTGGAGTTATTTGCCACAAACCTGGATTTTAATCACAGCGTGCCACTTATTAGCTGTATGACTCCAATACTATACTTAATCTCTCTGAGCCTGAGTTTCCACAGTATAAATATGAATTTTTCCATCACAAAGTTTTTCTGGGACAATAATCTCATGTATGTAAAAGTCCTCTGTGAATTGTGATAAATTTTACTAATTCACAGTATCATCATCAATCATTTGGTAACAGGTTATCTGTGTTTGATAGAAACACATTTTTTAAAACTAGTGTGATTTTAAGGCACATAGAAATCTTTCTTGACTTCCAAAATAAACAGCTTGCAATTAATGGTACTTACAATTCTTTGTGACCCATGCCTATAAAGGAAATTCTGTTTCCTAACTCAAATTTCATTGGTAGAAATGCTTAGTAGGAAACTTGGTGCTTAAATATTCAGTGAATACTTTTCAAAAGCTACATAAATTGTCTTTCTAAAATATAAATACATGTGAGAGGAGAAAATCAAAGACTCAAAAGGATTGCTGTCTTTGTGTTCTCTAACAATAAGCTTCTGTCAAGAAGGATAATGAGGTTTTATATTTGCATAGCACCTGTTTAAGCAGACTCAAGCTGAGAAGCAAATGAACTTTGCATCAATGGCCTCCGCTTAGAAGTACAGAGAACAATTTTCTAAACAATTTGAAAAATTTGCTTTTAATGTAGCTGAACCAGCTTCATATTTTGTTTTTGTGAATATGGTATTTTTAATATTTATTGTGGATGCTTACAGCACACAGAGTGCACATCAAAAGCTTAAGTGTGGTTTTTGTTTTCTACTGCGATTATAGAGGTTAACAGATGAATTCTTGTTCTATTCTTTAAAAGAAAATGTCACAAGTATTCCTGGAGTATGTTTAGAATGTTACCAATTGTGAAGTGTTTTTTTTTTAAAGATATATATATACACATATATGTGTGTGTGTGAGTGTGTGTGTGTGTGTGTATTAAAATTTGGAGTTGATTATTCTTTAAGAGCAACTGTCCCAGATATAATCACAGAAGCCATTGGGGTTCAGCAAAATTTTGTAGCAATATTTTATTTTAACCAAAAAACAAAAATCAAACATAAAAACTACTTACCTACTAATAGTAGAGTCTCTTTCTACTCAAGTTGATAGCTTTCCTTAGCTTTACCATGGGGACTTGTGCTAGGCAAGTATCACAATTGTGTTTAACAAGTACTGTGTTATAATTTATGAGCAGTTGAGTTTTTATTATTCAAAGGAATCATATTTCAACCTCCTTCAGTGGAGGTGACAGCATGTATCTGGTGGCCATTTTATCTTTTGGTCTTTTAAAATTCTTTTTTAAAATATATGTACTAACGTCATTCATTTATATAAGCTGAACTTAAATTGATCCAGATGAATTTTAAGGACAAAACGCTTGTAATTTATATTTATCTTTCAGGCAGTAGCAGTCAAAAACTGGAGACATACTGAAGTAAGTACAAAAGGGTTTGGTATTAACCAGAACTGAGTCTGAATCTCAGTTCTGTGCTCTATCGCTGCAAAAGCTGCATTTTTCTTACCTCTAAAATAGGCAAAATAACACTTACCTTTTAAAACTCTAATAAAATTCAAATACAATGTTGATATTGAGTTTTCATCCCATTGCCTAATTTTCCAGTAGATTAATTAGTATTAGTTAGTAATTAGTATACCTTATTATCTAGTACAACTTAACTAGAAATAATTATTTTTAATATCACTGAAGTCCAGTTCAAGGTGTCATTTATAAATGTACTCGATAATTTATTTAACAAAATTGTGTCTCATACTAATAAGAAACTATTCATGTTAAAGTCAAAGAGTTAACCCTCAAATACTAATCAGGAGATTGTGCTATGCTTAAGAAACTAATTCAGAAGAACTTCTAATTATTAGATGTTCAGAGGATTAATGAGACATTGTAGCCCATATCACTTAATAGATGGTTAGAACTTCCTTCTCATTTTTTGTGGGACCAGAATTTATGCCTGTAATTTGTAATTTATACCAGTTTCTCAGGTGATTTTAACATGGATGGCTAATAAACTGTATTCTGAGGCATACCCAAATGCATCATAGATAATTCCCAACTAAACATAAGGTGGCACTAAAACATTCCATGATATTCATTTGATATACAAAAAGATTCCTGACTTAATAAATCAATATTTATTAAGTCACCATTCTGGGAAAGGCAGTTTGCCAAGTATAATCAACAATGAAGAGATATCTAAGAATCTCTGCCAACCCTATTCTAGCTGTAAACACAGAAGTGTAAACAACAACTCAGCAAATAATTTGTTTTTCATTGTGATTATAAAATTGTCACAGAGTTTAATGTCATTTTGCTTCATCTTTATATCAGATGTTCTTGCAAATGTTACCTGATCCAAGGAGTCTAGACAATGACATTCTAACTAGACAAGAGGCATTTTTCCTATACCCATCAGTATATTTTAAAATATTATCTCTTACTGATACAAATATTCTTTACTGAATGTGGAAATTCAAGTTTTGAAAGCATTTACTTTGTGGAGTCTAGTTATATTGATGAATCTAAACCCTGAAATCTTGTTCAAACACCAAAATGTTTATGTTTGGGTTCTTGCCTTTTATATTATTATTTTACTCTATTTTATTTATTTTTGAGACAGGGTCTCACTATGTCACCCAGGCTGCAGTGTAGTGGTGAGATCTCCACTGCACTTCAGCCTCGACCTTCCAGGCTCAAGCGATCCTTCCTCTTCAACCTCCTGAGTAGTGGGATTACAGGTGTGCCACCCTGCCCTGTCCACGATGTGTCCCATCTCGATATCCCAAAGTGCTTGAGTTACAGGCATGAACTATCATGGCTGCTGTGTTCTTGCTTCTTAAATGAAACTTTTATGGCTCTTAATTTGTCTCACAGCTTCTAGAGGTCCAACATTTTTGTTGTATCCTTTTCAGATTTCTCAGATGGAGACAATAGGACTCCATTTACTGCTGAGACAACCCAGTCAATTAATTGAGCAACATTCTGAGACCCAGGCAGCAGAATCTCTCTCTCTCTCTCTCTCTCTCTCTCTCTCTCTCTCTCAAGTGCGCACGCGCGCGCGCGCGCACACACACACACACACACACACACACACACACACACACACGACCTCTCCTGGGAGAAAACGAAAGTGTTAGGTTGTTAAGTGATTTTAACATGGGAGAGTTTCCTTGACCCCTCAAGGAACTTGCAACAGGAAGTGGCTCCTTCACCTGGCCACTGTGCTCAAACCCCTTGCTGGAGGGGAAACAGCAGGTGAGCACGTGCAGGAGCCAGGGTGAGTGCTTTTGGGCTGCAGCCCCACAGCTGCATCAAGGAATGTGTTAACAATTAATGCTCTTTAAGCTTTGCCATCTGTGGATGGCTTAAGTGTTAAACAGCTCAGTGAAAAGTTAATGTGACAGCTTTTTGGGTTCCTGCACTCATTGTGTCCTGAATTCTTGTCTGGCATCCAGGAACAATCAGGTCACACAAACAGTTTGAAAGGTGAGGAATGCAGAGGATTTTATTAAGCAGTGGAAGTGGCTGTCAGTGGAAGGGGAGCTAGAAAGAGGATGGTGCAGGAAGAAGGTGATCTTTCCCTGAAGCCCAGCCATCTCCAGCTGGGCTTCTCTATGAAGCTGTATGAAGTTGTGCCACCTGAAGTTAAGCCCTGTCTAGTTGCTTCTTATCCTCTCAATGTGTAGCCTCTTGTCTCTCTGCTAGCTGATGTCTGGATTTTATATGGGCACAGGATAGTGGGATGGGCCAAAAAAGTAACATTTGGGTGGGTAAACAGAGATAACTGTTCTCATTTAGGGCAGTGGTTTCTGGGCTTGAGGGTGGGGCCTTTGGTGGGGACCCGCCCTCTTCTACCCAGTATTTCCTTGCCTCCTGTCATTTAACTGAGATCAATTTAACTTCAAATACATGAAACATTAGTTTACAAAAAAAACAGTACTTGAACCCCAATCTTTGAACTCCAAGTTCTGTATCCTCAGTTGCATAGGAAGATGTGTGGGATGTTGAATGGGGAATCACTTGGTTTTATGAAAACTTGAATCAGGTTAACGCCAGCCAAACATTTTTCTTGCAATTATACATTCAATAACAAAATTAATGCAGTGTATTCAGAATTGTAAAATTCCATTTTAAAGTTCTGATTAAATTTCATGATACAAGAAAGAAATGAATATAACATTATCATAATGACATCTTATTAAATTGTTTTTTGAAATTCTGATTGAAGGAGGCTTACCAGATTAAATCATTAGGGAAGACCATATTCCTTCTAGTCCTAGGGCTCTGGAGCTCCGTTTTGCAAGATTTGATGTACTTTAAAGAAACTCATGTCTCAAACTATCACAAATTTTCTTCAGCCTTTACCATCTAGATTAGCAGACTAGCAAACCATACTTATATACAATGGAATAAGAATGTAAGCTATTATCAAAAATTACCTCACTAGTTTAAGTCCTTGGTTCTTCCAAAGGCACTAAAGACATTCATAAATCCACTCTTGTATCATTCAGCATTTCTAAGCAACATGAACTATTTTGGATACTGTATATAAAACATGGGAAATACTTTGTCCTTTCTATCAGTTCATATTTTCTATCTAAATGCACATCACTAAATAAAGAATTACACAAAAAATACTTACCTAAAAGTCATTCCTAAGTGTTGCAAGAATGTAGAGAATAGAAGTTCAGCATGGTTTTTAAGGAACAGACTTTGGAATTGCTGCCCAAGTTCAAATCTTGACTCTACAGCCTGCTAGCTGTTTAAGTTTGGAAAATTTAGTTTAACTCTCTGTGTCTCATTATGCTTAACTGTAAAACAGTGGCTTTAGAAACTCTTGCTTCCATGAGGTTATAAGAGAACTGAAATAAATATCTAACTTGCTCAAAACAGCACATTGAACATGGTTATGTCACAAAAAATAAGCTATTAATATAATTTTTAAGATAGATTTTATAGTGACATTTATTAAAAAGGGGTTATATCATGAGATAACCACAATTTTCTTGTTCTTTATCTTGATATTTATAATTTTAAAAAATTTAATAAGCTAAATAAGGCTATGTGACATACATACACTGGATCCTAATTCTGAAGACGTAAGTCCACTTTGCGATGTACCATTTTCCCCAAAGTCACGCAGCTTACAGTTCTATCAAACTTCAGTTTCTTCATTTGTACTGAGGATAATGAGCACTAACTGTCCTATCTTACTAGACTACTGTGATAAATCCTATTGAAAAGTAATCATATTTTATTACTATCAATTGAAAAGGCTACTATAATTACACTGTAATAAAGGCAGACTATGTTTTTATTAAGAAAAAATATCTTGGGAACATCAATAGACTTTACAAAGTTAAAAAAAAAATCAAATAACAGACGGGTAAGGTGATTCTTTTTCAGCTTTCTCACATCTATTGGCCTTCTTAGAGTTGAAGACATTTAGGACATGGCACTAGGTTAGGCTTTGGCTTAAGATAATGTTGTGTCTGCTTTGTCCTGTCCAGACCACAAAAGATTCTTCATATCAGCAGTGTAAGGCTGTTTTACTTTCTTATTATTTGCCCATTTACTGGAGTAGCATTTTTAATTTCCTTTAAGCACTTTTCCTTCATATTCATAACTTGGCTAAATATTTGGCCTAAAAGAGACTTCACTTTTAACTTACCTCAGCTTTTGATATGCCTTTCTCATTGGCTTAATCATTTCTAGCTTTTGATTTGAAGTAAAAGATGAGGGGGCTCTTCCTTTCTCTCTCTTGTATCTCTGGGGGAGAGATACAAAGAAATGGAAAGTCAGTAGATTGCTCAGAACACACAGAATTTATTAAGTGTTCCAGATTAAGTGGTGCACCTAAGCAATTACAATACTAACATCCAAGAATCACTGATCACAGATCACTCTAACAGGTTAAATGATAGTGAAAAATACTTAAATTGAAATAATTAGCAAAGTGAGACACAGAGGTAGGAAGTGAGCAGATGCTATTGGGAAAACAGTGTTGATAGAGTTTCTAAACACAAGATTGCCACAGACCTTCAATTTGTAAAAACCACAGTATCTTAAAAGTGCAGTAAAGTGAAGCACAATAAAATGAGGCATGCCTGTACTCTTACTCTGAGATTAACCACTTCACTGTGTTACCTCTTTGAGTGCTATATACCTCACAGGTGTTTTATAATTGTATCATCAGCTCATAAATTGGTGTTTCATGATACCTGTCATCAGCTCGTAAATTCATACAATTTGTAAAGCTACTGGGCATAGAATTCTGGTGAAATAAAGTAGACACAATTCTCTCCCATTAAAAAAAATTACAGGAGAAAAGATTGAACATGTTATAATTATAATATGAAATATACATAATTATGTCATTTGCAAGGCTCATATACAGAACTATTGACACTGTGTGTGTGTGTGTTTGTGTGTGTGTGCGTATGCATGTGTTGGGGAGATTTTGAATGCTTCTTGATGTTATCCATGCAAATGATCTTGCTGAGGCTTCTAAACTGAAAGAGAAAGTTTCAATATGAATAATATTAATTTATACACCTCTCTGTCCCCATTTAGGCCTATCCTTATAGTTGAAACTCACAAATGTTTACAAAAATAGATATTTATGAATCATTCACTATGTACTAGCTGTGACCACTTGCTACATATCACACGTTTCACCCCATTTATCACTCCCAAAATTTCTGTAGGAGCTTCATTTGTAAATAAAGGCTTTTAATATTTTAATAATTATGAAATATCAACTATGACTTTTTTCTGTAGAGTTCTAATGATATTCTCCTTTGAACTAACCCACATGATTTTGACTATTGTAATCAATCAGGCTTACATTATCATCTAAGTAATTTTAAATATCTCTTCTTAGTTTTCTTTTAGATAACTCTGCTCCATTTTTTTTTCATTTGTTGATTTAGATATTTATATCACCTTGTTTGCTAAGATACCCCATCATTTTTATTCACAAACTCATTATATCACATATGTTTTTGAAAATCCCTCTGAATATTACCCCTCATCTTCACCTCAGTGGTATCTAACAAAATATTTACCATTTTCTAGCCTGCTATCCTAATTTTATAGAAAAAAGTTTTTCAGAATGTGTATTTCCTAAAAGAAAGTGAAATTCACATGGCAATATTAGAAACCAAAATTGATGTATGCATTTAAAAAATCTAGCTATTTTCCATTTTGCTGGGTAAAAACTACTCCCCAAAATATTATAGACATTTATAACCTGATATCAACACTAGAGAAAGTATGAATTTAAGCAGTGCTTATTTTTAATGAGTTGTTATTCCTCAATATGGATAACCCAGTCTTATGTAAATCTCTAAATACTATTAAAGTAAAAAGTTTTTATAAAATCCCTAAACTGTAAGTGTGTACAATAAGCAATATATGTTTTGTGCAGTTTCTCAATAGAGTTCATATACAGCATGTGGCCACTCTAGCAGAACTCCTTGGTCTAATGTTTTCTCAACGTTTCAGAAATCCTCCCTTCATGCCTCTACTGGCCATCCAATTCATGCATTATGGTTAAAATTCTCTTTGTGTTTGTAGACTCTCCTTGAGGGTGAGCTACTCTATTAAGCATTTTCAACCATGTGTGACCTCTTCTGGGATGCCATAAGTATAATTTCTTAATTCTCTACTAATGAAATGTGGACTACAATAGCAAGTACACCTTAAAGGCAAGTGGGGCGGAAAATTTGAAATAAAGTCTAGCCCAGAAAATTGTGGATATGCTATAATCTTATATTTGGTATGCATAAATTATCATATATTATATCTTCACATTTTACATATTCTCACTTTAAATTGTAGATACTTGAAGCCTTAACATATCAACATAGAAAATACTATAAAGTAACTTCTGAATAATATGGATATTCAAAGTACAGATTACATCTTTCAAATACAGTATGGTTTCAAATATAAAATTAATACAGAATTCAAGTGCTCACCCAGCATAAGTTTAGTCAGTGAGATTGTCCTATTTCTTTCTCTACCTCAAGTGAAGTAATGGCAATGTGACTAGAGAAATGCAGGAGGTAAGAGAATAACAAAACATAAAAATACTTGAAAGTAATAAGGTAGGGTTTGCACAAAAGTTGCCGAACAAGCTAGAAAATTGCTAACTTTAAAGTTTGCCAGCGGTTCTGAATATATATAATTTTCTATAGCCTTTCTTCTGTGGTGGCTATAAATATAGATCAAAGCCTATGTTAAGTTGAACATTCAATAATTGCCATTTTATAGATCTAAAAGAGTAGAACAATGATAACTTCATATGATTCAATATAACACTTTATAGAATATTTAGTGGGAAACAATTGAACATACGCCTTATGTTTATTACTGGAAATACCAAAAAACCCTTAAACAATCTTTAAAAATGACCAATAGATTTGAGTTTACTCATGTAGAATACTGAATTTAGGAATTATATAAAATTATACGTATTTTAAAAATATGTAACGCTATTCTCTCTAGATATATGCATTTTAAAGAAATTATTTGAATGATGTTAAATGAGCTAAACATCACTTTTTCAGTCTTTGAGATGAAGAAAATGTGTCACTTTTGTTCTTCACATGCCAGTATTTTTAGTTCAATAAACCTATTTAGGGTACTATGATTTTATGGTTTTAATTACAGACACAATTAAGCGTAAACCATTAAAATTTGTCCTTGCAAATCTTCCAAAGAGAAAGCTTCTTTCAAATGATGAATGCTCGCAATCATCAATATGATGAACAAAGATGATTTGTTCATGTTCTTTGACATTGCATGTAACCGAAAGAACATCATTACTTCCATCCTATTCCATTTCTTCTCCACGGTAACTTTCCTGTATTTCCCTTTTCTCTTATGCAGTGAAAAGTCCTGATGATTTATGCACATGTCATGGCCTGAGTTTGAATAAGAAGCAACCCTAGAATTTAGAGCAATCTTATTCTGTCTGCATGGCATAAGAGGTAGGGTGGAAAATGGCAAGATTAAGGAGGTGCTGGCAAATAAATCTAAAATGAAAAGAGAGACTTGACTCCAAAGGCTTCATGCTAAGTCCTGAGAATCAGAATAACGATTGTTTTGAGTTTTCCAATGATTGTGCCAGAGCTGCGTCTTAGGAGTAGAGGTCTATGGGTAAAATCTCAGAGAAATGCTTGTTAATCATTGGTAACACAATGATGTACTCTGGGATGAATTCAGCAAAATGTGGCACAAAGTAGCTAAGAGGAATGCTCGGTACTTCAAAGAAGAGTGTGCTATACTTCAGGGCACTGAGCAGTCAGTACTGGGACAGGGCATTTTGGGGCTGCAGCGAGGTGGTTGGCTCTATCTCTGACACTTATTAGCTGTGTGATGAGCACAGCTTGGCATCTCTAGGCCTCAGTGTCCTCATTGCTAATATGGGAATGGATAAAAGTGCCTTATTTAGACAGAGGTGTGAACCTTAAGTTAATCTGCACGTACATGACATTAAGAACAGTACTTGACACATGGTAAACACTAAATAAATTTACGAGTATTTGTTATTATGTCCATTCAGCCTTGAGGCTTTCGGGTTACAGAAGAAATGAGCAGCATTTTCCTCAGAAAGAGGGATTGGAGTTAGTTATCATTACGTGTTTCACAGTGCAATCACAGGCCCCAAAAGACTGAGAAACTGGCACTGATAAATTCAGTCAAGTCTGTAAGAAAACAGTAGAAAAATAGTGCATTTTACCCAGTCATTGAGATGGATGTCTTCAATGCATACTCAAGACAGTTCATTGTTATTTTCTAAAAATCATTTGTGAATTAGAGTTTGGGAGCAGCATAGGTGTTGTTAATTTAAATGGGCTGCAGACCCCGCACTTTATCTGTCAGAAGCAGAGAGATACCATACTGCGTCTCTTGATGCAGTCCAGAAGTTGTTAAAAACTTGGTCTTGTGTTTGAAACCCAGATTTACTGCTTCCTATTATGTAATCATGAGTAATGTAAATAGGCTTCCTTATTCTACTTTCTGGGCTTAGTTCCTTCATCAGAAAAATGGGTAAAAACCATGATAATTTATGTATAAAAATTATTGTGAGCTTCAAATGAGTGAATAAATTCCAAGTAATTATCATAGTTACACAGGCTATTATTGATCATTTCAATAATGAATGCTGCTTCCTTAATGATGATAATTATAATAAAGATGATGAAAGATAATTATATCAGACTGGTGTAGACTTGGAAATATAGCTATCATTGATGAGAACCTCTCTTTTAAATGATATTGTGCAGATATGATAGTGCTTCCAACTCACTGGGCTAGGTAAATGGAAGATACATTATTGGCAAGGACTTCAAACTAAAAGACCAAAGCATTGGCAACAAAAGCCAAAATAGACAAATGGAATCTAATTAAACATAAGAGCTTCTTCACAGCCAAAGAAAGAAGCATTAGAGTGAACCAGCAACCAACAGAATGGGAAAACATTTTTGCAAGCTACCCAACTGACAAAGAGCTAATATCCAGAATCTACAAAAAACTAAAACAAATTTACAAGAAAAAAAAAACAAAACATCAAAAAGTGGGTGAAGGATATGAACAGACACTTTTCAAAAGAAGGCATTTACTTGGCCAAAAAAAATATGAAAAAATGTTCATCATCACTGGTCATTAGAGAAATGTAAATCAAAACCACGTTGAGATACCATCTCACGCCAGTTAGAATGGCGATCATTAAAAAATCTGCAGACAACAGATGCTGGAGACAATGTGGAGAAATAGGAACGCTTTTACACTGTTGGTGGAGTGTAAATTAGTTCAACCATTGTGGAAGACACTGTGGCGATTCCTCAAGGATCTAGAAATAGAAATACCATTTGACCCAGCAATCCCATTACTGGATATAGACCCAAAGGATTATAAATCATTCTATTATAAAGACACATGCACACATATGTTCATTGCAGCACTGTTTACAATATCAAAGACCTGGACCAACCCAAATGCCTATCAATGTTAGACTGGACAAGGAAAATGTGGCACATATACACCATGAAATACTATGCAGCCATAAAAAAGGATGTGTTCATGTCCTTTGCAGGGACGTGGATGAAAAATCATTATTCTCAGCAAACCAACACAAGAACAGAAAACCAAACACTGCATGTTCTCACTCATAGGTGGGTGTTGAACAATAAGAAAATATAGACACAGGGAGGGGAACATCACACACTGGGGTCTGTTGAGGGGTGGGGGTCAAGAGGAGGGATAGCAAGCGGTGGGGAAGTTGGAGAGGGATAACATTGGGAGAAATACCTAAAGTAGGTGATGGGGGGATGGAAGCAGCAAACCTTGTGTATACCTATGTCACAATCCTGCAAGGACTTTTCCAGGTAGTGATAGTATCTGGCCGAAGCTGAGATTTTGGGAGGTTCAAAACTGTATGCTCCAGGTTTCTGTAACTGTTGCCTTTTCTTATCCAAAATTGGATTACAAGATAAAACACAGAATGCACAGTTAAATCTAAATCTTAAATAATAATTTTTCATATAAACATATCCCAGTGTTAGTGTGAGACATACACTTTCCCCCAGAAATATAATAAAAATTAAACAAAATCTTAAAATCAAATATAAATAGGACTTCATATTTGTATTTAGTCTATATGGAAACCATAAGCAGTTGCAGCATAGAGAGAAAGAACACTGAATAAGGACTTTAAAGACAACCCTGTTAAACCAAAAACTGCTTCTAGCTCTTTGAATGTGGTCAGAGCAATCATTTCCTGTCTCTAATCATCAGTTTCTGCACCTCATGTAGGTTCAGAGAGAGTTAAGAGATGATCTCTAAGTCCCTTTGCAGCTCTCCTGGTCCTCTATGGATGTAAATATGATGCTTGGGATTTGGAGTAAACTATTTTTAATATATGACTCTAATATTCACATTAATGTTGAACATGTACTATGTCAAAAATATAGCATTCATTACTTTTTATATTTATCCATAATTCTGAAAACATTTTCAAATGTACAAACTGAGATTAATTTTTTTTTTTTTTTTTGAGATGGAGTCTCACTCTGTTGCACCAGGCTGGAGTGCAGTGGGACAATCTTGGCTCACTGCAAACTACGCCTCCCAGGTTCAAGCAATTCTCCTGCCTCAGCCTCCCATGTAGCTGGGACTACAGGCATCCACCACTATGCCCAGCTAAGTTTTGTATTTTTAGTCAAGGTGGGGTTTCACCATACTGGTCAGGCTGATCTTGAACTGCTACCCTCAGGTGATCCACCTACCTCAGCCTCCCAAAGTGGTGAAATTACAGGCATGAACCACATGCCTGGCCTGAGATTAAAATAAGTCACTTGGCTGGAACTATACAGTTCATGAACCGAGGAGTCAGGATTTAATCGCTCTTCTTTCAAACTTCCGACACTTGTTACCGTTAACATTCTTAGGCTTTCCTTGAGTTTTCTTTTGGTATTTAAGATGATTTATTAGAAGATAATATAGTAGATAACCATAATATTAGGTATTATATATTACTTTAAAACTGTTAAAATATAATTATAAATTTTGACTAGAGGAGAAATTAACAAAAGTGATTTTGATTGTTTTTGCCATATCATTGCTGTTATTCTTTTAAAACAGAATTTCAAGGTTTTCTAGGGAAGGAGACTGGTGTCAAAATTTCCAATAAAAACTTGATTGTGCGATATATAACCTGTTTGAGGAGTGACAGGTAGTTTCCTATAATTTTAAAAGCACATTAAACCCTCATTCCACTGTATACATCACATTGATTTTATTTGAAATTTTGCAAAAGTGCTACACCATCATTCTTTGTACTTAAGTTGAAGGGGAAAGCCGTAAGTTTCACTAAAGCATGACACTCTCAAGTATATATTCACAATATATATATATTTTTCACATTTTTCCTTGAACACTTAACAGGTCAGTAGGCAAGATATTATAGAGACAGCACACTTTAGTGTAATGCAAGTGTTTTAGAAGCAGATCGATGTCTGTTCTCATAAATTAGAAATTAGATAATGCCAAAAATAGCAACATAGCAATTTTATTTCTTATTAAGAGCTGTAAGATGACACCAGCCAGGCATACCTTTGACAGTTACCAAGAAGCTTTTGTGATACATACTTGGGGATGTTGTCAAATAGCATGATCACGAACATTACAGTTTTGGCAGTGCCATCTGTAGGGTGAAGTATATGAGGATTGTCTTCTTTTCAGTTGTAAAAGCCTAAAGAGGGAAACATCTGTGAAAACATAGTGCTGGAAAGTAAAACAGAAACAACGATGTTTTTCCTAAGTGTTCAGAGTCCTTTCACTCCAGTGAGTGATGGACACATATACAACTGTGACTTCAGATTTGTCCCGTGGGCAAAGAAGAATGAGGCTCTGAAAGGGTTAGTGAGGAGAGAATGTCTATCTGGAAGACAGAGTAGCTGCCAAAGCACTGAAATACCCAATGGTCTATTTTCCCAAATAGTTGGTGAGGTGGTGGGCTGTTATTTGGAAGTGCAGAGGCAGTGCGAGTGGTTCGTTCAGACCACTGAATGAATGGTGGTTCGCAGTGAGAAATTGCAACCAGGACTGTATGGCCCATAATGCCTAAAATATTTACTATATGTGCTTTTACAAAAAACACTTTGCAACTTCTGCACTAAGCACTGAATTAATGCTGTTTTATGATAAGTGCAAATATTAATGTATCTTTTGGTATTATCACTCTTCTGTCTTTTGGGAATTATCAGAATTGTTGAGATGATGGGTGGAAGAAAGAGAATGATACAAAACAAAAGCCAACAAAATTACTTTTATATTGTTAAATTTTGATTTAGCTGTGTGATAGACAAGACGAACTCTCCTGGCTTGGGGAATTGAGATAGCAAGAATATCTCCTGGATATTCCAAAGGGCAGTTTGTCTTGATAGTGGTAACCAGAGCTAGGGTAGAACTTGGTAATTTCTAATTAAGTTGAATCCATGCATTAGAGGAAGAGAGGAGAGAAATTTGGCTTTCCAGGCCATTTAGTGCTATCTTCATTTTTTTCTCATTCTTGTTGAGTCATCCTCAAGTTTGTGTATGTGTGATTGTATTCTCTCATCATTTACAATCCATGATCAATGCCTCCCTGATGCTACTGAAACATTCCACAGTAATTATGCAGATGATTATTTGCCACAGCTAGCAAACATGGGAGAATTAACATTTGCTTTCAAAATAGTATTAATTGTGGGATCAGTTCAGTAAAATATCTGAAGTACATTTGTTGCATAACATGTAACATTCAAAATACTTTTGAATTATTTCATTTGATTTTTACGTTTTTGAGCAATATTCTCTCTTACTCTTATGGAAAACTTTAAGTGGCATTGTAATTCCACACTAATGAAAAGGAAATTGAATCATAGTTTCTAAAGCCATACAACTAGCAGGTGATGTGGCCAGGATTCTGAAACAAGTCCTCTGACTCTAGAAACCCAGCTCTTGACCAGCCTGATTATATTTATGTTCCTGGACATAATCTAGACTTAAGCTATATAGTTTGATGGGGAATATGCTAGCAAAATTTGCAAACCTTTGCAGTATTTTTATTGGCAAATGAGTAGTCCCTCCTCCTCCTCCTCCTCCTCCTCTTCCTCTTCTTTCGTTTTTAATGCTCTCACTAGAAAACAAGTGAAGAGACAATAGGAAAAAGCTGAAGAAAAACCTAGACTTGGAAGTTGTGTGTGGATAGATTCCAGAAAGCCTTTTCTCGACCTTGTACTGAGAAGCATGGATCAAGTCCAGAAGGGATTATCTTAAGGAAGACCTACCACACTCTCAGGAGGAATCACCAGTGGCTGAGCTCATTGGTGCTTAAACCTGGATATGCTGTTGGGGTCCTAGGAAAAGCTCACTGAATAATGGATTAAAAGGCTGCTTAGGGTCACTATTTGAGAGAATTCAACCCTGAATCATGTTTCTCTCATACAATGTACCTAACAGTGAGATAACTTATATTTTTCCCTGGGATATTAGCCATGTTTTAAAGGTAAATAAGTTATCCTTCCTCAACTTCCCACTAGAATAAATAAATCTCCATCTCCATGTAAGGGCACATTTCTGCTCAAAGTTGAAAGGGGAAACATTGCCGTGCTTTTACAAATGGACATCTTGATATTCCCTTGCTCCTTCTTTGTATAGATCACTACAAATGACTTTAAATTCTACAAATTTAATCTAAGTGAAAAGTGCCACTTTCATTCCCCCAAAGAATTCAAGTGTCTTTATTGTAATAGCTTCATACTCATTCTGCTACCCGACGATGTCACGTAAATATACAAAACAATGAATGATTTTTACTTTGCATGATTTTTAGGCGTTGGGCACAGTGATTTCCCTTTAGATGCTGGCCTGAAGTCAGGTCATTTCTTCTAATACCCTTCTACGAAGTCCTGTATTTCATGCTTCCAGGAGAATCCATTCCACTCCCATACTTGTACTTTTCCTTGGATGTTTTCTTTCCTTCACTCTGTAGTCAGAATTTTCTTTAACATATTTATGCCTAAATCAACTTTTTGGAGGGATGAGATTTAATACATATACTATCTTTTTCAATCTTAATTTGAGATTGATCTGTATTCCATGACATTCATCTAATTTATACTGAGTTAATGTTTTAACAAATTTATGTGATAGTGCAAGTACAAACACAATCCAGTTTTAGAAAAATCTCATTATTTGCAAATGTTTTCTCATGCTCTTAATCCCCACTGTGACCTTTGGGCCCAGACAACCACTAATACGCTTTCTGATAGGTTTCTGATTTTTTAAAAAAATGCATAAATGAAATCCTACACCAAGCATGCATTTTTGTGTCTGACTTCTTTCAGTTATCATGATGTTTATGAGATTCACTCCTGCTGCTGCATGCACTAATATAGTAGTTTGTCCCTTTTGTTGTTCCTTTATTGCTGAGTAGTATTGCATTGCATAGCTATGGTACACTTTGTTAAACCAATTCAGGTTTTGCTATTATGAAAAATTCCACTATAGATAATGGCACATAAGTGTTACTGTGGGCCTTTTCTTTCATTTCTCTTAGGTAAAAAGTTACTAGTGGAATATCTATGACTTCACATGAGGTGTCTACAATATTTTAACCACCTAGAAAATTGTTTTCCAAAGTGGCTGTACAATTTTTAATTTAAAATGTCTCCAGAAATGCATGAGGGGTCTTCATATCCTTAGCATTCTAGTAGTAGGCATTTAGTGGTATGTTTTTGGCAGTTTTCATATTCAATTGTTTAATAACTAATGGTACTAAGCATTTTTTCATGTGCTTACTTGATATTTGATTTGTATATTTTCTTTTGTGGAGTGTTTATTTAAGTTGCTTGCTTGTTTTATAATTTTTATCTTATTCTTCACTTGTAATAGTATTTTACATATTCTGAATACAAATTCTTTATCAATATATGTTTGCAAATGTATTCCTCAAGTCTATGGCTTCCATTTTAATTTTCCTGTAGTGTTTTTAGAGAAGAAAATGATTCTAATTTTAATAAAAGTTTATCAATGCTCATTTTTAATGGTTTATGCTTTCATATTTCACATAAAAATATTTTGCCTAACCCATCGTTAAAAAGATTTTCTCCTATGTTTCTTTCAGACATTTTGTGGTTCTAAATTTACTTTTTGGTTTACTTTTAAGCCTATGACTTAGTCGTAATTTGGGTAATATGTTGTAAATTAAGGGTGAAAGTTTATTATTTTACAAACATCTATACAATTGTTTCAAAACTGTTTGTAGAGAAAACTGTCATTTTTAAAACTGAATTGCCATGACACTTTTGTTGAACATCAGTAGTCATATGTGTGAGTTTATTTCTGGTTTATTTCATGTTAATGTAAATAATAGACCATGTTGTTTACTGCAACTTCATAGTAGACTTAAAGTAGACATAGTTCACAAAAGTTCCACAGTTTTTTAAAACAGTTTTGGCTGTTCTGGACCCTTTGCATTTCTTTGCAACTTTTAGAATTTATTTGTCAATTTCAAAAAAAAAAAAAAAAAAAAAACCTGCTGGGATTTTCTTTGGGATTGAATCTATAAATTATTTGTGTTATAATTTCCATCTTAATAACATGTCTTGCAATCTAAGAACATGAAAATCTACTTGTTAATTTTTTTAGTAATGTTTGGTAATTGTATTCTCATATCTTTGGATGACATTTTGAAGGTTCTTAAACTTCATTTTTGGAATGCTTTTTATAGGTATATAGAAAACAATTAATTTTTGTACACATGGCAATGTTGTTTGTAAACCAAACAATTTTACTTCTTTACCAATCCATATGCATGAATTTATTTTTCTTGTCTCATTCCACTGGCTAGGACCTCTATTATTAGGCTGAATAGAAGTCATAGAAATAGATATTTTGATGGACATTTTGCCTTCTTAATAATCTTAAGTAGAATGCATTCATTCTATTACCATTTAGAATGAGGCTATTTCAAATTTTTTCATAGATGACCATTGTCAGTTTGCCTTCCATATATATTTTTTTTGAGACAGAGTCTCACTCTGCTGCCCAGGCTGGAGTGCAGTGGCGCCATTTTGGCAACTTCTGCCTCCTGGGTTCAAGCAATTCTCCAGCCTCAGCTGAGTAGCTGGGATACAGGCATGCGCCAACATGCACAGCTAATTTTTGTATTTTTAGTAGACACTGGGTTTCACCATGTTAGTGAGGCTAGTCTCGAACTTCTGACCTTGTGATGTGCCCACCTTGGCCTCCCAAAGTTCTGGGATTACAGGTGTGAGCCTGTACCTGGCCTTTTCCATTCTTATTCCACCTAGGGTTATCATGTATGTGCACTAGATTTTGGCCATTTTTTTGTAATCTACTGACATGATAACATAGATTGACCTTCTATTTTATTTAGTCAGTGATTTATGTTGATATTCAGGTGTTAGAGCAGTCTTTCATTGCAGAGATAAATCCTCTTTGGCCTTAATATATTATTCTTTGTAATATATTGCTCTTCTACAATATATTTTTTAAATTTAAAAGATACTGTTATGCTAATAAAGAACATTGTCTGTAGTTTTAGAATAAAACTTTATTAATAAAATATCTTGAGATACGTTCCCTGTTGTTGCATTGTATAAAATTGCACAGGATTATTATTATTTCTTCTTTTAATGTTCAATATAATTCCAGAGGTCAGGATTTAAATTTTTTTTATTAGAATATATTTAATGAGTAAATGATTTTTTTTACTTAATAAAAGTTTGTTGAGATGGAGCATTATTCATTTCTGACCCTATGTTTATTCAACTCATCTAAGAGGTCTAAAAAGTTTGACAGAATGTTGAGTATAATATTGCTGTATAACCCTTTCACTTGGTTTAGTATGTGTAATGATGTCCCCTCTTTCATTCTGAATATTAGCAATATGTTTCTTATTTCATTTTGTCATGATCCGTCTGGCTAACTGAGACTGTATCCTCAGGTCAGTGAAACTGGAGGCTGTATCACTTGTTCTGAATTAGGTTTGCCTTTCATCCAGAGAATCTGTGAGTTTTCACTACCAGCCTCTTCTAGGACCACATGCTTCAGTAAAGCTGTGATTTTATCATCAAAGCTGGAGAGATGAGAGCACCCCTAGCCTAGAAGTCCACAAACTTCCTGCCATTCTTACCTGGTGCAAAAGCAGCTTTTCAAGGGTAAATTTTACCAATTGATTACCTGCTGTTGATCAGTTCCTAATTCCTAAAATGGTTGTTTTTTTTTTTTTTAATATATAATTTAACATGTATTTGCTGTGGAGGGAAATTTTCCAATCTCTTCATGTCTCCATTGATCAAACCTAGTTTTCTATAATATCATTTAAGAGTAATAATAACACCTTTTAAAATACATATTAACTGTCTATAACATTCATTAAGCATGAAATAAGAAGATCCCAGGAAGGCATGCACCTCTGTCTGTTATTTTGTAGGACAGAATCTCAGCGGTGACAGCAGACATGTGACCTGAGGCATCATTCAAAGGAATTCTATGCCTGGACTTGTTGTGGAAGATAAAACTGGCATTAGTGAGCCATACAAGACATTCTAAATGTTCTGATCCTGTCACCTTTTTCCTCTATATTATTTCTTTCTTGCCGAGGCAGAAACATTAACTCTGTTTTCAATTTATTAATTTTAGACTTAGGATCCGAGTTTCAGTTTGCTGCAGGGTGCTTGAGAAGGCTCAGATAGACACCACATTTTTTTTTTCAGCCTGCACTGTCCATTAAGAGTGATCACATGACTAAGTTTAAAACAAAGTTTAATGGGAAGAAGTAAGGTTCACTACTTCAAGTAAATTCTCTCAGAAACAAATACATTTGCTACAGACCCTCTCTTTCCTCGCCTCTTGTGTGGAAAGTGGAGCTGCTTGGAAATGCTGTCTTACATCCAGAAAAGAAAGCCACATATTGAGGTTGGCAGAGCTTCCCTGTCAGACTGGGTCCCTGGATAACCTCATGTAACAGAATTTTCTTTTTCCTAAATTGTACCATAAGAAAAATTCTATTTCAGGGATGATTTGAAAGAGTCACATAGCCAATACTCTTATGAATAAATTCACCCAATGCCACATCTCTACACACCGTTACACATACATGCAACAAACATTGTAAGGTCCTATGAAGCAGGCACTACATTTTCTATTCCTGTCATCATTACCAAAAGGTAGGAAAGTAAGCTAAGATTATTGTGCACAACAGTAACTTAGGAATAGCAGCTGTCAGATGATTTAAGGCCCTGAGTTAAGCAACCTTGGGGGAGCTGTGCACATAGAGAAGAATGTGAATGGTGCCTCTGGAATTGTACAATGTAGCAGATCTGATTGGTGTCATCTCATCAGCAAAGAAAGTGCTATTTCAGGGAAAGACAACCGTGACAGATTGTACAGAGTAAGGAACTCACTGTTACAGGTTGCTTTCACATATGTAATCTAAAACTCCAATTGCAGAGATTTTGGTTCCCTATTCTTAGCCCTTCATGCTAAATGAGATTGCTATCCACTTCTCCAGACACCTAGAGAAATAGTAAAATAAAATTTTAAAAAAGAATAAAAAAAAGAATGTTTATATTTATATACTTTAAAAAGAATTTTATTTACATTAGTTCTCAATTCTTTTAAATTGCATTCTTCATTTTTTTTCAACAAAGATTCAGAAACTGGATAATACATATCATAAAATGTGGAAGTATTTCTGGCACCACACGATGAATAAGGAATTCTCGTTATGAAGTGGAGATAAATACAAACATAATATAATGGGATTGAGGGTATAAAAGTTGAATTTGCTGGGAGAATTTAAAAAATGAGAAAAAGACTTAAAATTTACTCTGATGAGAAAAGGAAAGACTTACAAACAAAATAAGGGTTGAGATAAAAGGTAAATAAATTATGTGATTTCTTATCCAGAAACATGGAAAGATGAAAACTTTAGGAAGAAAGGACAAGGTTCAGAATGGCAAGATGTGCAAAAAAATATAGTTTATATATATATATATATATTTTTTTTGAAGACTCATACACTGTTTAGGTGGGACAAGTTCTTGGGAACCAGATTGTATGTGTTTTAATCATAACTTTACCACTTAATATTTGCATGATTTTGAGCAAGTTGTTTAATACTGAATTTTCTTCATGTTTTGCTTTCCTGGTCTTTAAAATGGAATTAATAATATCATATATTGCATAGGGTTTATGAGGATTAAATGAATACCCATGTTTAATGCATACAGATTGGTGCCTGACCTTTTCTAGAGTAAGTATTATTATTTTTATTAAGCAATAAAAAGCCCAGGTGTTATACTGGAATCAGATCAGGAGTATGTTTTTTAAAATCCTGCTGGTACTAGAATGGAGAAACTTAGTTAAGAAGCTATTGAAATAGTACAGCCAATTATACATTTACCAGCAACATGGCAAAACAAAGTTTTGAAATATAAATGAATATTTATAATTTTGAGCCATTTTTGTTGTCTTCCTCTTCTTTATTTTCCCCACAAACCATTACACTTAGATGTGCATTACATCATCATAACATTAATTGTACATTACAGTACTGTTAGACTTTTACTAAGCATATAGCTACTATGTGTATGACTTTGGGTTCCAAGGACTTTCACTAATGGACTTGTGTTCAAGTTCATATTAGCAGGTATGGAAGCACACACACACACACACACACACACACACACACACACTCATACATCAGCAATGCACCTAATGGGAGATGACATGTATAGCTGATATTTCAACTGTATCAATTTGACATTAATGTAGTCTTCTTCAATCAGCTTTTTCTAAGTGTCCATGTATATAATGCACAGCGATACATGCTGGGCTTTCAGAAATGATGTAAGCTCAGTTTCCATCAGCTATATCGTAAGTTGTGTAACCTACTCAGGGAGATAGATAAATAAGGAAAAAACGAGAATTACAGTATGAATTATCTTGTTATATAGATGTAGAAAAGAAGCATAATGAATGCAAACTGTAGGCAAGGACGGCTTTTCACAGATTGTATCTGACTCTTAAAGCATGAGGAATGTCAATGGAATAGATCAAGGAGGGTGAGACAAGGAGATGGAAGTACATTCCAAGCAGACAGACATTCATTGAGATATTAAATCTGTGCCTTATTAGCTTTTTAATCTAGAGCAAATCCCTTCACCAGTTCTAGTTAGACTCTTTATATAATTCTCAGTATCTTCATCATTACCACTTTCTCTGCATACCTTTGAAATATTTTGTTTCTTCAATTACCTTCTGTTTTCACGTATCTCGTTTCTTTTGTTCCTCATCACAGCAGATACTTTTGCTCTATTTAACTGCTCATGACACTTTGCTACCTTCAACTGTCACCGACATGTTAAAATCAAACTATGTCAAATTTACTCAACCTTTTTTTTTCCAAATAGAATACTCTCCCTGTATTCCTTCTCTCAGTGAATGACACCACCTTCCAATCATCCACAAAATCCAGAAATCAGAACGAGAGCTCACATTTACCCCATTTTCTCTTTATTCTACCTCTTTGACCACACAATCACCAAGTCTACTGGGTGATCTCCTTTTAACCTCTTTCAACTTTTAACTTCCTGTCCATATTGGCTATAAATTTCTGCCTTCGGTTCACCTTTCATCTGTGTGATATGATTTTTTTATTTTTAAAAACTCTATTTTCTCCTAGTCTTAATTTCCACAGAATTATTAGTGACTTTTTTTGCTAAATATGGTAATTTTTTTGCTAAATATATTGGCAAACAGGTAATTTTTTTGCTAAATATGTTAGCAAATGTAACACATTTTGATACAAAGAATGTCACTGCTTTGCTGTAATTCATTTAATGGTTTCCTGGAGCCTGTAAATTAATGTGCAATCTCCTCTGCCTGGGATGCAAGCAAGTGACATTTGGCTACCCCCTCTCCTTAGCCATTTCCCTCTGCCCTTCCTACATGAACTATTCTCTAAGCTACTGAAATACATTCTCCCGATGTTACATTTTTATCCCTGTTTGTTTTTGCCAACATTCTTGCTTCTTTCTAGAATTCCTTCCTCTTCTGTTTACTTGATAAATTCTCATTCTTCAGACCTTGCCTTAGGTATCTCCTCTTTTGAAATATCTTCCGCTGCAACCCTGGGAGGATTATCGCATACCTTTGTGCTCTGATAGTACTTTGCATACAGATACTTGCTATACAGAGACCATTTTTGTGACTTTATTTTTCAGTACATCATAAAGTCCTTGATGACAGGTGCTATGCATTATTATATCTGTTTCCTGAATATGAAATGTAGTGTCAAACACATGATTAATACTTAATAAATTCTTCATAAATGCATAGAGCTTTAATAAAACATGAAATTATTTTCTTTCATAAATTTTGCCTTAAGTTGTTAGTGTTGAGGGAAAAAATATGTGATACTCCTTCTTATGCCAGTTTTAGTCTTCTTGAGAAAAACACATCTAATTCATTTTAGGTAGCAATAACTCGAGGAAAAGACTAATTGCATCCTAGATGATATCTTATATGCCATATGGTAGCTATACCAATCAGTGTCTAGCAAGGGACATATTCTTTGTTTTGTGGCACACAGAATATCTGTTCTTTAATCACTCACACTGTCTTCAGATATCTGATAGCCTATTATGTAAAAGAGGAATGTGGATTTGTTCTATACAGTATCAAGCAAAATTCAGAACCAGTGCTGAAAATGGCTAATCCAAACATTTTTAAAATTTCACCTGGATACATTTGTACTAGTTTCCTTTAGAAAACAGTGAAGTGTTCAAGCAGGGTCTGAGTGCTTGAACAGAGCACTTTTGGCAGAGTTGTAGTGGAAGGAACATATTAGATGAGTCACTGGACTATATTGCCATTATATACGAATAAAAAAAATCTAGGATAAAAGGCACCTTAAAAGATATCAAATGAATTTTTCAAAAGGAAAACACATCTATACCACAAGTAGGTGACAAAGTGCTCTTGGATGTGACTACAACTCGTGAAGGTGCCCATTGAAGCATCAAAGCACTCCTTTCTTTGGGGACTGCTACCCATAAATTTGAATATCCTTTTTAGGCAGTGATATGCAATCATTTCAGGTGAGGGTATAAGATTTAATGTAATAGCCCTGAAGAATAGAATATAATCTTATTATGAGAAACACATATATTTGTTGTTCTAAAACTACACCATTGGCATTGAATTACACACCAGTCACAAGTGTCTCTATGTCAAATTAGATCAATTTGTTTTGGTCATTTTGGCATCTTGGGTTTGTACCATTAACTGTTGTCTAAAACATGAAAAATCTAATGTCATGATGGCTAAGGATAAGCTGACACCTCCATAGGAAACCTTTATTTCCCATCATTTATTATGTTCATTCTCCTACTTAATGAAGCTAGCTTTTCTATAATATTGTTTCAAGGGTAAGAAAATGTATTACTGCCTGACTAGACCAGCTCAGCTTTTCTACACAGCATAAGTGCACTAAATCCAAGCTTCAAACTAGGATTCTTTCTCTGTTGGCTAAACTTTAATTATTGATCCTATTCAGGGTTCACCTTTCTGGTGAGACCTTTTATATCCTATCTGCTCTCAGAATGAATCACTCTTCTCTGTGAATCCCAAGGCACTATTACCTTTTTTAAAAATGTTATAATCATTATTTTGAGCAATTTTAGGTTGATAGCATAATAGAGTGGAAATTACAGATAGTCCACATACACAAACAGCCTCCCCAGCTTTCCACATCTCACATCACAATAGTGTAATTTGTTACAATCAAACCTTCATTGATACATAATAGTCACCCAAAGTCCATAGTTTATATTAGGATTCTCTCTTGATGTTTTCTATAATGCTATGCATTCATCCTTGTATTATTATTATACCCAATAGTCTCACTGCCCTAAAAATCCTCCGTGCTCTTCCTGTTCATTCTTCCCTTCTCCCTAATCCATGACAATTACTTTTGTTTATTCTCTCCATTTTTGCCTTTTACAGAATGCTATACAGTTAGACTCTTGCTACTTTTCAGTTTGGCTTATTTCACTCAGTGATATGCCTTTAATTTTCTTCTATGTCTTGAAAGCTCATTTATTTTTAGGGTGGAGTGATATTCCATTGGCTAGGTGCATCACTTTTCATTTATCACTTCACCCATTAAAGGATACATTGCTTCCTTCCAAGTTATGAAAATTATGAATAGAGTTGCAATAAAACTTCTCTGTACAGGTTTTTGTGTGGACATAAGATTTTGATTCATTTAGGTCAATACTAAGGAGCACAATTCTATCAATTCTATCTAAGGGTATATTTAGTTTTGTAACAAACTGCCAAACTGTTTTCCAAAATTGCTGCCCCACCTGCAATGAATGAGAGTTTCTGTGGCTCCATATCCTCTCCAGAATGTGGGTTGCGGGATTTTGGCTATTTCGATAGGTGCGTAGTTGTGTACTTGCACATATTTTAAATGCAATTAAATGATTTTGGCTATTTTGATAGGTGCGTAGTTGTATACTTGCACCTATTTTAATTGCATTTAAAATGATTTTGGCTATTTCGATAGATGCGTAGTTGTATACTAGCACCTATTTTAAATGCAATTAAAATGATTTTGGCTATTTCGATAGGTGCGTAGTTGTATACTTGCACCTATTTTAAATGCATTTAAAATGATTTTGGCTATTTCGATAGGTGCGTAGTGGTATACTTGCACCTATTTTGGTGCAAGTATACAAAATAGGTGCAAGTATACAACTACGCGCCTATCGAAATAGCCAAAATCATTTGGCTGTTGATTTAATAAATCATCCTTTTTTCAATTTGTATTTCCCTGATGGTATCCAATATTTAATATCCTACAAGTTGTTAAAAGACTCTGCCTCCAGTAAGAGGACAGGATCTCTAGCACTCCCAGTCGCTGAGGTGGAATAATATTATCAGAATGTAGATTATGACAAAGTTGAAGCTGCATGTTATAAATCCTGGAACAGGCCCTATTCATTCATTGTGAAGATTTTGCCCTCCCACATTTTTATTATTTTCTCCTTACTCCATTGCCCTAATTGCTGGCACACTTCAGAGCTTTATGAAGACATTAAAAAACAAGGTAAGCGTTAAGGTCATTCTGCCATGTTTATGCTTGAATGGAGGTGGTGCAACTTCCTGCTTTCTCAGCAAAGGGCTCTTCCTCTGGTGGAACCATAATTTTTCATCACCTTTAAATTTCTTAACAATAGTTAATCTACTGAAGTATTACCTTAGCGAGACATGGAAAGCTATTTCTCTTTCAGAAGTACATTTTATTGTTCATATGTATCCAGTACATTTTACAGTAGACAATCAACAGACTTGAATGTCACTTCCTTTCTTTTAAACAATAACAGCCTGTTAACATTAAAGCTTTTTATTTTCTTGGAATTTATTTGAAATTGATCTATCACATCTACTGAAAAATTAAACTATTAAATTTCATGAGAAATGTCATTGGCTATGTTATTCATGATTATTTTAAACCACTGTTCTCTTAATACAGCAAATCTTTGGAAAATAATGTTTTTATTTTTTCACTTTTGCAAAGGTATCACTTATTATGGCATAGGATTTAAGAGCACAAATTCTACAGCCAGATTTCCTGGTTTACATGTTCACTCTATCACGCACCCGTTATTCTAAATAACTGTACCTAGTGTTTCTCATCCAAACAAATAAATAAAAAATTGTATCTAAGTTAAAAACTCATTTGAAGATTACACTTTGTAATACACACAAAGGGCTTAGAATTTGCATGCATAGTTTAAAACAATATTTTTTATTGTCATATTTATAAAAGTATAGCAATCACAGATAAAGAAAACAATGCCTTATTCTTACCACATATAGATAAAAACTGCCAATATTTGTTCTTTTAGACTGTTTTGCTGATGAATATTTCAATAATACTTATGCATAAATGCAAAATTTAAATGCTTATAAATATTATTGCAATAGACACTCTTCTAGCCTAAAATTTGTAAACATTCATCAATATTTCCTTGGAAATTAATAGGAGAAAAATGTATGAGCATGACTAAGATTTTAGACATGTTTTAAAATACAATCAAACGTGTTATAATAATTCAAAGTCTCATTAAGGTGTATCCATTACTTTTAACATATTCCCAACACTTGCATTAATATTTTAAAAAGATTGAGCCGCATATTTGACTCAAGTGTGTAGGAAACTAAATTAATAATTATAATTATAATTGGAACATAGATAGTATACTTTTAAAATACATGATTTAGATGTTACATTTGCTGAGGATCAAAAAGCAAACTGTTGTGTAAAAAGTAGCCCTGTTATTAGTTAATAAACTCCAAGTATTTCGAAGTAAAGGGCTTTGATGTATACAATTTACTCTCGAATGGTTCAGTAAATACATTTAAGTAGGAAATACAAGATTAGGTAGAAAGAAGTAAAAAATTGATAGCAAATGGTAGAGCAAGTGGAGTAAAATTCATAACCAATATATGATTCTATATGCAGGGTGTAGGAGTATTCCTTGCATTTTTTGTATTATGGCAAACTCTACAAATTTCTCATTACTTCCAAATAAGCAGTTAAATATAATCATCATTTATAAATTACAAGGAAACAATGAATAAAACAAGCACATATTTTATTTTTAAAAGAGGACTACGTGTAAAGAACAATGTGAGTCATAACAAAACAACAATAAAATGCGTAAATTAACACTAGCTAACCTAAATATTTTTTAAAAATAAAAACACACAAATAATAAAATAGAAATTAGAGTGAAAAAGAAAAAGCCCACAAAAAATTAGCAGGGCATGATGGCAAATGCCTGTCGTCCCAGCTATTTGCAAGGCTAAGTTGGGAAGATCACTTGAACCCTGGAGGCCAAGGTTGCAGTGAGCCAAGGTCATGTCACTGCAGTCCAGCCTGGGCCACAGGCACTTCAGCTGAGACCCTGTCTCAAAAAAGAAAAAATAAAATCATAAGATCTTTGTGTCTGTCAGAATGTTTACATATGTATGTATATATGTATGTTATGTATATGTTGTAGTTTCCTACCTTTAAATGGTATTACTAGACTATTTATAAAATCCTTAAAGATAACTAAGAGTTGAGCTACCATTCAATCCAGCAATTCCATTACTGGGTATATAGTTTTTTGAATATTCTACCAAAAAGACACATGTACCTGTATTTTCATCACAGTGCTATTCTCAATAGCAAAGACATGGAATCAAACCCAGTGCCCATCAAGTCTGGATTGGATTAAGAAAATGTGGTATATCTACACCATGGCATACTATATATCCATAAAAAAACAGAAAATCATGTCCTTTGCAGCAACATGGGTGTAGGTAGAGGCCATTATCCTAAGTGAATCAATAAGAAAACAAAATCAAATGCCGCATGTTCTTACTTATAACTGGGATCTAAAGATTGGGTATACACGGACATAAGGATGACCACAACAGATGCTGGGGAATACAAGTTAGGGAGAGAGGGAGGCAGGCAAAAGCTGAAAAATGACCTATTGGGTACTATGCTCTCTGCCTGGGAGAAGGATTCATTCATATTCCAAACCTCAGCATCACACATATCTTTGTAGCAGAACTGTCTATGTACCCGCAAACCTATAATAAAACTTAGAAAACATAAAAAATAAATTATTCTCAATGATTCACCTTAAGAATCATGTCATTTAAAATAATATTAGTTATAAAGCTATTAGGCTTTCCCTCATTGTAGCTGTTTCAACTATATTTTTAGAATAGACATAGATTGTCTCTACAAATATAGTCGTGTGCTGAATATTGACATTTTGGTCAATGACAGACTGTGCATATGACAGTAGTCCCCAAAAGACTAAAATAAGGCTGAGAAATTCTTACTGCCTAGTGATATCATAGCTGTCCTAATGTCATTGTGCCATGCATTACTCATGCATTTGTGATGAGGCTGGTATAAACAAAGCTATTGTACTTCCAGTTGTATAAAATTATATGCATACAATTGTATACAGTACATAATTGATTAAAAAAAGGCCATGTTCCTAGTGTATGAATCTACTATACTATACTTTTTTCATTATGTTAGAGTGTACTCCTACTTATATAAGAACATTAACTGTAAAATAATATCAGATTGATTTTTCAGGAGGTATTCCAGAAGAAGGCATGGTATCATAGGAGATGACAGCTCCATGCATGTTATTGCCCCCAGGAGGTCTTCCAGTAAATTGAGATGTGGCAGTAGAAGATGGTGATGTGGATGGTCCTGACTCTATGTAGGTAGGCCTAGGCTAATATATGTGTTTGTGTCTTAGTTTTTAATAAAAATTTAAAAAGTAAAAAATTAAAAAATAGTATTTCATTGTGTACATGTACCACATTTTCTTTTTCCAGTCTATCACTGATGGGCATTTAGGTTGATTCCATGTCTTTGTTATTACAAGATCATGTCCTTTGCAGGGACATGGATGGAGCTGGAGGCCATTATCCTTACTGAACTAATGCAGGGACAAAAAACCAAATACTGCATGTTTTTACTTATAAACGGGAGCTAAATGATGAGAACACATGGACACATAGAGGGGAATGACACACACTAAGCTCTAATGGAGGGTGGAGGCTGGGAGGAGGGAGAGAATCAGGACAAGTACCTAATGGGTATTAGACTTAATACCTGGGTGTTAAAATAATCTGTACAACAAACTTCCATGACAGAAGTTCACCTGTGTAACTAACCTGCACATGTACACCTGAACTTAAAATAAAAGTTAAATTAAAAAAACAAGTACAAATAGAAAAACTTACAGAATAATAATATAAAGAAAGAAAATATTTCTGTATAGCTGCACAAAGTATTTGTGTTTTAAAAGCTAATTTTTACTATAAAAGAGTTAAAAACTTTAAAAAATTAGAAGTTTACAAGTAAAAATGTTACAGTAAGCTAAGGTTAATTTATTATTGAAGATTTAGTGTCACCTAAGTGTACAGTGTTTATAAAGTCTACAGTAGTGTAAAGTGGTACCATAGATTTTCACATTCACCCACCACTCACTCATGGACTCATCCAAAGCAACTTTTAGTCCTGCAAGCTCCGCTCATGGTAAGTGCCCTATACATGTGTAACTTAAAAAAAAAAATTCTTATACTCCATTATTACTATACATTTTTATGTTTAGATATATTTAGCTATAGAAATATTTATTATGGTGGTTACGTTTGCCTGTTGTATTTAGTACAGCAACGTGCTATGCAAATCTGTAGCCTAGGAGCAGTAGGCAGTATCACATAGCCTAGGCATGTAGTGGGCTAAGCAAGCCTGTAGCCTAGGAGCAGTAGGCGGTATCACATAGCCTAGGCATGTAGTGGGCTAAGCCATCTATGTTTGTGTAAGTACACACTCTATGATGTTTGCACAATGATGATATTGCCTGTTGATGTACTTGTCAGAATCTCATTCTGAGAATCACTAGCTGAAAGAAAACTGTAATCCAATTTAGCCCAGAATACATTTATCAATTTATAATATGTGTTTACTACGAGCAAACTAATTCTGAATTCTCTTTTGAAGAATAAAATGAGAAAACAGGGCAGTTTTTTTTTTTTCCATTTCCAAGGAATCTTTTTCTTTTTCTTGGTTATTTGTTCTTGTTATTCAACAACTGTGTTAATATGTGCCAAATGTAGATTTAAAGACATGAGAATGGAAAGGGAATTAAACTAATGGTAAAATAAAATAATGATGAATTTAAAAGTTATTGGTCCTGAATACAGTTCCTTAATGTCCTTGTAACATTAGTGCCGTCATCATTTGGAAAGTTTGAGAAAAGGATCATCAAACATTCAATGTAAATCTTAAAGATACGTAAAACAACAGATTTCCAGTTCAAGATGACAATCTGTGAATGTGTGATCTGTTCCTGCTGTGAAATGAAAATATCATCAAAACTAATTACAGATGGAAAAAAGTGAGTCAGAAAACCATAAACATAATAGGAGGGGTGGGGGAGGAATGTAGTCTAATTAATGAAAGAGACGTCAATACATTTTAGAGGACAGAACATAAATGAAATTGGGCTGATAAAGCAAGATAATTCACTAACCCAGAATATATGAAAAGATCGCTAGATCGTATGTATTGATATTATGTTGCAGAAATACTGAGTTTTAAGTCTGCAGTAAGTACAGGGGGTGAGAATAAGAAATAAGGCTGAAAGTGAATTAATTAAAGATCTGTATACTGGTCAATAGCTATTTGCTCCCAGAACAACTGTCAATAATCCAAATTGGATCACTATTCCCAAAAGTGGTAAAGGTGTCGTCTGGAGAAAATTAAGGTTCTAACCACTGTTGGTACACAGACATGAACCTTGGTGCCTGATGTTAAGTTTCATTCTAGCATCAGGATGAAATGTTGCTGGGCAGCTGGTTAATTCCATTGAGATGTGCACTCTAGACTATGTATTTCACTCACTCACTCCCTACTGATAGGTAGAGCTTTTGCAGAGAAATAGGTTATCAAAAGCTAAGGAAACACACAAAAGTTACATAGGCTTTTTAAAAAAAATTATGCAGCTAAAATCCCAAAGAAATTGCATAATTCAGAAAAGAGGAGATTAAAAAAAAATACAAACCACTGTAGACACCAGCATCCCTGCAAGAAAGCCCCAAAACATAAAACACGCCCCGCCCCGAGTTAATAGTTCTCAAACTTTAGCATCTTTCAGAATCAACTGTTAATCTTGTTTACAAAGACTGCTGAGTCTGCCTCCAGAGTTTCTAATTCAAATCAGAACTTGCATTTCTAACAAATTCCTAGGTGATGCTGATGTAGACCACACTTTGAAAACCACTGTTATAGATGAACAGTCACTGAAAAAAATATATATATGTATATTATTATACAGAAGATGAGGATGCCTTTTCAAAAGGAATAATCATAATGTAAGCAAATAGTGGGATATGAAAATTATGATTTTTGAAATTAAAAATTTTGGAAATTAAAAAAATTATAATTTTTGAAATTAAAAAGTTAGTAGAAATTAAAACCAACATCTATAAAAGATTTGGAAATATGAGCTTAAAAAAATCCCAGCATATGAAGAGAAAACAAGTTTTAACATCTGGAACTCAGAGTAGCAACTAGGGACTTTCAAACTTTGATCAAGAGGAGTCTTAAAATGAAATAAGGCAGATAATGGAGGGGAAGAGAGAATTTTTAAAGATGTAGTAATAGAAAATCTCAATTTAAAAAGAACCCTCCAAAATTCCTCATGTATGGAAAATAATACCTACAATTTAAACTGCACAATATTTAAGAGAACAAAAATGCATTGAAGACGGAAATGCAGTAAGGTTGATAAATACAAGGATTTTTTTTAGCACATTTATAATTAAGAAGACAAGTTGATGGAATTTTGTCAAGAAAGTGGTACAATTAGAAGACCAGCCAAAAATAAACCATGAGTAGAGTTGGACTTTTACTAGAGAAGTAGGAGTTTCAATCAAGAATAACTAAAACATGCTTCATTTTGGTATTTGGAAAAAGATAATAAAATCTGTATTAGTGATATTACAGCAAGAATGTCTGCTAAATTCAAATGAAATAGAGTAGAGAAGGAGCAGTACTTTCTCTGGCTATTTCGAAGTTGGAAGAAAGTCTGGGTATCAATTTAAAAGCAATGCAACAGACAAAGCCTAGTAAGAGAGAAAGAATCTGGGTCAGTATGAAAAGGTTAATTTTGGAAAGCTCAGACATTTTTCAGGGAGCTCCAGGATCTGTTGACTCAGGCACAGGCTTGCTTGTTATCAATACAGATGATTAAATAATGCCATGGAAAAAATCCTAGAAAGATATGTAAAATAACGTTTTAAACAAAATGGTATTTTGCCTTTTGATTAAATAGGCAATATTTAGATTAGGCAAAATATTTAAACAATTTAAAATAGACTAAAACAGATGTGTTTTAGTTAGATGTGTACCATAATACTTTAGACTTCAAATATCACTTTTAAAATGTAAAGATCTATGATATGGGAGACCAAAATAGATGCACCTTTCTCAACTAAGATGGGTTCTAAGGTTAAGGGAGCTAAAGTTACCTACAGTCAAGGGTTCAGAGCTCCCTTGGCATGACAAATGCCTGAATTCCTAAGGCTCAACTCTCTAAAAATAGGAGCTATCAGCTCTGATGCAAAACCCAGACCATTATATCTGACTGGACAGAGGGCCAGCCTTAAAACATTCCTTTCTGATAAACAACTATTGACCTTAAGCCGGTTTCATTCAACATATAGAGTCTGTATATAAGTCGTCTTTGTGTTCTACAGTTCACATTTTGACATAAAAAGCTGAATTTTAGCTCATTTTAATGCTAAGACCCCACCTCAAAATGAATATGGGATTTATGTTATATCCATATTTACCCATCATGCATGTGCCCAGCTCCCCTCGTAAATTTGGATAGCTTCTTCCCCAAACCTGCTGGATATGTATGATACTGGCCCTGTGAGGCATAAACACCAACTATTCTCTGAAGAAAGACCATCTTCTGTCTGCACTGAAGACTTTCTCTTCCAATTTTCCTAACAGATTTGACAATAAAGCTCTCCTTTCTACTATTTAACCACCGTGGTGGTCTTTTAGATGACCACAGTTATTTAAATACACATTATATATTTCCTCTCAATATTTTCTGCTCTACAGCACCAATGATAGACTAAAAAATAAAAACCTTTCTGGAGTGTTTTTAAAATAATATTTTACTTATATAGATTGCATAGTAATCCCAAACTGTAATAATAAGAAAGATGAGGGAAGTATTTTATAACTTATTTATACAACTTATATAAATTTTATTAACTTGTATACTTTCTAATCCTTGTAATTTTAAGGTAGAGTTTGTAATTAGTTTAATTTGTATTTTACTATTTCTTATTCTGTTTACATGTTTCTAAAACTATTTTTTATTTGCTCACATCCTAGAAAACAAAGCAAGATTCATCTATGACTATTTTATATTATTTATAAGTTTCCTGAAATGTATAATAGAAATACTTATTAAATGACAACTTCAAATGAAATGAGTAAATACTATACAAGTTAACCAAATCATAATTGATCTCAGCCTTTTCAAATAAAATTATTTGTCAAATAGGATGGAGAGAATATAATGAGCTATTCTAATGCATGTAGAAGACTATATATATTTTTAATGTACATGATGTGGTTTGGCTGTGTCCCCACTCAAATCTCATCTTGAATTATAACCTGAATTGTAATCCCCACGTATTTATTGGGGGAGGGACCTCATGGGAGGTGATTAGATCATGGGGGCAATTCCATCATGCTGTTCGTATGATAGTGAGTTCTCAGGAGATCTGATGGTTTTATAAGGGACTTTTCCACCCTTCCCTCTGCTCTTCTCTCTCCTACCACCATGTGAAGAAGGACATGTTTGCTTCTCCTTCAGCTATAATTGTAAGCTTCCTGCGGCCTCCACAGCCATATGGAACTGTGAATTAATTAAACCTCCTTCCTTTAGAAATTATCTAGTCTCGGTCGGGCACAGTGGCTCACACCTGTAATCCCAGCACTTTGGGAGGCTGAGGTGGGGGGATTATGAGGTCAGGGGGTGGAGACCAACCTGGCCAACATGAATAAAACCCTGTCTCAACCAAAAATACAAAAAATTAGCTGGGTGTGGTGGTAGTCCTAGCTACTCAGGAGGCTGAGGCAGAAGAATCGCTTGAACTGGGAGGCAGGGGTTGCAGTGAGCCGACATCATGCCACTGCACTCTGGCCTGGCAACAGAGCAAGTCTCTGTCTCAAAAAAAAAAAAAAAGAAGAGAAAGTATATAGTTAGTCTCAGGCACTTCTTCATAGCAATGTGAGAAAGGACTAATACAGTATATTAGCTACTACATATGTTGAAACACAGTTTGTTAAAGAAAGAACAGGGACTTTGGATATAGGAGAAAAAAACGGAATAAAAAATTGAGATTTTCTACCTTTAGAATATAATCAATTTTATAATTATTTTTGAGCTTCAGTTTGTTTCTGTACAGTGTGCTGTAGTATCTACCTCACTGCATTCTTATAAAGATGAAATACGTAAATGAAAAACAATCAGAAGAGGACCAGATACACAGTTAAATACTCAATAAAGTTTTATATATATATATATATATATCTGTGTGTATATACCTATTTATTTATTACTGTTATTATCACCCATAAATTTTTTTAAATACCTACCAGGTAAATATTATAAAATAAAAGAAAATCCCTATAAAAAACATTCTTAAGTACATCATAAAATCCTACAGAATAAAACTATTTTTATGTACTGTAAGAGTCAGAAGTATTACACTAGAGTATCACAAGCTAACAAAACTGATTGTTTTTCAGTAGAAGATTTTACCTTCTTGCTTTGTTCTTTCACAGCATTTTTTCTTGTATTATTGCTGCCTAAAGACTTTGATCTTAGGACATTGCAAAAATACTCATTCAACAAGCAAAAATTTATTAGCATATACACTCATTGTATGGTTTTATAGCCACCCATTTATTTATTTGTATATTAATTCTTTCAACATGTATTTATTGATCTAGTAATTTATTCCAGACACTGTGAGGAGCAAGAAATACCAGAATAAATAAAAAGTAAATGTCCTTGCCTTTGTGCATTTTATATTCTGCAATAAGATACCATTTTATCCAGTAATTAAAAAGAGTTTAGTGACAGATCACCAGGGATGTTACTTCGAATAAGAGAGTAAGAAAAAGGCTTTCTAGAATAATTGAAACTCTAAATAAAATGAACAAGATGATTGAGACATAGTCCCAGTCTTTGGTCTGGTGGGCAAGAAAGGTGTCTTATAATAATAACCTAATAATGATAAATTATTCTCACTGATATAGTTACTGTGACGGTATGTTAAATTGAAAGTTTGGAATTCAGTGCCAAGATATGATAAATATCAGATGCCAAATCAGTTGTGAAATGGATCAAAGAGCAATTTTCAAGGAAAATATATATTAACGAGTTTCATAAGCCCTTAAACCTCTCATACATTTCGAGAGTGGGAAAAAATGTTTTAATTTTAAGAGGATGATTTTAGGAAGAGGAATTTCATAGGATTTTATGGGAATTCTACTTAAAAACTTTGGGGAAAGTACCACATACTGGGCTTTGGAGGATAAGCAATTATTTTTTGGTAGACAGGGGCAGGGGGTGGGAGTGGAGAGAAAGGGCATTTCAAGAAGTAATAAGTTATGTGAACTCAGACATAAGTAAGAATTGGTACTTTTGCAGCAATGTAATGAGGTATAATGTCCAGAGTATCAGAGACTGAGATCTGAAATGATGGCTAGAGTCAGATTCTAGAGTATAGTGATCTTTAGGAAATTTTATCTGTAGGTATGGAAAGCCATTAACAGTCATGGAAGTAACAGGAAATTCATAATATTTGTAGCATATCCCTAGAGTGTGGTATTTAATGTCTAAAGAAATGTTTACTAGAGCTTCAATATTCTCTGTAAATTAAATATACTCCAAACTTATGGCCTTATTGTTTTTCGTTCATATTTATCTAGGGCTACCTTTAGGGATTTGGATCAGGCACCATAGGCTTCTTCAAGGAATCTGAAGAATAAATCCTGTAGTCTACTAATGCAATAGACTCCAATAAGGATATGTAAAGCAGCGTTTGTGGTGGTCATCATTTCATTTCATGTTGCCCTGTACTTAAGGCCCAGGAATTATCTTCAGAGTTCCCATTTAAATTACAGTAACAGTAAGCTATGCATGATCAAAGCACAACCTGTAGTTCCACAAAATGAACTCACAAGTGGTACTTCAGCTTCTTCTCTAGAAAACAGTGATCACAGAAAAAAATACAAATGAAATAATTGGATAGCTGTGATCTCATCACTGACTGCATATGTTACCAGGGATCATAGGTTCTAAAACTTGTGTTCAGAATACACCAGTCACCTTTTTCAATGAAAGCTTTTTTTTCCTTTAGTAAAAATTATGTGGAAAGGAAAACTGTCAATTAAATGCACCAGTAATTGCTGAAACTTAAAAGAATTACTTATATCTTTGCATGTTTTATTTTTACTTGTTACACTCATTCAGATATTTTCCAGATCATATTATAATTTATTTATTCATAAGTCTTGCCACATATTGAACATTTAGGATGGATCGTAATTCTTTACCATAGAAATGCTATAATGTATATGTACTCATTATTCACTCTTTTAACAAATATTCATTAAACACCCACGCACACAAGTATGGTTATAGAGGATAATAACACAGGTATTCCAACTTCATGAAGCTTAAATTCTAAAGGTCAAAGAATATCAATAAAGAAATAAATAAGTAGAAATCTCCCTTCTGCCCTGTTTTCTCTACACAGGCAACTACTCTACTGATTTTTATCATCAGAGACTAGTACTGTCTGTTGTAGAAGGTCATATAAATGGAATCTTACAGTATGCATACTTTTGTGTTTGGCTTGCTTCATTCAGCCTAATGTTACTGATATTTATATATATTATTGTGTATTAGTAGTCTTTTTCTATTTAGTTTTTAGTGGCATTCTATTTTGTAAATACATCACATTAGCAAAGTATGAGATTTCCGTTGCTCAATATTTGGTGTTTTAAATTTTAGCCATTATAGTAATTATGGAGTTATTTCTCACTGTTTTAATTTGTATATCCCTGATGAATAAAAGTTCTTGAAAAATTGAGCAATTTCATGTGTTCATTGGCCATTTCTACATCTTTATTTGAGTGGTATTTTTTCATGACTTCTGCCTGCTTTTTATAGACTTGCTTTTCTTTCTATTATTGAGTTCTGTTATTTTTATATTCTGAGTACTAGTAGTTTTTCAGATATACCCATAGAAGATATTTTCTTTCATTCTGTGACTTCCCTATTCATTTTCTTATTACCTTCTTCAGATGAGCAGAAAATTTAAATTGTATGAAGTCCATATTGCCACTTTTCTCCTTCCATGGTTTAATATTTCCTTTGTCCGTTCTAAGAAATCGTTGCCTAGCCCAAGGTCTTGAGGACATACTTATATATTTCTTCTAGAAGTCTTATAATTTTTATTTTTAAAGATGTAGAAATATGACTCCATCTCAAAATAATTTCCTGGATTCTTTTTGCTTAGAGTCATTTATTATTTTCTCGCATACAGATATTCCATTTTCCCAGCTCCATTTGCTGAAAGACTCTTTTTCTGAATGTTGCCCTTGCATTATTTCATAAAATCAACTTACCATAAGGTATGCATGTATTTCTGGGTTTTAGTCTCTTTATTTGACTTAATGTTACATCTATACTGCCTTAATTACCGTAGCTTTATGGTATTTCTTGAAGTGTCCACCCTCAGTTACTTGTCATGTGGCTCTCTCCATAGGACTGCTTATAGCAGAGCAGCTTGCTACTTCCAAGGCAGTATCAGAATTTTTTAGCAAGATAGACATTACGGCAAGCTTATGTAAGGTAATCACATACCTGTAACCAAGTACATGCTGTCTTCTATGCTGTGGTCTATTGGTTAGCAGCAAGTCACAGGTCCTTTCCACACTGGAATGTGGAAGAAGGTACTAAAAGGTGTGAATACCAGCAAACTGGGTTTGTGAGAACTACGTTAGAGTCTCTCCACCACACAGTGATAATTAGAAAAAAACACAGACTTCAAAAATTATAATACAGTCAAGCATTGATTAAAAACAAAAAACATACTTTCAAAAATGAGGAAAATGCTCATAACCTTATGTAAACTAAAAAAAGATATATACAGAGAGAGATTAATTCCTAATAAATAGTTCTATATTCCATGCAGAAAGCATTTTGAAAGTGAGTATTAAAATTTTATCAGGTTTTGCTTTATAGTGGCTATTTTTGACTTGCCTGCTTTGCAATATTTTTCTGAATAATTAATACATAAGACATTAATTATATACAATTATATTTGTGCACTTTCAGAAAACATAAATATAAATTTACAAATTAAATAAATGCTCAACCTCTCTTCTTCTCTCTCTGCTTTTTTCTTCTTTTTCTGAATGGCAGAGGATTTACTGAAATTCTGAAACTTAAAAATCAGCAAGTTTTTCATTTGTGTTTATCAAATGGCAGGAAAAGCTGAGGACTTACAAGAAACTCAGTGATCACTAACAAGTCTCTGCCACTGCAGCAAAATCTCAGCAGGACTGGAATAAACCACTCGGGGACAGACATCTGACCTCCACAGTAATTAAAATCATTGAATACAGAACCAAAATGCCTTTATGTGAAAAACTTCATCCAGGTCCAAGGAAAATACTGACTCATTAGTAGTTTAGCATATATCATATGGATGCATTTGAAACACCATTCTTTGAAGTCTTCCCCATTTAACATGTATCTAAAAGCCAAACATGCATTCATTAGATATGATCTTAGTTACCAGTTTTAACGGAAATGAAAAGATAATATAGAATACAATAGTTACATCTCCAAAATAAAGAATCTTGCAAGATGTGTAAGAGTTAAGAATTCATTTTAAGTAACAGTTACTCTCAAACTTAAGTGAGGATACTGAGGACATGGAAATTACGAAGCTAGTATCATGATACTATAAAATACTGATATATTTAATATCCCAACAGAGACTGATTAGACTTACATATTTAAAAATTTAAGTTGCTTAGAAATATTAAGTCAATCAAATTCACATACAATAATATACATTATAAAATACAAATTTAAAGTTTTGGAATGTATTGATCGGACACTTCCAATTTGCTCTTTGAAAGGCTCTCATACATATAATTTGTTGTTTAATAGTTGGCAAAGTTTAAAAGTGTATGAGTAAAAATATTAGAACTTGTGAAATCCTGTTTGCATATACCCACAGACATATATATGGCAACATACACTGCTAGAAAAAAGAAAGTGGAGTCATACAGATTCTCAGTATGTATTCAGATTAAAAAATTCTAACATTCTAAATATGGGATTAAGAAATGCTAAAATTTTATTAGCACTACATACTATTTTAACAAGGAATCAACTAAGCAAAGGGATTTTCTTTTCTCTAAGAACAAATGACTGTGCAGGTCATGATCTGTGTGTGTGTGTGTGTGTGTGTGTGTGTGTGTGTGTGTGTGTTTCTCCCTCTTAGTTCATTTGGGCATATATGTAACACAATGCCATTCACTGGGTGGATTGTTAACAACAGGAATCTATTTCTCACTGTTCTGGAGGCCGGGAAGTCCACGATCAAGGCCTCAGATTTTGTGTCTGGTGAGGTCCTGTTTCCTGATTTCCAGGTGATGCTTACTTGAGGTGCTCTCACATGATGCATGTATGAAAAACTCCTTTGGGACTCTTTTATAAAGGCATTAATACCATTCATCAGGGTTCTAACTTCTGGACCTAATCACCTCCCAGGGGCCCCATTTCCTAATACCATCTACTCGGTTTAGGATTTCAACATGTGAATTTCACTGGGACACAAACATGTAAGACCATAAGTATATCCCTTCTTCCCTTTTCTATCCCCAACACCATGCCCATCCTTCCAAATTTGTTAGCAGTTGTCATTCACAGCTTATTTTTTCCTTCATCCATTTTTCTTGGACTGAAAAGATCTTTATGGGTTTCTCCTTTATGCTAATAAATGTTGGAAATATTGAATGGAGGTAATGTACATCGCATCTGTCTTTTCTGTAAGTGGGAAGGAATCACCAAGCAGAGCAGACACGTTGGGGCTTAATTCATAGAACTTACAGCAGATATCCTCCATTTGAAAACCTACATTCTATTAGGCTGAATCATGCTTGCCATTTGCCACAGTTCAGTACACTAAACTTAGGGCTGAAAATATGCATTTTGGATACTTGGGGTAAGGGAAAGTTTTTGCTCATAGAAATTTATTTATATAGAGCTGAATGCAAGGAACTGATAATTTTCTCCTCAGAGCTTCTCATTACATAATGTCATAAGAGAATGTCAGAAAAATGCCGATAAGAAAAAATACTATGTGACTTCTCATGAAATACATTAAAGTAAATTCCCAACAACACAAACTTGCATTAATCTGTTTGATAAGGAGAGTTAGAATTATTGTTCATTTCTAGTGAGTGGCCTTTTCCTTGCATTCGATCTGAAATATAGGACCTTAAATGCTATTTGGGGAGAAAAGTAAGTTTGTGATTTTCTACTTTTACTTTTTAACTGATTTATTTTATTTAATGATCTCTTGATCTATTCAACTATAGCAATTTTAATACCTTACCTAAAATTCTGATTAAACTGCATAAATTCATAACTTTAAAACTGCTTCATTTTGATTATAACCAGGAAATATTTTTCATTTTTATGGGTCTTTATGTTATAAAGGATATGTAAAAAGTGATAATTCATGGATATTTTTAAAGTTTATAAACAATCTTTGAATTATTATATCTGTAGAAAAGCAGTACAAATTCTTGGCATCCATATGCCACATAGACATGCTTGGAAATTACTGTTACCTCCATTTCACACATGTTGTTTTAAATAATATTTAAAGTGAGTAGAAACTTAACTAGATATTAAGCCTGACTGATATTTGATGTTGTCTGTGATTTCCCATACACTTTGCTAGGTTATTATACACCATGTCTCATCACTAAAGCAGCCTCCAGGAAGGTTGTTTCATATCATTATAAACTGAATAGCTGGAAACCTGAAAGAGGCCACAGATTTAGCAAATGGTAGACATGGCATTCTAAACTATGTATGTCTGACTTCAAGATGCCAGACTAAAATTTTCAGATTTTATGTCCTATATCCAGAATCTCTTTATATCTTTTTCTATTTTTTTTAGACATGGGGTCTTGCTTATTGCTTAGACTGGAGTAAGCATCACTCACTGCAGCCTCAACCCTCAGCTCAAGCGATCCTCCCACCTCAGCTTCCTAAGTAGCTCGGACCACAGGCACACGCCATTTTGCTGCTAATATTTTTAAATTTTTATAGAGATGGGGTCCCACATGTTGCCCAGGCTGATCTTGAACTCCTGGGCTCAAGAGGCCCTTCTCCTTTGGCCTCCAAAAGTATTGGGATTACAGACATGAGCCACCATGTCTTGCTCTTCATTTCTTAAACAGAATTTTGATTGATGGAAGCCTTATGCACACTAATAAAGTATATGTATAAGCTTCTACACTGTGCTTGTGAGTTAGGCTTTGCTAACTGAAATATGAAATATTTCATATGATTCTGAAATATAAAAACTGAAAAATGCCACACTTGGCAAACTACTTATAGTCACATATATTGCAACTATTTGACAGATTATTTATTAAACTTTTTATTACATTGACATTTTATATTGAGGTATTATATATTATGCAATGATTAAATATATTGACAACAAAAACAATTCAAAGCTATCCTATTAGCCTGGTGATATGCTTTGGCTGTGTCCTTACCCATATCTCATCTTGAATTGTAGTTCCCATCAATTTCATTAATTGGCAGATATTGGGGCAGTCATAATTAGATCTAAAATTTGAACCATCTAAAATTGTCATTTGACCATACTCTTATCTTTGGAAAGGTAAGTACTCCACATTTTGGGTTTCTTTTCTGAGATTAGTTTCCTCTTCTCAGTTGCTACTACAGTTGCCCAAGATCAGACCAGATTGTCTCTTGTCTCATTGATTGCAGTATACTGCTTGTTAATTCCTCTCTAAGTTTCCAGTCTTCCTCTCCCCAAAGTCTCCTTCACATCCATATTGTTCAGCTCTTGTTGCAGTAAGGCTATGCTACACATAACCTAGAGCACAGTGGTTGAAACTGTAATCATTTATTCTTCTGATCTGTAGGTCACCTGAGGCCATTAATATCACTTTTCCTATGAAACCTTTCTTCCTACCCCCAACATCTGGACAACCACCAACTCTCCATAAATGCTCCCATACATCTTGAGCACATTTTTGCACAGCGTATGTTTATCCAAAAATGTTTGTTAAATACCTACTGAAATAGACTTTGGGAATAAATTGATAAACAAAATAAAGATTTCTACTTGTCACTCTACTGAATTTTCTCTCTGCTGTAATTACACTAAAAATTCCTTGAGATTAATTAATTATCTCTATATCTACAGGGCTTAGCAGAGTGCTTCGTATACATTTGGTGCTCAATGATGGAATGAATACATTAACGAATAGATGAATGATTAAGCTAATGTGCCATGGAGTTTTAAACTTTTGTGGCTGAGTCCCTTGGGATAGTGTCTCAATGACCTGCCTAAGCGGTGATGCAGTAATGCATTTAACACAGGAATGAATCATTCATTAACTCTTTACCCTATATGAAAAAACTATTTTCAAGAATAATCGTGCCATCAAAAAGTAAATTTAGTTAGTAAAATATATATTATATAGAGAATAAAATAATAAAACTAATACATTAAGACAACTTATAATGAGCCAGGTGCAGTGGCTGACACCTGTAATCCCAGCACTTTGGGAGGCCGAGGATGAAGGACTGCTTGAGTCCAGGAATTTGAGACCGGCGTGAACAACAAAGCAAGATCCTGTCTCAACAACAAAAAAAATTTAATTAATTCAGGCACACACACACACACACACACACACACACACACACATATATATATGTATACAAACACATATATAAATGTATATACACACATATATACATGTATTTGTATATAATAATAAAATATACAATATATATTTTATTATATTATATATTATAAATAAATATATTTTTTTCAAAGAATGAAAATTTTATAAGTCACAATAATAAACACAATACAGTTTCTACTTTCTTAATTTGTCCTTTGGTTTTCAAACAAGTAGTTAATATTTTACAAAGATTTTTTTTTCTATGTAACATGTTTAAATTCAGTAAAATATTTCACATATACATAAAAATTTGTACTTAGCAAATGTCCCTCACAGTTTGCATGTTACATGATTGTAAATTTTAGATATATGTATAAACTCTACATTGGTTTTGTTGTGATTTTTGAAACTCTTCACAGGCCATGCACTCATTGGTACACCTGGAGGGGAGAATTCCCATCACCTCTGCTCTCTTATACATCACTCTGCTTATGTAGGCATGAAAATGTATATAGTCATAGACAAATACGTGTCTGTGTCTGTTCCACTATAGTCAGAGCACAAAGAAATGAGAAAGGCCTTCTAGAATAATGTGTAAAAGTTAACCTCTAAAAAGATAATTCACCAAGCACAGTGGCTGATGCCTAAATACTCTGGGAGGCCGAGGCAGATCGATCATCTGAGGTCAGGAGTTAAAGACAAGCCTCGCCAACATAGTGAAACCTATCTCTACTAAAAATACAAAAAAATTAGTTGATCATGGTGGCAGGTGCCTGTAATCCCAGCTACTCAGGAGGCTGAGGCAGGAGAATTGCTTGAACCCGGGAGGTGGAGGTTGCAGTGAGCCAAGATCGCGCCATTATAATCCAGCCTGGGCAACAAGAGTGAAACTCCATCTCAAAAAAAAAAAAAAAAAAAAGATAATTCATCAAAAAACCCTACAAAATAGAAGAAGATGGCCCTCCAGTGAGATAGTATATTTCAAAGGACAAACTGAAGCCTTCATGAGAATGACTATGCCCTGTTGCGTAGAGAACAGCTTATTCAATTCTATCGGATCCTCTTTTTATAATTTTTAAATATTTAATTGAAAGATAAGGATTATATGTATTTAAGGGATGCAGTGTGATGAGTGGATATACACATATATAATTATCACAATCAAATTGGTTGAAACATCCATCACCACCCATGCTGTACTGCATGAGGTTATTTGAGGGTGATTGGCAGAAGAGGAAGCTGGTTAATATTTTTTTATCATTTATTAAACATAGTCACAATACCTTGGTAAAATTTTCAGTGGAATAGAAGAAAGGAATTTATCAACCTGCCTAACATACTGAGCCCATTCATTTTAAGACATTTGATTGACTTTTAAACTATTAGTTGGACCACCATACCAGAAGAGAGTAAACGAATCAAATGAACAATGCTGGCTACCATTTATTGATTCTGTTATTTATGATTATTTTTCTCTGTGAGACCCTGTCCTTCACCCTTGAGTCACAGAGATTAATATGACATAAGCCCTGCTAGCAAGAATGTCACAACAGAAAGACTTGTTCATGTCATTTGCCTTCACAGGATAAGTTTTCTGTAAAATGTCACTTCTCTCATTGAATACAGGGCATTATGCTTGTTCATTGAAAAAGGAACTACATTTGAACTGGAGTAGCTTTCTGAGAAGAGAAGATGTATGTATCAAAAACAAGTACAAGAAAACCGGATAAAATATGCATGTGTGTAGAATCTGCAGTTGATGGAGACATGAACCCAGGGCATGAATTTGAGACAATAAGCAGCATTTGAAAAATAAGAAAGGTAAGAGAGACCATGGCTTTCTATGAACAAGGTGTTCACTGAGTCTATGTAGTGAAGATGATCTGAAAATGGAGAAGACAAAACTGAAGTGGAAGATAGGAAGCTGATGACGCAAGGGCTTACATGATACACCAAGACTTATGGGTTTTACCCTAAGGTTGTTGGAAGGCAGCGATTGTTTTGGCCAGAAATGATATGATGAGATTTTTTTGTTCCTAGCTAGGTGCATCACTAAATGTCAACCATTTGACATTCTGGTTTATAAATGAGCAGACGTTGACAAAATGACATAAATCAGTCCTTAAGAGGCTGGCTCATCTCCTGGCTTGCGGGGGTAATAAAGTTATGTTTCTGCTTATTCTCCCTGATGCCATACTTGTTTCTGACATGTCTGTAGCTCTAAATTTGCATATTTCAAAATCATTCAGTCACACAAAAATTTTCTGTGTGGAAACCACTAAGATCCGGCTATTTACTACAGTGATTTGTGAGAACGTTTAACATCAAATTTAACTTAACTGTGCAATGTCTTCATCACGTTACTTTTTTTTCTGATAAAGCACTGATGACCAAAGCTATGTAAAGAAATTTTTAGAACAGCTTCTTTGTTAAAGAAACTTTACTTGAGGGCTGAGTGCGATGGCTTGTGCCTGTGATTCCAGCAATTTTGGAGGCTGAGGCAGGAGGATCACTGGAATTCAGAAGTTCAAGACGAGTGAGAGAAACATAAGGAGACATGATCTCTACAAAAACAACAACAATAACAACAAAAGCCAAAAAAAAAAAAAACACACACAATTTTACTCGAAGATCATTGCTGAGTTGGTCAACCCTATACAGAGCTTACAATAGGATTGGTTAGCAGAGGTTCACAGAAATTGCACTTTTTACAAAAATGCATAAGGAAACAGATGAGGTGTGAACGTTTTCCTTTTCACATTTTATTTTATTGTATTTATTTATTTTTTTTATTGAGACGGAGTTTTGCTCTTGTTACCCAGGCTGGAGTGCAATGGCGCGATCTCGGCTCACCGCAACCTCCGCCTCCTGGGTTCAGGCAATTCTCCTGCCTCAGCCTCCTGAGTAGCTGGGAATACAGACACGTGCCACCATGCCCAGCTAATTTTTTGTATTTTTAGTAGAGATGGGGTTTCACCATGTTGACCAAGATGGTCTCGATCTCTTGACCTCATGATCCACCCGCCTCGGCCTCCCAAAGTGCTGGGATTATAGGCTTGAGCCACCGCGCCCGGCCTCCTTTTCATATTTTATTAATAAATTCTGCAATCTTCACATTTTACCATCAAGTGAAAGGACCTTGGATCCAATATCTTCAGGCATCAGTCTTCTTCCAGCTCCTTCCAATATAATTTTTGTAGGTCCCACAGCTCCTTGCAATGTAATTTCTTTCTTTTTAAGCAAGCTTAGCAGAAGCCTGGTCAGATTACGTTGTGCTTAATTCTTGTTATTGATCTAGTAGCCAGAAGAGGATCATGATGCGATCGTATGTTGTGTCAAATCATAGTGGCCTTTTCAGTATCCTCATCAAATGGGTGAGTTTTAGCCTACTAATAGGAAGATGTAGACCAGGTCAAGAAGATTTAGAGGGATCTCAGTTTTCAATGTTTTCAAGTTTATCAACCCAGTTTTATGTTTTGTTTTGTTTTGTTTGAGACAGAGTCTCACTCTGTCGCCCAGGCTAAAGTGCAGTGGCTTGATATTGGCTCACTGCAACCTCTGCCTCCCAGGTTCAAGAGATTCTCCTGCCTCAGCCTCCCAAGTATCTGGGATTACAGATGCCCACAACCATGCCTGGCTAATTTTTGTAATTTTAGTAGAGACAGGGTTTCACTATGTTAGTCTGGCTAGTCTTGAACTCCTGACCTCAGGCAATCTGCCCACCTCGGCTTCCCAAAGTGCTGGGATTACAGGCATGAGCCACTGCTCCTGGCCTCAATCCAGTTTTGCTAATTTAAAGTCTCAAATTCATTTCTTTCCAACTAGGGCCTTAAACTTGGCATTGTACAAGACAGAACCTAAACTTCTCTGGAACTTTGCTACTCATATAATTAGCCTGTCCCTCCTCATCAGCTTTTCTTGCTCTCTGACATCACATATAGCGCTGTTTATATTCTGCTAAGGATGTTCTTTGACTTTCCCACTTTGCCTTCAACTATTTTAAATATGCTTTCAGTTTTCCCTTGTCTTTTTAAAGTGCCTTAACGGGACACAGTAAGTGCCATCAAATTCCATTTTCCTTATGATTAATACTTATCCCTAATCTCTCAAATGCCTGATATATTGCTCTAGCGATTTTGTTCTCATTCATCAGTGGTATAAACTAACAATTGCAGTGCTACAATGTACCAGGGATTATCAATGCTTCTCCTACCAGCAGTTAAGGGACCCTCAATGCCAGTGGGAGATCCAGCTCTAAAATTCTATTTTCGATGCTGTTTCCTCAGATAAATTCTGGAACCAACTACTGTAGGCTGGGTTTCTTGGGAAACAGACTCATGCTGAAATTGCTATAATGGAGGTTTGCTTATTGTTAACCAGAAAAGAAGTAGGATTAATCAGAGATAAGTTGAACTGTGATGCGTTTGCATTACAGACTGTAGCTGATCCCAGAGAAGCCTTGGAACTGTAGCTGATCCCAGAGGAGCATTGGAGCTGTAACTGACTTGAAAACTGACCCATTTTAATCAAGGGGCTGTTCCTTTGTACTACTACCCGTCCCCACCACATGAACTAGTCAGTGTGTTTAGTATGTCCTCAGGAAAGAACTTCACCCTGGGTGAGGTGGTATCTTGGGGAGAGGACAATTGCCAGAGAGGGCTTTAGCTGATAGCTGTTACTTAGCCAACATTCCCAGAATCTGGAAGAATGAGTGTCTCTGTTTTAAAATAGAGAATTGGGTGGTTCACTCAAGCATTCTCACTCTTAACTTTCTCACAACTTTATCCACTTTTATCAGTGCAATTTTTGCTTTGTCATTCTATGAAATGTCCTAATTGTTCCCATAATTTCATATGGCTTATCTCTATTTTCCACTTTTTTATTTTTGTAAAATTTAAAATAATTAAACAATCTTTGAGTAATTAATTTAATCTAATTTAGTTGTATTCATTTCCATTTTAAATGAATAGCAATATTAATGAGCTTATGTGATGGATTCAGGCACTAAGTTGTAGCACAATTTTAATAAAAACTTCTTGAATTCTTCGTAAGTTTAATTCATGAATCTTTCTATCCATCAAGTCATAACTGTGCAATTTTTATACTAACACAGAAAAATCAGCAGATTGTTTTACATTCTTTCATTTAAATATTTATATTCATATTTTTATCAGAAAATAACTGGAAATAAATATAATGAAAACTTAATTCTAGAAAGAACAGCATTAATATACAAAAGTCTGGATTTTCAGGGTTGACTAGACTAGAGATAGAAACAATTCAAATTATGGGATTTTAATTTTGAAAGAACATGATGTGTGGAGGGAAATCATCAGATAAATAGCTAATGCAATGCATGCAGGGCTTAATTAATCAACTTATCTCTGATTAATCCTACTTCTTTTCTGGTTAACAATAAGCAAACCTCCATTATAGCAATTTCAGCATGAGTCTGTTTCCCAAGAAACCCAGCCTACAGTAGTTGGTTCCAGAATTTATCTGAGGCAACAGCATCGAAAATAGAATTTTAGAGCTGGATCTCCCACTGGCATTGAGGGTCCCTTAACTGTTGGTAGGAGAAGCATTGATAATCCCTGGTACATTGGTAAAGGGTTGATAGGTGCAGCAAACAGCCATGACACACTTTTACCTATGTAGCAAATCTGCATGACCTGCACATGTATTTCAGAACATAAAATCACACTAAATTAAATTAAAAAGTAAAATAAAGAACATAAAAAATCTAATTAAATGGGTAACTTCACTGTGCCCATAAAAATGATGAAATTGAGATTATCTAATTATGACTGCCCCAATATCAGCCAATTAATGACATTAATGGGAACAAAACCCTGACTCTGAAGCCTGTAAACATTGCACCAAGCTATTTTAATATTTTTCCTCCAAAAACATATGAAGCAGCTTTAATAAAATGTACATGCTTTCTAAAATTTCAAACCAAATTAAGACCAACAGAAATTTCTATTTCTAGGTCCTTGAGGAATCGCCACACTGTCTTCCACAATGGTTGAACTAATTTACACTCCCACCAACAGTGTAAAAGTGTTCCTATCTCTCCACATCCTCTCCAGCATCTGTTATCTCCAGATTTTTTAATGATCGCCATTCTAACTGGCGTGAGATGGTATCTCAATGTAGTTTTGATTTGCATTTCTATAATGACCAGTGATGATGAGCATTTTTTCATATGTTTGTTGGCCTCATGTGTGTCTTCTTTTGTAAAGTGTCTGTTCATATCCTTTGCCCACTTTTGAATGGACTTGTTTGTTTTTTTCATGTAAATCTGTTTTAGTTCTTTGTAACTTCTAGATTGACCCAGCAATCCCATTACTGGGTATATATCCAAAGGATTATAAATCATTCTACTATAAGGACACATGCAAACGAATGTTCATTGCAGCACAGTTTACAATAGCAAAGACCTGGAACCAACCCAAATGTCCATTGATGATAGACTGGACAAGGAAAATGTGGCACATATACACCATGGAATATTACGCAGCCATCAGAAACAATGAGTTCGTGTCCTTTGTAGGGTCATGGATGAACCTGAAAGCCATCATTCTCAGCAAACTGACACAGGAGCAGAAAATCAAACACCGCATGTTCTCATTCATAGGCGGGTGTTAAACAATGAGAACACATGGACACAGGGAGGGGAGCACTATACACTGGGGTCAGTTGGAGGGAAATAGGGGAGGGGCAGCGGGGGATGGGGAGTTGAGGGGGGATGGCATGGGGAGAAATGCCAGATATAGGTGAGGGGGAGGGAGGCAGCAAATCACACTGCCACGTGTATACCTATGCAACAATCTTGCATGTTCTTCACATGCACCCCAAAACCTAAAATGCAATTAAAAAAAAAAAAAGACCAACAGAAATATCAAGCTACAATTCCCACATTATAGCTCGATATTTCTGTTGGTCTTAATTTGGTTTGAGACCAACAGAAATATCAAGCATCACTATCATGGATCACAAATATTCTCTGCAGGGATCACTATCATTCTCAGGGCAACTTCAATAAACACAATGGATTCATTCACTCATATCCTTATTATCTTTCTTAGACGGACATCTGGAAGCTCGCCACCTGGGTCTTATCACTTTAATCCCTCTTATTTCGTCATTTCTTGACATTACATGGGAATTGTTGTTGGTTTCTCCTTTTGTCTCGTTTGTGGATTTCACACTATCGGACACTTATTATGTTTGAAGCACTCTACTAGGTGCTGCATGGTAAAAGAGTGAATTAGATACAGATCCTGATCTCATGGACCTGTCCATCCCACAGGGCAAATTGTATTTATTCAGATAATTACATAAGTAATTATTTAGTGGTAATTCTAATAAGATTTATAAAATAACAGAGCAAGGTACAACCAGAGGTTGTAATTTAAGAGTGAACAACATCTTAAGTAGTGAAAAATGTACTAAGAGGGATTGGCCTTTGCAAGACTTAAAGGTTGGCAGGAGGATAGGGGGAATCATGTAGGAGAAGACCACAGAAAACCTGGGGTTCAAGGTCCTTGAGAAAGGAAATGGTTTTTGATGCACCAAATGAAGCCAACAAAACTAGAGTTGACCAGTGTGAGGCAGAGATGTGCTGAGTGAAAGCAGTCAGAAGGAGGAAACAGATTAAGGAGCTTTTAGTACATAAAAGCTGTTGGATTTGATGTAAGAGAAGTTGACGGTTTTGATTGAGAGTAATGTATGAAAGCACTGCTGGATTGGAAAAGGCATGATCAGATTTTTTTCTTCCTTTTATTACTTTTGTTTCCACCTATATTATAGATTAGATCTGGAGAGAAACAAATAGGAAGGGGATTTTGATTAGGAGAAAATTGTAGTGCTCTAGCTAAGGCATAATTTTTGCTTTTAAATTATCAGTGTGTTGTGTTATAGAAATTAGAAAAAAATTCACTCTAAGAACTCACTATTTTGGATCTTTTTATCCAAATTTTTTGGCCTCATGTATTTATAATTTTTACATTTTCATAATTTTACTGTACTTACTGCACTTAATCTACTTGAGTCAATTAAATTATGTTGTATTTTTAATGAGTAAATAAATAAATGCCATAATTATTATTTTGATTTCTCTATAATATTGGAATTATATCACTCTAGATATATATATGTACTGCTTACTGAATATTTCTATTTAGATATACAAAGACCTTTCAAAACAACTGTATTAAAAACTAAACTCTTAATTCTTTCCCTTATTCCAAAACTGTTTTTTTCATATTTTCCTGTGTCAGAAAATACCAAGTCCATCCTACTCTTTGTTCAAACTAAATCTCTTGTGGTCAGCATCTAGAATCTGATCATTTCTCACCATCAATACCACTACTACCTCTATGTCTTGCTTGACTGGTTTATTGCAGTTTCCTTCTTAATAGTCTTCCCTTGAAGGTGGATGAATAAATAGGACAATTATTTACTGATAAAAAGCTACTAGGTAACATTCTTCTCTTTGCTCTCTCAGACACACTACCTATGGCGAGGGTCTAACCAATTTGCTCATCATACCCATAGAGTTAGTATCAGGAATAAGACTGAAGAGTATTGTGTTGCTTATTTCTACGTTTGTATTCTTTGAGTTTTATCGTCTTCCCAATTTAAAATAAAACAAAGAAAAGCTTGACCACATGACTAGTGACACCTAGGAACAGCAATATTAAGTGAGGCCATTATCTAGTGCTTATTTTTCAATCTAATGAAAGTCAAGACAATGAAGAGTTGCTAATTTCTTGTGTAACTTTTCTTTCTTGTCTGGCTGCACTATTCAGTTAGGTTAGGTGACCTATTAGGGCTTTGCCATTTATTATAATTTTCTGTGATTAACAATATTTCTCAACTTCATGTGATCCATTTTCCTTTAAATTTTTTATTAACATAGGCCAAATAATGTGGCATTAAAATTTTATTCAATGCCCCTAGACTTCAAAAGGATTGTTTTTGCTATGAAATAATTAGAATTATTTAGGCTCTAAGAGAATGTTGTGAAAAATTGAAATTTTTTCATAATGTTATGTATGTATACATTACATATATGTATACACACAATTTTAATTGTGATACATATAAAATTGTGTGGTCTGGATTAGTATGTTAAAGTGACTGCATGTCTTCTAACAGAACTATACCAAATCTCATGTAAGCTGTCCTTTCAGCTTTGACATTCTGATTGAAGGATATCAATAGTCTTTAATTATTGTTTTGTAATCATGAAGCTTAAGAAATTTTTGAATTTCACTTTTATCATATATTCAATTACTAAACATTGCAGAATTTTGTTGTGTTAAATTTTATTTCTAAGTTGTATTATCTAAAGTATAAGGAAAATAAAAATGAAAACAGAATCTTGTAATAGATGTATCATTGCTTTGGCTGATTAAAACACACACACACACACACACACACACACACACACACAAACACATACACATACACATACACATTTATAATCTTAGATCAGTCATTAACCACTATGTAAAATTTATGCAGTCCCCTTATCCAGCAACAAGAAGGACAAGTGCAAAGGTAGTAGTATTAAAAGGGATGGTCATGTTTCCTTTAGTATCGTCTTCCTTCAAACTTATGCACATACCACAGCTTTGTTGATGCCCATTAGCCAAAGATTGCCAGAAATACAGATATAGTCAAACTAAGTTGAGTATATTGACTTGTTGCAGTGAGGGAGAGAATACACAATTGGAAACTTGGGGCTTCTCAGAAGAAAGAAATGAATACTTACTAAAGGTTTGGGTACAGTGTTAGACGGTTTTGGGGAGAGTTTAACAAAAAAAGGGTTTGCTCTTAAGTATGCTCTAGAAGTCCAGGATTGTTTGTGCTTCCACATCTTTAATGATCTTATCTAAATGGCAAGAAGAACAAGACTGATCAAAAGCTATCCATGTTTTATAAAGCAGCAGTATTTTTCTATTAGTGATTACATTATTGGAAATGTTTTGTTTTAGGCCACTTGTAAGCCTTCTTTTGAGAAGTATCTGTTATGTCCTTTGCCTATTTTTGATGAAGTTATTTGGTTTTTGCTTGTTGATTTCTTTAAGTTTCTTATAAATTCTGAATATTGACCTTGGAGGGATGCATAGTTTGTGAATGTCTTCTCCCATTCTGTAGGTTGTCTGTTTATTGATGAGGTTTCTGGGATTTTTAATTTTAATTTTTATTTATTCATTTATTTTGCTGTACAGAAGCTCTTTAATTTATTAGGTTCCACTTGTCAATTTTTGTTTTTATTGCAATTTGACTTCAGGGACTTAACCAAGTATTCTTTGCCAAATCCGATGTTGAGAAGGGTATTTCCTATGTTGTCTTCTAAGAATGTTAGTTTTAGATCTTACATTTAAATCCTTAATCCATCTTGAGTTAATTTTTGTATATGCTGAAAGGTAGCGTGTCCACTTTCATTCTTCTGCATATGACTAGCCTGTTATCCCCCCATATTTATTGAATAGGAACTCCCTCCCCTATTGCTTGCTTTTGTCAAGATGTCAAAAATCAAGATAGTTACAGATGTACGGCTTTATTTCCAGGTTTTCTACTCTCTTCTATTGGCCTATGTGTCTGCTTTTATACCAGTATTATGCAGTTTTGGTTACTGTAGCCTTATAGTATAGTTTCAAGTCAAGTAATCCGATGTCTGTGACTTTGATTGTTTTTCTTAGGTTTGCTTTAACTATTCAGGCTCCTTTTTGGTTCTCTATAATTTTAGAATTGTATTTTTCTAATTCTGTGAAAAAATGACATTGTAGTTTGATAAGAATAGCAATGAAACTGTCAAAAAATGCAAGTCAAAACCACAATGAGATATCATCTCACACCAGTCAGCATGGCTATTATTAAAAAGACAAAATGTGACAGATGCTGGAGAGGCTGAAGAGAAAAAGGAACACTTACATGCTTTTGATGGGAATGTAAATTGGCTCAGCCACCATGGAAAGCATTTTGAAGATTTCTAAAAGAACTTAAAATAGATACCATTAGACTCATCGACTCCATTACTAGGTACATACCCAAAGGAAATTAAATTGTCCTACCCAAAAGACACATGAACTTGCATGTTTATCACAGCAATATTTGCAATACCAAAGACATAGACTTAACTCAAGTGCTCATCAATGGTGGATTAGATAGACGTAATGTGATACATATACACCACACAATACTATGCAGCCAGAAAAAAAGAATAAAATCATGTAATTTGCACCCACATGGATGTAGCCAGAGGCCATAATCCTAAGCTAATTAAAGTAGAAACAGAAAACCATATACCACATGTCACTTACAAGTGGGAGCTAAACATTGAGTACACATGGACATAAAGATGGGAGAAAACAACATTGTGGAATACTAGAGGTGGGCAGAAGGGAGAAGAGCTTGGTTTAAAAATCTATGTACCCAGTTCTGTGCTCAGTACTTGGATGACAGGGTCTATACCACAAAATCAGCATTACACATATGCCGATGGAAAAAAAACCTGCACATGTATCCTTGAATCTAAAATAAAAGTTAAAATTATTTTAAAAAATTTTAACAAGCCGGGCGCGGTGGCTCAAGCCTGTAATCCCAGTACTTTGGGAGGCTGAGGCGAGTGGATCACGAAGTCAAGAGATCGAGACCATCCTGGTCAACATGGTGAAACCCCGTCTCTACTAAAAGTACAAAAAATTAGCGGGGCATGGTGGCGTGTGCCTGTAATCCCAGCTACTCAGGAGGCTGAGGCAGGAGAATTGCCTGAACCCAGGAGGCGGAGGTTGCGGTGAGCCGAGATCACGCCATTGCACTCAAGCCTGGGTAACATGAGTGAAACTCCGTCTCAAAAAAAAAAAAAAAAAATTAACAAAACTATGGCAGTACAATACGTGTGTGTGTGTGTGTGTGTGTGTGTGTGTGTGTACTATCTTCATGAGTTCAATTGTTTTAATTTTCAGTTCACAGAAATGAGAAGTGAGTGAGAACATAGGTAGTTTATATTTTCTGTGCCTGGCATATTTTACTTAATGTAATGTCCTCCAGTTTAATCCATGTTGTTGCAAGTCATAGGATCTAATTCTTTTTTGTGGCTGAATAGTACTTCATTGGGTATATGTACGACAGTTTCTTTATTCGTTCATCTGTTGAAGGACACTTAGGTTGCTTCTAAATTTTGGCTATTGTGAATAATGCTGCAATAAACATGGGAGTGCAGATACCTCTTTGATATACTGATTTCCTTACTTTTGAGTATATACTTAACAGCAGGATTGCAGTATTGTATGGCAGTTTGATTTTTTGTTTTTCGAAGAACCTCTATACTGTTTCCCTAGTGGCTGTACTAATTTACATTCTCACCAAAAGTGTACTAGGGTTCTCGTTTCTTCACATCTTCACCAGCATTTATTATGGCCTGTCTTTTGGATAAAATCTATTTTAACTGGAGTAACATGATATGTCATTATAGTTTTGATTTTCATTTCTCTGATGACTAGTGATGTTGAGCACCTTTTCATATACGTGTTTGCCATTTCTATATCTTTTGAGAAATGTATCTTCAGATTTTTTGCCTATTTTTGAATTGGGTTATTACATTTTATTCTATAGAGTTTTTTGAGCTCCTTATGTAATCTGGGCATTAAGACCTCATCAGATGGAGAGTTTGCAAATATTTTCTTCTATTCTTTGGTTGTCCTTTTACTTTGTTGATTGTTTCCTTTGCTGTGTAGCTATTTAACTTGATGTGATTCCATTTGTCCATTTTTGTTTTGGTTGCCTGTGCTTCTGGGATATTATTTAATAAATCATTACCCAGACTAATGTCTTCGAGAGTTTCCCTAATGTTTTCTTTTAGTAGTTTCATAACTTGTGGTCTTAGATTTATTAGTCACTAGTCTATTTTTATTTGATTTTTGTACTTAGCAAGACAGGGATCTAGCTTTGTTCTTCTGCATATGGGTAGTTTTTTCTTCCCCAGTATATGCTCTTGTCAACTTTATTGAAAATGGGTTCCCTGTAGATGTATGGATTTGTTTCTGGTTTCATTATTCTGTTTCATTGGTCTATGTGTCTAGTGCCTGGAATGAGGCTTCAGGACTCTGCTTGGTTTATTTTCCTATGACTTAAACTGGTATCCAAATTGGAAGACAAAATTCTCTTTACTCTCTTCTTTCCTTTACTCAGGCAAAAGTCTCTGCTGAAGCTGCAAGCTATGTTGCCTGAAGTTGGAGAAAGGATGATTCAGGCACTCCCTTAGCCTCCCAGTAGGCATTTTACTGGGTTATGTGTACCCCAAGTTCACTGGCTCTCACTTCAGCACAGCATCAGGGCTTGCCTTTTTTTTTGAGACGGAGTCTCACTTTTTCACCTAGGCTGGCGTGCAATGGCGGGATCTCGGCTCGCTGCACCTTTGCCGCCCATGTTCAAGCCATTCTCCTGTCTCAGCCTCCCGAGTAGTAGCTGAGATTACAGGCGCTTGCCACCGCGCCTGGCTAATTTTTGTAGTTTTAGTAAAGATGGGGTTTCACCACCTTGGCCAGGCTGGTCTTGAACTCCTGACCTCGTGATCCACCAGCCTTGACCTCCCAAAATACTGGGATTACAGACATGAGTCACTGTGCCTGGCCACTGGTTTTCAAGTTTATTTGGGACTGAAGGGCACTGTAGCTTGCAGTCATAGGGCTAGCCAGAATTTACTTTCTGAATGCTGGGATCGCCGAGTCCCCTCTGGCTAGAGCTTTCCTAAATGCTCCCTCGATGGGCGCCATTTGAATTATGCCCCATATTTCTTTTCCACTGTGATGGCAACGCTAAGTTCCAATGCAAAGCTTCACAAGCTCTGCACTGGCACTCCCCAAAGCAAACAGATTCTCTCTCAGCCATGAGGTCACTGCAGAGGAAAGGGAGAGTAGTGATGTAGGCAATTTAAGACTGTTGTTTATAACCTATACAGTGCCTCTTTCTTTGATATGATGTGAAAATCAGGTAGTTAGTGTTTACCTAATTTTTGCTTCTTATGAAGGTGATTCATTGTGCGAATAGTTGTTTAATTGGTGTTTCCGTAGGGGGTGAATGGTGGGAGGGGATAATCACTGGAGGTTTCCATTCAGCCATCTCACTCTAACTCCTCCTTGACTGTTTTTCTTGAAAGTGATGCCTTTTTTTTTTTTTTTTTTTTAATCACTTGGTCATTCCATAACATTAAAACAGCCCAAGTATATTCTGGGTTTTTTTCTTAGAATAGATCAAGCATATTTTGCTACGGAAGCATGAGATTGGTGGCTGCCCTTACTTATAGGTGTTTCTTGTTTTCTCTGTATACCTCCATCATGACATTCTCACCTCTGAATGGAAGGTTTCCATGTATTTGGACTGGACACGAGCTTTTAGATGTGTCTGTGCAATGCATTGTCATTCACTAATGAGAATGGGTACTTTGTCTATTGTGTTTGGGTGTGAATGTGTAGATAGGAGGTAGAATGGGAAAGTAGTTGCTCCAAAAACCTAGAAGTAGTATAACATTTTTTCACTGAACATTTGTTAATATGCACTAATTACCTGATGCTGTAGTGCCACTGTGGTTGAAACAGAAATATATGAGGCATAATCCTTAGTTCAGAATAATATGGTTGTATATCTACACTTTGAAAGTGCAATTATTTACTTAAAACCAAGTTTACCAGGCTTTATTTTTGCAGAAGACTTTTAATTTTTCATGAATAAAGTTTTAGGTATTATTTTTAAAATTAATCGATTTTGGATGAAAAGGCAAAAATTAGTCAGTGGAAAATGAAGCTATCTCTCCCGAGCACTTCTGTATTTTTATAAAATAAGAACAGATTTTTATATAAATTGTACTTTCCTGAGGCCAATTCTTTGTTTTTTTTTTTTTTTTTTTTTTTTTGGCACCCAACATTACTTAGTATTGCACGTCAATGGCAGTCTCTCTCAAACTTTTCTCCATTTCTTGCTGAAATACTGCTATACTTCAGTGATTTTAAAACTCCAAATGTACTTCATGTCAAATTATATCAATGCAATGAAGTTAGACACATTTATCAAAAGTTTTAAGAATATCAACACAGTAAAGATAAGTCATGAATTTAAATTTGTGATTAAATATTATCAGAGGAGCCAAATGGTATTTCCAGTTAATAATCCTCAGGCAGAATTTTCAGTAGACAAGTTGTCTCTACTAAGAGGCTGCATGATGAATGAAAAGAACAGAATATGGAACTTGGGTCTGTTTGAGTTCAAGGTCCTACAATTACCAAGCATGTAAATTGGCCAAAGGAATCATTAAACTCTCAAATTTACCTCTAGTAGGAAATGATCTCTTTTTATAATACTCAGTGTAACCTTAAACTTCATAATAAAAATGAATAAATGTTTGTGAAGTACTTTCACAAATGCTAAATATTTTATTGCTATTTTCATTGCCTCAATATAACTTTCATTGATTTTTAAAATGATGAGTCCTATGTGTAAAGGTGGATTTATATGGGAGGGAGCTCTTACTGCTTTAGTTAAAGTTATCATTGTTTATAAAATTAACATGTAATGTAAATAGTCATTGAATGAAATGATGAATAACAGTGAATGTGTTCTTAAAGCACTGGAAGAAGTGATTAATTTAATTATTCTCTGCTATTCCCAAAAAGAAGTATATCAGAAATGATTGCAGGAAGCATTAATTTTTACCTTAACTAGATATATTGAGGATTCAAAAATTTCTGAGAGATCTCATGTTTTCTCACAAATATGCAATGTAATGCATATATTGATTAGCTCGATATAGCCGCTCCACAACGTATATATAGTTCAAAACATTATGGTGTAGATTGTATATATGCAATTATATTTTATCTACGCAATTGTAAATAATTTTGTATGTTAATTAAAAAGTAAAGTCAATAGTAGGAAAAGAATTTTCAAGTCTTCACTTTCTAAATTCTAAAGAAAATTTCTTTGAATGATCTTACAGAACAACAGAAGAGTTAAGATTTTAAAATGTTAAAAATTAATGAGATTCATTTTATTCCGTAAGAGTATCATGGGCTTTGTGTTATTGATGACATGGATAGGATGCAGAAAATTCACTTTCTATATAATTTCACTTTGAAAAATATTTCCGTTGAGGGCTGCCCGTAAAGAAACCAGTTGTCACCAAAAGATTACTTAGTTGGAGAGTACAATGCTATACAATAGATAAATGTTGGTCTTCAGGTAAAAAGGAAAATCAAAAGCCACAAAAAAGGAAATTAAAGAAAAATTTGAAGGGTAAAGGGCAGATTTGTTGGACAGAATTTGAGAATTTTAAAAAGTGGTCTCTTTTATAACTGTATACTAAACCACCACTTACATGTAAATGACCTATAGGACTAGTCCAGTTCTCTCTAGAGTGCTCCATATCTGTATAGAAATACTTGCTAGGCATCTACAACATGAGCCATGGATATGTCATTTATTTCCAGAATTGACACCATTATCTCACTCTCATAACTTACTCTCCATCCTGCATTAAATAGCTCTGTAGATTTCACCAGATATTCATTCAATAAATATTTATTGATCATTAAATTATGCCAGGCACTCCGTTAAACTTACAGATAATGGGATATTAAGATAAGTGATTTTGCAAGTTCACTTAAGAGCTTAAGAGGTTGCATACACCATGCTGTACTTGGGAAGTCAGAAGACAGAAAGTCATTTTCTTTGCTTTATTTTCATCATCCCCAAAATCTAATTAGGCTACAGGTTCTTTAATATTTCTTGACTAAATTGAAAAACACTTCTCATTTTATGGGTACCTATAACCTTCTTTGTTTACCATTATTTTCTTCAGGTCGCCATTGACTCTCACCTAGGTATTACAATAATCTCCACACTGATCACCCTGTTTTTATTATTAAAACTTCCAAATACCTCTGTCTTCTTATTGTTGAAATAATCTTCCAGTCAGAAAAAATACAGTTATGCCACAACACTGCCTAAAATTATTAAATAGTTCTCCATTAACAGGATTAAGTCTTAAATTCCTTGGTTGGACAAAAAAGACCTTGCCTATCAAGTAATACTAATGCCCAATTTATATTTTACAGAAATTTCAAGTTACCTGTTCAAAAACACAGTAGTATTTATTTTTCACACATCTTGAATTTCCCGTATGTTTTCGCGTCTGCTCAGAATTCCATTTTCAGGTTTGTATATCTGGGGAGAATGTCTTTGTCTTCAACTTTCAAGTCTCAGATTGAAAGTATTTGGATACTGAAGCCTTCTAATATTCTGCCAAAAAATTATTATACTGTTTCCTCTACTTTCTCTATCTCCTTTATTGGATTTTACACATTTTTTTAAAGAACAAAATGTCTACTAAGTAGCCTGTATCATGATTCATTTATTTATTTCTTATTTACACTTACTTCTGCATTTGTCTGAAATGTATTTGGAGTGACCAACTTTCATATCTTTTGAGATAAAAAATTATACAGAGATTTTTTAATCTCCAGTGTATAGCACAGTGCTTGATATATGTAAGGTGCAAATAAAACACTTTTGAAATAAAATAGAAAAGGATGGAAAATTATTTTTTAAGTAAGATAAAAGCCCCAGATATTAATAACCAAAAATATAACACCTACCAAATGCTGATTACATATTTTTGCTCACTGATATCAGAGGGCTAGTAATTATTGGAGTGAGAATCTGAATATGAGCAACCTGAGCCGAGAATGATATATGTAATAGAAATAAATATACCTATTGGATATACCTGTGCATGTGTGTGTATACATTTGTCAGATGCAACCTAAAAATGGCCTTTAGTTAGTTTGGCTTATTTTGTCATTAGTCTGATTTCCTTGAAAATAATAATCTGTATAATTTATTAATTAAACCTCAGTGTTCATCCTTGATGACAAGAGATAAATGATGAAAGAGAATCATTGTGTGTTGTGATCTATGATTTTTTTCAGGCCTCTCCCAGATGCCCTGCATTTGTAATTTGAATTCATCTTCCTAATAAATCATTGAGGGAGGAATCATGACTTCCATCTCACAGATGGAAGTGGGCGGACGCCTGAATAAGAACACTTATTTAGCATTTACAGCTGTTTTGTGGTCCAGAAACACACGTTGGTCTAAGGCCTTGTGGCATAAGAAAAAAGTAGTCACTCTTAAGTGAATTAAGTAGCCTAAGTGATAGAGGAGAAACTGCTTTAAGAAATTTTTATAGGAGAAGCATTGCAGAACCATCCAACAACCTTTGGCATGAGTTTATTTTCTTCCCCAATGAAAATAATCAGAATTCAGCAAATTAAGCATTCTTGTTAGTGGCACATTTCTGGATGATTTACGAGTGTCTTTTAAGAAATAATATGGCATACATTTGAATCCAATAATGGACATATGTTTCATCTTGATTAACTGATTCTACCCAGGAGGAATAAAAATGACTGTAATAAGCTGACTACCCAATGCAGCAATAAATCTCAGGCTTAGCCATAATGCAGAACTAACAAATGAAGCACCATTCTTTACGTTCCTCAAAATATTAGAATGCAATAAGAACATTTTCTCTCTGTAATGTGGCTTAGCACAGAATGACTGTGACAAGACCTACTGCCTCTGTGCTTTAGAAACTAGTCATCTAGTCAGTGAATTTTTATCGACTACAACTTTGTGCCAAACTCTGTGTAAGAATCAGGGGACACACAGGCAATAAGAATGGCTCCTTCCCACTTAGGAGCTCACAGTTTAGTGAAGAAGAAAAGAAGTTGGGCAAGAGAATATATCACAGTGTTAACCATTGTCATCGAAGTAAATAGCATCATGAAAACACAGATAGTAAGCCCCTTTTGTATCACATCACTCACTGGGCACCATCCTTTATTGAGTATCTTATTTTTTCTTGCTCTAATTCACAGTGAAATTATGCAGGGTCAGTATAATTACCGTAATTCACAAATGAGAACACTGGGACTTGGATTAAGTCATTGGAGAAGCTGGGATTTAAACCAATCTATGTAGCTTCAGAAATGAATTTTTAGGGGGCACACTGCCTCACAGAAACCAATTCATGAGTCTCATGCTTTACAATGTACTTCCTCACATATTATAATATCATTTGTAAGTTTTAATATTGTGATCATGTTACTGCCAACTCCTTCACTCTGTGGCTTTGAGACTTTGGCCGTGTTACTAAACGTCTCCATGCTTCAGTTTCTTCATTTGTAAAATATGGATAGTAACAGTAGCTACTTCATAGTGTTGTTGGAGAGAATAAATGAATTATATGTTGTTGATCAGAGGTCGGGAAACATTCTTTTGATAAAAGGCCAGAGGGTAATAATACTTTGGGTTTTGCAGGTGACATCAACTCTAACATCTATTTAGTTCTGCTGTTGTAGCACAAAATCAGCAATAGACAGGCTGCATATTAGGTGTTGTTATGCTGCAATGAAAACTTTATTTGCAAAAACAAGTAGGGGGAGCAAATTTAGTCTTTGGGTCTTAGTTTGTTTGCCATATCCTGCTATAAAGTATATGCTGAATAAGCATTAGCAAATATTATTATTACTAATATTAATTTTAAGCTAGAAAAATTGAGATGCTAAGTGCATTATGCTGAGTCAAACACATATTTATTAGGATGGAAGCTTGCATCCAGTCTTCCAGAGTCAAATCCAGTGGTCTCTCCTTTAAAAATCCTTCCAAGAGTATTTGCTGAGTCCAGGGACCTTTCTGGATTTCTATGGAGAGTATCTCATCATCACAGTACATTTCATGAGGAATAAGTGCACCTTTTTCATTTCAGACTCCAAGTGCTTACTCACTGAGGCAGAAGAATAGGGTTTTTAGGTGGAATAACTAACATATTGAAAATTAATGTAGGATCTTTGATTTTTGCTGTCTCTGGAGATTGCTATTCAGAATAACTATGAACAAAGTTATTGTAATAGCTTTGACTCTCATTTTCAAGTAAACTTCAATTAATATATCATCAAGTAAGCCATAACCTGGGCATTCTGACCTTTCCTGCTTCTATGCCTCTAAACTTTGTGGGAAATGCTTGAAATCTTCATTGATCTTTTGTTGTTTTACTCTCTTTCAAGATGTGTTACAAACCCCACTACTGCAGGCATGTCTGGCCATTCTGGGATCACTTATGTCAATTATTGCTCTAATATTCTTGACCCTTTCACATTTAGTTTTACTATTTACAAAGCCCCTAATGCCTTTTAAGTACTTTATCTCTTAGACATAGCTCACTCTATCAAGGTCAGTTATATTATGCAGATTCCAGGGCCTCAAATGATAGAATAGAACAGGGTCTGGATTTGCCTCTCAAGATTTCTGGGATCAAATCCAGACTGCATGCAATTAACTCTATAACCACGGGCAATTTGGAGGACTTCTCTGATCTTGCTTCTTTATCTATAAAATTTTAGTGTTAAGAATGCATAAGACAAATGTTAAGAAACTCCAGTATGCTTTCAGCCTGGTTTTTTTCTCACCACACATTTTTTTTCTACTTTTTTTTTTTATCCTGCCTTGCTGAGAGTAAGCCCTTGGAATTTGTTCATTGATGAATACATGACTAGAGAATTGGTCATCATTTGAAGAATTGGTATACTTCTTGATGTTCATTTAAAAATGAGTTTTAAAAGACACCTTTTGATATGCTCCGTCTATTTTAACCAAAATAGCATGGTTTTGTTTTAGATATACTTTAAGATACATTTTAAAATTCATTCCATTTTCTTGAAATCATTCAATTTTTATACACATCATTTTATGTACAGCAAAACTGTATTGTTTGGGTCTTTATGACTAAATAAATAGATTCCCCAAGTTTATCTATTCTATTTATTTATGGTTGCACATTTTCAAAGTAATTTTACATCTGCCTTCAGAAAGACTCAAGAAGCAAGACAGGGACTTATCAATAAGATTTTTTTCAAAAGGAAACACACTGATGGAATTATAGTGATTATGGAAACAGGCACTGTAAAAGTAGAACTTGGGTCTTCTGACTCTCAGTTCTTAAAATATATCACTATCTGTTGTCACCGTAGGCACAAGTCAAGGAAAATTTAAAGACGGGAGAGTAGGAGATATGCATTGTAAAGATAAGAGCTGAGCTACGTGATACATATGATGAAATTCTGTTTTCAAGCCCCACCCCCGTACTGAGCAGCTTCTGTTTTCCTGAGGTGACAAATTTTGAGGAGATCAAAGATAGGAACATTTGGAGAAGGCACAGCTAAGAAATACAGATTTCAGACAGTTTTGTTACATTTTAACTAAAAGTTACATAACTGCTTCACTTGAGAAACACAGACATCAATTCCCACTGACATCTGAGAGTTACTTCTAATATGAACAAATATTGCTATCATGTGAACTATATGCCAACACTGTCTTATTCATTGAGACAGGTATTATTATTATTATCCCCTCTTTATAGATAATCATATTGTGACACAAATAGGTTAAATGAATTTCCCAGGATTACATCGGGTAGCTGATGTAACCGAGATTTGAACCTAAACATTCTATCTCTAGGGCCCGTGGCCTTAGCTACTACAATACTCTAATCCTCTAGTAAGGTCCTTTGATTTTCAGAATTTTCAAACTAATTCTCTGTTGCTGGATTTTTGACTTCTTAAATTACCTTGTAGACAGTGAGTCTCTAAACTACGTTCTCTTTTTCCAAATAGCTGAGAGTCTCCCAGTTAGCTCAGGTTTTTGTGAAGAGGTAATAGAATCCCACAGATAAAAATGATGTCAAATGTAATGTGCTAGCATTTACAAGTTGGAAGGAAAGTGTTCATATCACTTCCATATCATTCTAACAATGATCTAACTACTTGAATGAACATGGCTGAAGGCACTGAAAGAAAAATGACAGGTAGGGAAGCAACCTAGCTTCGTAGGGCATGGCTTCGTCAAGGGTTCTAGCTTTGTAGCGTCACTGTGTTATGTGATTCTCGGCATGGGGGGAGGAATGGGGCTGTGGAAGGCAACGGGTAGGGATGTCTATTCCGGGTTTCAATTACTTCCCTTTTAGTCCTAAAACTTTTGAAATAGCAGAGTCCATTTCTCCGTATGTATAATGGCAATAATAGTGATGTGTTCGAACTGATAAAAGAAAATTGTCTGTTACAGATGTCTGTGCCTGGCATTTATGAGGAGGTTGACAATGGTCTACATACAGGCACAGATATAATAAACACACATTCTCGAGCTTCTCCAGCAGGTAAAACAGGCACCACTCAATTGATAGCTAAAACTAGGAGTCCTAGCATCACACTAACCTAGGTTTGCAGCTTGGCTCTTCCACTGCCTATCTGTGTGAACTTTGCTCAGTTATTCATCCACTCTTGTTTTAAGATGAGGAAGTTAATATCACTTACCACCATCAACGTCAAATGAGAATGTCCATAATGGTTTGGAATAATGTTTAATGCCCAGAAAGTGAAATGTATAGTCTCTAATTATCACTTATAAATTTTTTATTAAATATCACATTTTAAAGTTGTGGGTTCCCACTCATTGGTTTGTGTATTCCACAAATTCCTCTCCCAGAAATGTCTGAAAATCTCCAGATGTCCTAGGTAAGATGAAGACTGTTCATTTAGAAATCTACAGGACCAAAAGGGAAGAGAGGGCATAGTGCAGTTCATCTCAAGGGCAGTCAACTTTAGGCAGATCTCAGCCTCTCTGCTTCTCTATCCCTTACTAGAAGAGACCCTCAGGTCCATTGCCTTTCTTATTGTGCTGCTTTTGTTCATTTTCTTTAGATTCTGTTTATCTCTGGGTCATTTATGGCCTGTCTGTGCCACTGCTGAACTCTGATTTAATATGTCACCTCATCTAGGGTAGAAATTCTCAAACTATTTACAGTGCAGGGCCAGGGAGTTTCTTTTCTAATTCATAGCTACAACTGTTTCCTTGATTGTCTCATAGTTATAGAGGCTAAAAATATGAAATCCAAGTGTTGTCGGGCCCTGATCCCTCTGAAGTGGGGAGTGGGAAGGCTTCCTTGCCTCGCCAGCATCTGGCAACCTATAGGCTGTACTTGGCATTCTTTGGTTACAACTGCAGTACCTCAGTGTCTGGCTCTGTCATTACTTTGCATTCTCTCTGTGTACCTTTGTATTCACATGACATTCATCTCTGTGTTCAATTTCCCCTTTTCTTAAAAGAACACTGATATGGTTTCGTTCTGTGCCCCCACCCAAATCTCACCTTGAATTGTAATCCTCATCATCCCCACGTGTCAAGGGTGGAACCAGATGGAAGTGACTGGATCGTGGGGGAGGTGTGCTCCATGCTGTCCTCGTGATAGTGAGTGAGTCTGAGATGTGATACTTTTACAAGCACCTGGCATTTCCCCTGCTTGCACTCACTCCATCCCGCTACCTTGAGAAGAAGGTTCCTACCTCACCCCTGCCTTCTGCCATGATTGTAAGTTTCCTGAGGTCTCCTAGCCATGCTGAACTGTGATTAAATTAAACCTCTTTCCTTTATAAATTACCCAGTCTGAGCCATTTCTTGATGGCAGCATGAGAACAAACTAATACAAACATGAGTCCTATTGGATGAGGGTCCACTCTAATGACCTCATCTTAACTTGATTACATCTGCAAAGATTCTATTTCCAAATAAGTTCACATTATGAGGTACTAGAATTAGGACCGGAACATATCTTTTGGGGGGGGGGAATTCAACTCATAAGTAGCACACAGATTATGTTTTTCTATATCCTAACCAAGGAGACAAGGCTAGTGATCAGGTGCTTGACTATCACAGCAATGAAAATGGTTATGAAAAGCTTAAACATTGTCTTTTCCTGCCTTATATCACCGCTATTCTTAGTTGTAGACCAACACCTCAACTACACCATAGGAAGCTCTGCTTTGAGTGACAAACTGATAGGAATGTGAACGTTAGTTGGTGAATTCTGCTTTGGACCCATGACGTTGGTTACTTTTAAAGGTTGTACCTATTCAGTGTATGCCAGCAGGACCGATGGGGTGCTGATAAGTCCTCAAACCTTGCTGTTCCATCTCTGCATTGCTCTTCCCTTTATTTTCATGTAGGTAACTCTTGTTTACCTTTTATAATTCAAATTCGATTTCCCCAGTGCCCCACTCAGTCTAATTAAGATGTATTTCTTCTCTATTCCCAGAGCAGCCTAGCATGCTTCTATGCTAGCACAGCACTAAATTTATTGATCAGCGTGTTCCTCTTCCCTTTAACACAATGAATTAGTGCTCCCTGAAGAGAAGATCCATTTCTTATTCCACCTGGTCTCCCTAGTGTCCGTCTAGTGTCTGCTTCATGTTGTGTCTATTTTTTCACATTAATATATGAATAAATAAATGAATGCATTACCTATCTTGGCAAAAGCCATATTTGGCCAGGCTGATTATCAAATTAGAATCTCCTTTTTAACAAATGTTAGAGTTATCATGACAATACCAAATTTAGGATAGCCGTTTTTAAAGTCTTACTGGACATGAGACTTCCAATCAAACAATAAAGACCACTGAACACCTTTCAAGCAATGTTTAAATAGATGATATTTCCAAAAATTGATTATGTTCCTGTCCTGTAAGATGCACTAGTGTTCATAATTGTACTTGAGAGATATACTGTCCCAGTTGTAAATATTCGATTACATATTGTGCAAACAACCATTTATTTATTGTACTTTATTTAGTATTTAAACAATCATCATGCCAGGAAAGTAATGATTTCTAAATCTGTCTGCAATTTTGGAGGGGATGTATTGTTGAGGTTTTTCATTTTTGTGTACCGACTAGAGATCAATTTACCTTTATCATATAAAATAATTCTAAAACACCACTGAAACTTTGAATTCACTTATAGATAAGATAGTTTCCACATCAGTGATTCTTAACCCAAAAGTCCCTGGAGAACTGTCCAGAGGACAAGACCTTGAAATCATAGTGCCTTGAAAACAATCAGCATTTAATTAATATCTGTAGAGTAGTACTGAACTGAATGTGTTAGACTTGCATACACGCTCATTAGACTTTCCTTTTTCTAAAACCAATTTGTCATCATTTTTGATAAAGAGGTTCTTTTCAGAAAGTTGCATTCTAAATTTGTATGTTAGCAAAATCATTCTATTCATTATTTTCAAGGGGCAATTATGAGTCATTAAGGGACTAAAGAATGTACTATTAATCAAGTCAGGGATTGGTTGATCTATCATTGTCAGTTTCAGATCCAAGTTCAACAAATTTTACTTTCAAAGGTCACTGGGAAAAGTGATCTTGGTTGTAAAAGGCACCATAAAACTTTTGCCTACGGATCAAGGGGAATTAACTTCTACTGATGGGTTTCATCCCAGCAGGACATATGACGGACATGCATGAGTATCAGCACACATTTCTAAGTCCAGTAGTCTTTTCCAGAGAATATAGGGATTAGAGAAAAAGAAGCCTGACAGGGGAAAGAAGTAAAGTAAAATTTTATGTTCTTTTGTGAAGAAGCTTGCTACTTCTGGCGTTGCTAACAATTCTGTTTTGCTGGTCAGGAAATTCAGGCTTTGCTACCTTAATTTTATATAATAACTATGTCAAATAAAATCAGTTAAAATATACAGTAATTGAGGCTTCATTTACATACTCATTCCATTCATGAATGCTCTTTAAGAGATGAACAAAAGTTTGTAAATCACAGGGTAGATTATTGATGGCTATTTTCTGAACTGTTTTATTAATTCGTCACCTATGTTCTCTTTTTCTCATTTACCTGCAAGTGTGAAGACCCAATGTTCTTTCCTTTCAGTAGTATATGTAGTGCCACTGGAATAAGTAGCAGGGGTTAGTTTTGAAATCTACTTAACTCTGGCATAAGAGGATTTCAAGAAAGCCATCATAATTTCTTTTCCTCTCCACTTCTAAAATGCTACTCAATGTGTGAAACATCTCTCCTTTCCCATACTCTACCCTCTGCTTTGCTTGCCTGCCTTACTGCCAATTCTGTCTCTCCTGTCAATTGAAAATTGACATGTAGATCAGGTGCACTGGTTCATGCCTGTAATCCCAGAACTTTGGGAGGCCGAGGCAGGAGGATGGCTTGAGGTCAGAAGTTAGAGACCAGCCTGGCCAACATGATGAAACACCATCTCTAGTAAAATTAGAGAAATTAACCAGGCGTGGTGGCAGGTGCCTGTAATCCCAGCTACTCAGTAGGCTGCCACAAGCAAATTACTTGAACCCAGGAAGTGAAGGTTGCAGTGAGCCAAGATCACACCACTGCACTCCAGCCTTGGCAACAGAGCGCCACTCTGTCTCAAAAAAAAGACAAAAAAATGCCGTGTGAAAATCAACTTTTATTCCTGCCAAATCACAATGCGTGTGCGTGTGCCTGTGTGTGTGTGTGTGTGTGTGTGTGTGTATGTGTGCGTGTGCGCATTTTAGGGTCATTCTGGCATTTTTGGAAGTGAATGCTATTCCTCTGTAATTATGTGTTCTCACTTGCTCTCTTTGTCTTTCTGCTTCCATTGGAATAGATAGAGAAGAGCACAATTGGGGGAGCTTTAGGCTCCACAAGTCTAGCCTGACTCATACAGCTGTACAGGTAGAGGCTCCTGCAAGAAAGCTTTCTATAAATAAATAAATAAATAAATAAATAAATAAATAAAAAGCAGGAGTTGCAATTCTCGCCTCTGATAAAATAGACTTGAAAGCAACAAAGATCAAAAGAGGCAAAGAAGGACATTACATAACGGTAAAAGGATCACTGCAACAAGAAGAGCTAACGATCCTAAATATATAGGCACCCAATACAGGAACACCCAGATACATAAGACTTATAAAGAGACTTAGACTCCCACACAATAACAGTGGGAGACTTCAACATACAGATCAACGAGACAGAAAATTAACAAGGATATCCAGGACTTGAACTCAGATACGGAATAAGTAAACTTAATAAACATTTACAGAATTCTCCACTTTAAATACACAAAACATACACTCTTATTATCACCACATCACACCTACTTACAGGTTTAAATGAAATATTGGTTGGCTGCTTGTTTGTTATTTTCTTCCCCCATTTTTTCCTGTCTCGATTATTAAGCACAATTATTGGTATAAAAGAGGTTTTCAATACCCATTTTTAGACTGCATTTTAGCCTGGGCAATAAAGCAACACTTCCGTTCTCTCTCCCTCTTCCTCTTCCTCTTTCTTCCTCTCCTTTATTTTTTTTTTCCTCTCTCTCTTTCTTTTTTTTTAAAAAACGAATTGGCATTTCATATAATTTAAGCAAAACATCTTTGAATTATCTGAATTTAAATGCCTTCTTCAAAAATAAAAAAAGAAATATACACATATTCTGGGCATGATTTTGCCTGTCTCACTCTCAGGGACCACTGTCTGATGACTTACCGAGTGTTTTGTTCTGATGGTATGCAAACCTACACAATATTACATTAGGCCAAAGGATGCATTGCATAGCAATGGAGGTGTAGAAGTGGATCCGTAACTTGAACCCTACTAGTTATCTTATATATCTTACTACCCAGAAGGTCATAGTTTGGTAGAACGTTGGACCAGCCTGTTGAAGACTCAAGTAAAGCATTGGTATATAATCAATACTTATGAAGAAGGGTAATATCTTCTGGAATATAGTTAGTACACTCTTTAAATCAAATAAATGTATACATTACTGCCCCCTGGTAGGTGGAATGAATGTTCCCAGGGCATGAGAGAAGAGGTGTTCTTATATAACTGGAAACAACCCACCAACCTTGTACATGTTGTGTGTCTCATCTTTACAACATTGGCCACTGTAGATTTAAAGGTCCTGGTAAGCAAGGACTAACTCTTCCCTGGGGACACAGCAATGCTTTCATTTACCTGCAGTCCATATATCCTACCTGGCATCTATCATGTCTAATCTGGAAACTCTCTCTAGACGCCATCATTGTAGATGTAGTTCGCCTTTATGTGTTCTGTGATACAGTCATTCCCCTGATACTGTAATGAAGCTTTCTGCACCAGCTCCAGTTATCTCGTATTAAAAGGACATCAATGGTAAGGCTCGGCATGGTGGCTTACACTTGTAATCTCAGCTCTTTGGAAGGCCAAGGAGAAAGGACTGCTTGAGCCCAGGAGTTTGAGAAGTGCCTGGGCAACATAGTGAGACCCCATCTCTGCAAAAAATGACAATAATAAAAGTTAGCTGGGTGTGGCAGTGCATGCCTGCAGTCACAGCTACTTGGGGGACTAAAGTGGAAGGGTTGCCTAAGCCTGGAAAGTCAAGCCTACAGGGAGCTGTGATCATGATTGTACCACTGCACTCCAGCCTGGGCAACAGAGCAGGATCTTATCTCAATAAACATAAATCTCTATGTATATATACATAATAAATATGTATAGACATTTTATACATATATATATCTGCCAAAAATATACTTTAGAACTAAACATTATTTTCTTAATATTCTTTCTCTGTGAGTTACCAGCACTGTGTTGTGCAAGTCATCCCCAAATATCTCATAAGTTTAATTTTGTATAATGATGGATGGAGAGAGTAATATCTATCTTGAGTGGCTTGTCATGAGTATTAAATAATAAAAGCTAGCATTAAAATTATCTAGCATATCTGTGTTACATGTTTAAAAATTAGTTTTATTTCATGCCTTAATTGTCTTTAAGAAATTTTGTAGCCTGCTCGGTGCTGAATTTTTTTCCAAAATGTTAAGTAAATTTTCATCAGGAAAGGGTTTTCTGTAACAAACTTTCCTGATTTTCATTCCATCTGCCATAAATGGAGAAAAAAGATGTGAAGGACCTTGAGTTTTCATACTTTCTAAATGGGCTAAAAGGACAGATGTCAGAAGCTATGCCATGCTACACAATGAAATATGTTTGTTGAAAAGTTCCCAATTTAAGATGATTTTGGAAGGAGGTGTAGGCTTTTCCATACAATGCCTATGAATAAAAATATTCATTTGATATTTGATTACTAATTAATCTGATAATAATTGCATTCTTGATTATAAAAACTATACTGTGCAAACACACACACAGGTTGAATTCCTAAAAATATCCTAAATAAAGGTTTATACCTCAATATTTGTATAGGCGCTATGAGAAATTACATAGTCATTAATTTGAACACTCCTCTCTTAGGTAATTGTTTACCTAGCTAGTTGGACTAGAAGACAATGAAAAAACAAAAACAAAACAAAAACTACACCTTGCATATAGATAAAAGTTTATCAGTCAGTAATTATCCTTTCCAGGCTTGAGGCAAATTATTCCTGACAGTTAACACAAATGAAAGCCAAAAACAAAGAAAACAGCTTTAGAAATATTTAAAGAGGCTGAGCGCGGTGGTTTATGCCTGTAATCCCAGCACTTTGGGAAGCCGAGGCAGGTAGATCATGAGGTCAGTAGTTCTAGACCAGCTTCGCCAACATGGCGACATT
>NW_016107316.1:5048332-5059425 GCF_001604975.1 Cebus imitator
AAAAAAAAAAGAGAGAATATTTAAAGAATGTGAAGCAAACTTAGACAATTTTTTTTGCTTCTTTTTTTTAATAAATAAGAACCCACAGATATATGTTAAATTTCTTATTATATATTTGCCATATCCAAATTTTAAATTCTTTTCTATCTCCATATCTTTATCTTAGGCTGGGCAACAGTAATCTCAAAAAGATGCATCATGGGGTAATGAAAATTGCCTAGGACTAAAAGATAAAATCCTAGATTCATGGCTTAGCCTCGCCTCTAACAAATTTTTTGTCATGGGCTTGTCACTCTTTTCCACATCCCTCTCTGGCTATTTTTTTGTTAGCCTCTGTGATGCTTAATTTCATGTGTCAACTTGACTGAGCCATGGGATTCCAGATACTGGGTCAAACATTATACCAGCTGTTTCTGGGAGGAGGTTTTTAGATAAAATTAGCATTTAGATCAATAGACTTCATAGAGTAGATTGCCGTTTCTGATGTGAATGAGCCTTGTCTAATCAGTTGAAGATCTGAATAGAATAAAAGAGTGACCATCCTTGAGTAAGAGAACATTCTGCTGGATGCCCTTCAAACTGGAATGTCAGCTCTTCCTGGTTACAAAGAAGCTTGCAGCCTTTGGACTCAAATTAGGTATTGACTCAAAGATTCTGGACTTGGTTACTCTGTAATGCTGTCTTCCGGATTAAACCTACTTAAAGAGATGGCTGTCTTTCAGGTATATTCCTTCAACATTTTATTGGCACCTATGACGCAGAGGATCTATATGATGAACTGAAGAGTGTAGATGACAAGGCTCTGCCCATGCCCTTTAGGAGTTTGCAGTGTCTAGTAGGATGCTGTCCTAGGTCTCATGCTCATTGAAGTTCTGGTATAGACTTCTGACGTGTCCTTTAGATAAATTGAGCGAAACATGCTAGTCATTTGGGTTCTGCATTAGAGAGTGATTTCTGTTGGGATTAAAATATTTCATTTAATAATCACCACTAATCAAATTACCTGAGTTCTTTTATTTGGAAGGTAGGTTGAAAAAGCCAGACTCCCATTTTTAGGAATAAAACAAAAATAACAAAAAAAGAAAAACATTAAGATACTTTACAAAAAAAGACAGGGAATTGCTCATGAGTATACACATAAACTATGGTACATTTAGTAATCATCAAAGAGCCTAAAGCTGGAAAAGTTAATACATATGTTATCAGAAATTTAGGAAGAAGCAGTTCATATATTAAGTTACCTTGTCTGAGTGTAACTTAGTAGTCATATATTTGGGCATTTATAAAAAGATTCTTATGAATTCCTAGTATTAAGTAAAACATGCATATTTTTGATGTCTAATTGATTTCTTTGGCAGTAACATAGGTGTGAAGGAGAGTGCCATGCCTGTCTTATCAAGAGTTACACCTTGGGGAGAGGTTAATTGCAGTGATAGGATTGTGATATTTCAGAGCCCGAAGGGATATTTGGAGTTATATGGTTCAATCTTAGTACTTTATGTACTAGAAGTTAGACTCAGAGAAATCGTAGACTATTTCCTCACTTTCCAGGGCAGTGCTATTTCCTCCCTTATCTCTACTGCTCCACTGGAAGACATATAATGAGGAGAAGCTCAGTCTGCTAAGAACATTTTTTTCCCTTAAAATTGAATCTAGTTCCTATCAATCTGGATTTCTGAGTGTTCTATGATTGAGCTTGTTTATTGCTTGAGGAAGAAAAGCACTGTACTCAGTTGCTACCTCCTTTCACCAAGATATTATCTTATTCACCTTCTTGCCTCTCTAAATACCTCATCAATAGTTAATGTCCTTTCCAAATTGCTCCATAAAACAGGCTAGGTTTTATAAGAAAAGCTGTTCAACACATGTCTAAAACAAAATGATGCTTTATGTTCTGTATTGTTGTATGAGGAACCTGGTGCTTCTGCAAATATCTTTACTGTGTGAAGGATTAATGTCTCCAATATAGTCTCCACCCTGTCCTACACTTTAGAGACTGTTCAGTCTCCCTGGTTCCTTTTCTCCTGTTGTCCATGAAGCTGAACATTCCTGGACTGTGCTGCTACTCAGTTGTGAGTAAAAGAATTGTGCAAACTTAACAGAATCAGCTCTACATTTGAGCTATGCCAGGCATAAGTATGACACAAAATATTTCACTGAAACTTCGTGAGAAACCTGAAAGAATTAAACAACCGAGGAAATTTTACAGGTGGCAAAACTGACACTGAAAGAGTTTAAGAAAAGTACAAAGAAATAGTAAACAAAGTTTCTTCACTGTATTCAAAGCAAACATCCATTTCTTTATTGAAGTATTTATTAAACCAATATTTATTGAACACTTACAACTGTCAAGGTTCTTTTGAAATCTTACAGTGGCTGCCCTTAGAGACAATAAGATGACAAATGTTTCTTATTTAGACGTTTTAAAAGATGCTAGACTCCTACTTAATCTCTACAGAATTGAGGCCCAGAAGAAAAAGTTCTAGCTATGTGAATAGAGATTCTTTACAGATGCACAGTTTCTCCCACAAAGGACAGCTTTTCGGGGTCATTTCAAGATATGGCAAAGAAACATGTTTTGGAATAAAGTATTCTGATTTTCTTCCTTGTCTCATAATGTTATACCAGAGTCAGGTTGGAAAGTAAGTCACAATATATAGGGTTAAATAAAACGCATCTGATGAGAATTTATGGTTTATAGGGCATGACTCCCCAGACTCCTTAGATAGGAATTTGGGCAAGATATGAAAAATAATCAAAACTCAGTCCTCACGATTTACTAGAAATCCTGCTAGTAAAGCCTGCTAGTTACTGTCAAACTAAGACATGTATGAATAAGACACAAATATCACTAACTTTAGAGAAATTACATACTCTTATCTGATGAAGACTCAATAGATTACAGCGTGAGAGAATGAGAAACAAAGAAAGATGACAAGAGAGCCTGTAATTGTATCTGAGAAACATTGATTTAAAGAATAAGTAGAATAAACAACAGGTAAAAGACAGAATAATTTGAAATGAAAGGCCAGGAGACAGTGGTGTCATGGGAGCAAAATAAAATTTGTAAGGGAGCATAGCAAGCAGCAGGCTGAAATGCCACTGTGAGGGTTTAAGACCAAAACGTGTATTGGGGAAGTTGAACAGAATAATTTTACTGGAAAATTAAAAATTTGTGAAGAACAGAGAGGATGGAAGCTGGAGTGAGACACTGGGTACAAGTATTAGGTTGGTGCAAAATTAATCGCGGTTTTTGTCATGAAAAGTAACGGCAAAAGCCACAATTACTTTTGCACCAACCTAATAATTGTGGCCATCATGTTAATATTGGCTATGTTTTAAGAAGAAAATAATGAACGTATCTTTACATCCTATAAGAAGGAATCCCTGCACATGGAGAGGTAGAAGATGCAAATACAGCAGATGAGCTAAAAGTGGGTAAGGTAAGTTCCTTGTGGAGGTGGGATAGGAGACCCAGAGCACGGGTCCTACACAGAAGAATGGATCTTTATCCTACTGTTAGAATAAAAGAAGGTGTATACAAATCCTTGCTTAGAAATTAGACGGGGAAAAAGCCCTGATTAAACAAAGGAAGAATGCTGGGTAGGCCATTTGTAGAGATTACATAATTGAAGAAACAGGTCGAGAAAACATAAAAGCAAATTTATGGAAAAAAAGAAATAATTTGTTTGTGGTACTTGAAAGTCAATGCTTGGGTAAAGAGTATAGGATTTGATAAAAACAAATGGTGTGGCTATATGACTGATTTTTTTCTGGCGATGTCTAGCACTCAGCGGTAGAGTTTTTTTGTTTGTCTGTTTTTGTTTTTGTTTTTGAGACAGTGTCTTGCTCTGTCACCTAGGCTGGAGTGCAGTGGCATGATCTCGGCTCACTTCAGCCTCCACCACTATACTCCAGCCTCTGCCTCCCAGGTTCAAATGATTCTCCCGCGTCAGCCTCCAAAGTAGTTGGGATTACAGGCACATGCCTGCATACCTGGATAATTTTTGTGGTTTTTCGTAGCAACGAAGTTTCACCATGTTGGCCAGGCTGGTCTAGAACTCCGGACCTCAGGTGATCCACCCACACCAGACTCTCAAAGTGCAGGGATTACAGGCATGAGCCACTGCAACCAGGGGTAGAATTTTTTTTAATTTTTAGTGTGTTGGCAGAGGGAAAATAATAAGGTAAAACGAGAAAAATGTATAAGACAAAGGTGATAAATCATTAGGAATACTGAATTTTTATCAAAATCATCTGTAAATCTTTTTAAAAATAGACAAGCTATTTTAAACTATAATGTACCTTATGGAAGGAGGGTCTTATTCCAGGAGTAAAATATCTCATAAAATTATTTAATTAAAAAAAGTAAAAAAAGTAAGTAATTTTGATATGCAGTCAGAGCAGGTAACACTACTTCACGTAATTTCAGCTTTTTGATTTAGTTCAGGAATAAAAGTAAAAGCAAACAGAAGTAAAGCAAAAGAAATTTAAAAAAAAATAGGGCAAATGTTCTTGATAATATTGAAAAGCAGGCATGGTGTTTGCAGTTGAGTGAAAGCAATAGAAGAAGGGATCAATGAGACTTTATGCCTTTAGACTTTGATCAGTTTAGGTGATGTCAAGTCTCAGACAGAGTCCATAAAACTGAGTAGAGAAAGTGGAATTGAGTAGAAAGTTGTCATAGATATAGTCTGTGACATAGGGCACTTAATGGACCTTATATCTAATGTTGACCTGGAATGCATCAGGATTCTTTCACCTAAGAAGACTTACATGTTCTGCTTTTTTATGAAATAATAACCTACTGTGTCTTTTACTCCCTATCTTTTTTCCCAATGTATTCTACACATACTGAGCTTATTTGAATTTATTAAAAACTATAAGCCTTTTAGCAACTCAGAGATTTCCTTGAACCCTCTTATCCTGGTTTTCCTTGAGACCTGGCATTTCCTCATTATCCTAATACTGGTTTAAACAGGAAAGTAGTTTTTCATGAAAATGCAAGAATAATAGTTTAGTATTAAAGTATATTTTACTTATCTCATCTTTATGTCAACTGTAAAATCTAGTGCCCAGTAAATACAGGAGACTGAGAGAGAGGACAAAGGAAACCCCCAAACACTTTTAAGGTTATCAGATCTTCTGAGAATGCCCTCAGCATCATGAGAAACAGCACAGAGAAAACTGCCCCATGATCCAATCACCTCCCACTAGGTCCCTCCTTCAACGTGTAGAGATTACTATTCAAGGCAAGATTTGGGTGGGGGATTTATAAAGAAGATCGGTTTAACTGGGCTGGGGGGATACAGAGCCAACCATATTAGGGAGCTAATTTGAAATAGCTCCAGCAACAAGAAAAGGCTTCTTGAACACTGAAAAATCAAGCAGAGAAAAATTGAGCTGTTTTTTCTTTTAAATGAGAAAGCAATTATACCAACTTTAAGAACCAAAAAACTTCAACATTTATGCATTTAGCAAATTGTAATTACAGAAAATAAACCTTGTAAGCAAAAAGACATTGAAAATTCTCCCTACAAATCAAGTAACAAGTTGAAAAAATTAAATTTTGTGAGTTAAAAATAACACAGTGGCTTTAATTTTAAAATTTTATAATTAAAGTTTTATATAAATTGATTTGTGGAATGAATCTTCTACTAAAACTTATTTTTAATAAAGTTAAAATAAATATTTTCTATAGGTGTTAAGTGAAATTTAAAAAAATTTCAACATCTAATTTAATGAAATATTAAAATAGATATAAATAATTTGACATTGTCTTGTAAAAGTATTTTTCAGAGAAAGACATACAAATTTTAACCAACAAGATAGTTTTTATAAACACCTTCTGAACTAAATCGTTTTAAATTTCTTACAAAAAAAAAAGAATTGAGGAGATCTTTTATTTGACACAGTTTGCTTCAAACTTACCAATTACGTCAGCACTTACATAAAAAAATATTTTCTCCATTAGAAACATGTCTAGATAGAAAACTAAAGAAGAAAAAATATTAATTATTTTAAATTATTAAGTACAACCATTTTCATAAAGATTACAAAATATTTTACAGGCATGCTTAAATATAGAAAAAATGTACCTTGTTTATAAAATACCAGTAACAGGCGATTAATACTGAAAGATATGCCTAATAAAACAATTAAAATATGTTTATATATGTTCCAAGATTACTTTTAGCTTACTTAATAGACAATATGATGTGTATTTTTTAATTTGCTTTAATGTGGCTATATTTTTATGTACTTAAATTAGTTTCAAAAATGTAATTTAAATATAGCTATTTTTAGGTTGACTAATAGAGTAATAACAATTTGGCAATCAATAAGTATATTGTTTGACTTACTTTTATTACTCCTTTCATTCTCAAAATGTTCTAGCTTTGCGAATAGCTTATATAATCTTTCTGCTATGCAATATTGAGGAGTTTAGAATAGGCAATAGGAAGCCATTGGAAAATTCTGGGCAGAGTATTGCTTAGTAACTTTCTAGGGAGCACAGGAAGCCCAGGTTCCGGTTCAGCACCGACAGCATGGCCCTGGCGCCCTGCACAGGACTGCTAGTCCCTGGGCTCACTTTCGAGGGGAACTCGACCCTGGCGTCTCCGCTTTCCTCCCTAGGTCGCTTAGGCCACCGTTGCTGCCCTCCTGTGGGTGGTGCCCTGAAATGCTCAAGTTCATGTGCCTTCCTCCAGTCCCACAGAGTCAGGCCAGGTAACCATTCATGCTCTTGAGCTATCTACGGAGGCTGACATTTGCCTTCTGTGGGCGTGTGCATGGGGAACCAGTCATGCGTTGGAGGAGAAAAAAATGGGATCCAAGATGGCCATTTAGGAACAGCTCAGGATTGCAGCTCCCAGTGAAAGTGCAGAGGGTGAGTGGACACTGCATTTTTATTGCCCACAGACTAGGAAATTCTCAGGTGGAGGAGCCCCATGGGTCGCCAGCATGGCCGTTTTGGCCAGCCCAGCTGTGTCGGCCGGCACGGCTGCTTTGCCCTGCATGTCTGCTTTGTCAGCACCCTGGCGCAGTGGTTCTCCGTACAAAATACACTGGTCTGGGTGCCCTTTTGGCTGGCGATTGGAGCCACGGGAAGTTGCCCATTCATCTGTTTAAAAAGGGGACTGAACAGGGAACCAGGACAGTATATTCCAAGGCAAAAAAAGCACCACGAATCTCAGTGCCGCGCAGTGAGTCTCTGCACAGGAAAACACACAGATTCCAGCGCCTCTTGAACAGATGACTGGAACACCAATTAAAAAAAAAAAAAGGCTCTGAGGCAGGGAACCAGGTGATCAGGCGATCAGGCTCGGCTGGTCCCACACCCACAAAAGAACAGCAATCAGAAACTCTCTGGATTGAGAGTTTCACAGCAAGTGCAGCTGAACCCGGGATGGTCCAGCTCTGTGGGGGAGGGGCGTCCACCATTACTGAGGCACTTCATCACTACGGAGGTAGTGAGCCAATGCTGAGGCAGCCCGCATTTGCCAAGGCAACCCGCCAATGCTGAGGCAACCCGCCACTACAGAGAGAGCCCGCCAATACAGAGGTGGGCCACCGTTGCTGAGGCAGTTCTAACTACACCCATATAAACAGGACTGCAGGGAAGTTCACTCGGCAGCTGGGCAGAGTCTACAGCAGCTCAGCAAAGCCTCTACAGGCAGACAGTGACTAGGCTGTCTCCTTGCTGGGCAGGGCAGCTCTGAAGGAAATAAAAAGAAGGCAACAGCACAAAGGAAATTAATAAATAAAACCCTAAATCCCTGGGACAGAGCACCTGGGAACAAAAAGCAGTTTATGAGTTCTGCTGCAGCAGACCTAAATGTACCTGCCCAGCAGCTCTGAATGAACAATGGAGCTCACAGCTCAGCATTTGAGCTCCTGTAAAGAACAGACTGTCTCCTCAAGCAGTTCCCTGACCCCTGTATATCCAAAGAGCCACCTCATAAAGGAGAGATCAGGCTGACACTTGGCGGGTATCCTTCTGGGACAAAGATAGCAGAAGAAGAAAATTGGTAGCAACCCTTACTGTTCTGCAGCTGCTGCAGGTGATCCCCAGGCAAGCAGGACCTGGAGTGGACCAAAGCAGACCTACAGCAGAGGGGCCAGACTGTTAGAAGGAAACCTAAGAAACAGAAATAACCTCATCATCAACAAACAGAACGTCCACTCAGAGACCCAATCTGAAAGCCAGCAACTACAAAGACGACAGGTGGATAAATCCATAAAGATGGGGAGAAACCAGTGCAAAAAGGATGAAAATACCCAAAGCCAGAACACCTCTCCTCCTACAAGGGATCACAACTCCCCACCAGCAAGGGAACAAGGTTGGATAGAGAACGAGTGTGATGAAATGACAGAATCAGACTTCAGAAGGTGAGTAGTAAGAAACTTCTGTGAACTAAAAGAACATGTTCTAACCCAATGCAAAGAAACTAAGAACTTTGAAAAAAGATTTGACTAAATGCTAACAAGAATGGACAAAATGGAAAGGAATATAAGTGAATTGATGGAGCTGAAAAAAACAACACAAGAACTTCGCAAAGCATGCACAAGTCTCAACAGCCGAATTGACCAAGCAGAAGAAAGGATATCAGAGGTCGAAGATCAACTCAATGAAATAAAACGAGAAGGCAAGAATAGAGAAAAAAGGGTAAAAATGAATGAACTAAGTCTCCAAGAAATGTGGGACTATGTGAAAAGACCTAATCTACGCTTGATAGGTGTACCTGAATGCAATGAAGAGAATGAATAAAAGCTGGTAAATACTCTTCAGGATATTATTCAGGAAAACTTCCCCAACCTAGCAAGGAAGACCAATATTCAAGTCCAGGGAATACAGAGAACACCACAAAGATATTCCTCATGAAGAACAATCCCAAGGCACACAATCGCCAGATTCACCAGGGTTGAAATGAAGGAGAAAATACTAAGGGCAGCCAGAGAGAAAGGTCAGGTTACCCACAAAGGGAAGCCCATGAGACTCACAGCAGATCTCTCAACAGAAATCCTACAAGCCAGAAGAGAGTGGGGGCCAATATTCAACATCCTTAAAGAAAAGAACTTTCAACCCAGAATCTCCTATCTAGCCAAACTAAGCTTCATAAGTGAAGGAAAAATAAAATCCTTTCTGAACATGCAAGTACTCAGAGGTTTCGTCACCACCAGGCCTGCTTTGCAAGAGCTCCTGTAAGAGGCTTTACACATATAAAGGAAACACCAGTTCCAGCCACTCCAAAAACATGCCAAATGATAAAGAGCATCAATGCAATGAAGAATCTGCATCAACTAATGGACAAAACAGCCAGCTAACACCAAAATGGCAGTATCAAATTCACAAGTAACAATATTATTCCTAAATGTAAATGGACTAAATGCCCGAATCAAAAGACACAGACTGGCAAATTTGATAAAAAGCCAAAGCCCACTGGTGTGCTGTATCCAGGAAACCCATCTCACATGCAAGGATACACAAAGGCTCAAAATAAAGGGATGGAGGAAGATTTACCAAGCAAATGGAGAGCAAAAAAAAGCAGGAGTTGCAATTCTCATCTCTGATAAAATAGACTTTAAAGCAACAAAGATCAAAAGAGACAAAGAAGGACATTACATAATGGTAAAAGGATCAATGCAACAAGAAGAGCTAACAATCCTAAATATATACGCACCCAATACAGGAGCACCCAGATACATAAGGCAAGTTCTTAATCACTTACAAAGAGACTTAGACCCCCACACAATAATACTGGGAGACTTTAACACCCCATTGTCAATATTAGACAGATCAACCAGACAGAAAATTAACAAGGATATCTAGGAATTGAACTCAGACCTGGACCAAACAAACCTAATAGACATTTACAGGACTTTCCACCCCAAATCCACAGAATATATATTCTTCTCAGCACCACATCACACCTACTCTAAAATTGACCACATAATGGGGAATAAATCACTCCTCAGCAAATGCAAAAGAACGGAAATCATAGCAAACAGTCTCTCAGACCACATTGCAATCAAGTTAGAACTCAGATTCAAAAACTAACCCAGAACCACACAGCTTCATGGAAACTGAACAACTTGCTCTGAATGTTGACTGGATAAAAAATAAAATGAAGACAGAAATAAAGATGTTCTTCGAAACCAACGAGAATGAAGACACAACATACCAGAATCTCTGGGACACATTTAAAGCAGTCTCTAGAGGAAAATATATAGCAATAAGTGCTCACATGAGAAGAAAGGAGAGATCTAAAATTGACACCTTATCATCAAAATTGAAAGAGCTAGAGGAGCAAGATCAAAAAAACTCAAAACCTAGCAGAAGACAAGAAACAGCTAAGATCAGAGCAGAACTGAAGGAGATAGAGACACAAAAAAACCTTCAAAAAATCAATAAACCCAGAAGCTGGTTTTTTGAAAAGATCAACAAAATAGACACACCACTAGCCAGATTAATAAAAAAGAGAGAATAACCAAATTGATGCAATAAAAAATGATAAAGGGGATTTCACCACAGATTCCACAGAAATTCAAACCATCATCAGAGATTATTACAACTCTATGCACATAAACTAGTAAACCTGGAAGAAATTGATAAATTCCTGGACACTTGCCTCCTCCCAAGCCTAAACCAGGAAGAAGTCGAACCCCTGAACAGACCCATAACAAGGTCTGAAGTTGAGGCAGCAATTAAGAGCTTACCACCCAAAAAAAGCCCAGGTCCAGACGGGTTCTCAGCCGAATTCTACCAGACATACAAAAAGGAGATGGTACCATTCCTTCTGAAACTATTCCAAACAATACAAAAAGAGGGAATTCTTCCCAAATCATTTTATGAGACCAACATTATTCTGATACCAAAACCCGACAGAGGCTCAACAAGAGAAGAAAACTTCAGGCCAATATCCATGATGAACATAGATGCAAAAATCTTCAATAAAATACTGACAAGCTGATTGCAACAGCACATCCAAAAGCTTATCCACCATGATCAAGTAGGCTTCATCCCGGGGATGCAAGGCTGGTTCAACATATGCAAGTCTATAAACGTAATTCACCACATAAACAGAACCAAA
>NW_016107316.1:5061682-5100795 GCF_001604975.1 Cebus imitator
GTTGAACAATGAGAACCCATGGGCACAGGGAGGGGAGCACTACACACTGGGGTCTGTTGGGGGAAAATAGGGGAGGGACGGTGGGGGGTGGGGATTGGGAAGAGATAGCAAGGGAAGAGATGCCAGATGTAGGTGATGGGGAGGAAGGCAGCAAATCACACTGCCATGTGTGTACCTATGCAACAATTTTGAATGTTCTTCACACGTACCCCAAAACCTAAAATGCAATAAAATAAATGGAAAAAAATAACTTTCTGGATTTGAAAATATACCTATAGTCTGTAGAAGACAAAAAGAAGAACTGAATCAGGTGGACTGATAATCAGTTATATCAGGGAAATGTGCTACCTTAAACTTTTCTTTTTCTTAAAAATTTTAAGAGAGTATTTTAAGGGAATATATATATAGTGAGGGACTGTGTTACCCTCCTGGAGTACTGCATTTTTCCCATGGATTTTTGCAATCAGCAGATCAGGAGATTCCCTAATGAGCCTACACCACCAGGGCTTGAGTCTCAAGCACAGAACTAGGCAGACCCATGGCAGCTGCTTTTGTCACTGAGGGAGGCATGAGCTGCAGGAGTTTTTACGTACTCTGACCCCACCTGGAACTACAGTGAGACGAAAACTGTCCACTTCCGTGGAAAGAGGGCTGAATCCAGGGAGTCAAATGGCCTAGCTAAGTGGTTTCCACTCCCACAGAACCCCGCAAGCTAAGACCCACTGGCTTGGAATCCCTGCTGGCCAGCGCAGCAGCCTGGAGTCTGCCTAAGATGACCGAGTTCCTGGGGGGTGGACGGGGGCAACCGCCATTACTGTGAGTCTAGTCAGTGGTTTTCATCGTGCCAGTGCTGGGGACACCAGGAGGTTTAGACTGGGTGGTACTCACCACAGCACAGCACAGTGGCTGTGGCCGTTCATGGCCAGACTGCTTCTTTAGGTGGGAATAGGATCCATCCCTCTTCACCAGGCAGGGCCTCCCTACACGAATTCCAGTAACTCCATCCAGGGGCTTATAGACAGAACTTGCATCTACCTGGAACAGAGCCCTGGGAGTTGGTGGGGTGAGCGTGGGCAGCCATGATTTAACATCAGCAGACTTATCTTTCCTGAATGCTGGCTATGAACCATTTGGGCAATTTGGATGAGGGGGATTCCCCGGCACAGCACACCAGCTACCTAAGGGACTGCTTCTTTAGGTGGGTCCCTGATCCCATACCTCCTGACTGGGTGAGACCTTTTAACACACACCTCATACAGGAGAGTTTTGGCTGGCATCAGGTAGGTGCCCCTCTGGGATGAAGCTTCTGGAGAAAGGAGAAGGCAGTAGTCTTTGCTGTTGTGCAGCCTCCTCTTATCATATCCTGGTGAACAAGGCCTGGAGTGGAACCCCAGCAAACTGCAGCAGACCTGCAGAAGACAGGCTTGACTCTTCCCATATAATTTATTCGCATATTTATTTATTTATTTTTGCTCTCCATTTGGTTGGTAAATCTTTCTCCATCCCTTTGTTTTGAGTCTTTGTGTATCCTTGCATGTGAGATGGGTCTAAATGCAGCATACCAATAGGTTTTGGCTGTCTTTTAATTGGGGGATTTAGTCGATTTAAATTTAGGATTAATAATAATATATGTGAGTTTAATACTGTCATTTGATGTTAGCTGGCTCTTTTGCCCATTAGTTGATGTAAATTCTTCATTATGTTGATGCTCTTTACTTTTGGTATGTTTTTGGAAAGGCTGATACTGGTTGTTCCTTTCTATGTGTAGTGGTTCTTTCAGAAGCTCTTGTAAAGCAGGCCTGGTGGTGATGAAATCTCTGAGTGCTTGCTTGTTCACAAAAGATTTTATTTTTCCTTCGCTTATGAAGCTTAGTTTGGCTGGATGTAAAATTCTGGGTTGAAAGTTCTTTTCTTTAAGAATCTTGAATATTGGCCCCCACTCTCTTCTGGCTTGTAGGGTTTCTACTGAGAGATCTGCTGTGAGCCTGACAGGCTTCCCTTTGTGGGTAACCTGACCTTTCTCTCTGGCTGCCCTTAGCATTTTCTCCTTCATTTCAACCCTGGTGAATCTGACGATTATGTGCCTTGAGGTTGGTCTTCTTGAGAAATATCTTTGTGGTGTTCTCTGTATTACCTGGAGTTGAATATTGTCCTGCCTTTCTAGGTTGAGAAAGTTTTCCTGAATAATATCCTGAAGAGTATTTTCCAGTTTGGATTCATTCTCTTTGTCACATTCAGGTACACCTATCAAACACAGATTAGGTCTTTTCACATAGTCCCATATTTCTTGGAGACTTTGCTCGTTCCTTTTAATCCTTTTCTCCCTAATCTTGTCTTCTCATTTTATTTCATTAAATTGGTCTTCGACCTCTGATATCCTTTCTTCTCCTTGATCAATTCGGCTGTTAAAACTTGTGCATACTTCGTGAAGTTCTCGTGTTGTGTTTTTCAGCTCCATTAATTCACTTATATTCCTCTCTAAATTGTCTATTCTCATTAGCATTTCGTCAAACCTTTTTTCCAAGTTCTTAGTTTCTTTGCATTGGGTTAGAACAAGTTCTTTTAACTAGCAGAAGTTTCTTATCATCCACTTTCTGAAGCCTACTTCTGCTAATGGAACACACTCGTTCTCCATCAGGCCTTGTTCCTTTGCTGATGAGAAACTGTGATCCCCTGTAGAGGGAGAGGCATTCTGATTTGGGGTATTCTCAGCCTTTTTAGGCTGGTTTCTTCCCTTCATTATAAATTTATCCATCTGTCATCTTTGTAACTACCAACTTTCTAATTCAGTTTCTGAGCGGACGTCCAACTTGTTGATTCCCAGTGCCAGAATCTGAGCAACCCACTGCACCTGCCAAAACTGGCGTTAAGATTGATGGTGCTTTTCTGACTCTGCACCGAGAACCGCTCTGCCAAGGCACCGGCAAAATCGCCACGCTGGTCACAAGAGTCTCGCTGGTGACCCAAGTGGCTCCTCCGCTGGGAATCTCCTGGTCCGTGAGCAACAAAAATTCATCTGAAATTGTGGCATCCTCTCATTCTCTGCACTTTCACTGGGAGCTACAATCCCTAGCTGCTAGTGATCAGCCATCTTGGATCTGTCTCTCATTTTACATTTCTTTTAATGTAAAATGTGGATTCTTTTGAGATAACTGATGTCCTAGGTGAATAACCTACCAAAAATAACCTGTTGGTTTTCTTGGGAGATAATCCCATCTTGGGGACTCAAGGTTGCCCTCTGCTGAAGGTAAGTTTTGTATTTAATGACACCAATGCTAATTAGTCTTGGTAATTCATCCTTTCGAATCCATGGCTTGCATTCCTGTTTGCATGGTCACTTAATAAAGAGTTCACTGTGTCCACACTGAGGTGGCTAAGGTAGATACTGGCTGCAGTCCAGTAGCTGTGCCATTTTATAATGTGGTTGCTGGCACCATCTGACCTTATTTCTCAGTAGGCCACACAAAATCCAGCCTATGGTGGGCATCTAGGGCTGCATGGTTATTTGCTAACTCATGGTCAGACTCTCTGACTCCAGCAGATCATGACAGCATGCCAAAGAGCTGCTTTTTAAATATGATTAATTCTCTGATGTAGTTGGCACAATTCTGGTCCAGAATCATAGTAGTCTGTATTTCTAGTCTCCCATCGGTGCCTACAATAAATCCTTCAAAACATTTTTTCCCACCAATGGTACTTGTAATGTCATTGCAATATCATGGTGTTTGCTGGAGCTTAAATTCCTAGCCTCAGGGCTACTTGTACTACAGCTTAGATTTATTGCAAAATGGTTTTCCGCCTTTGAACTCATTTTAAAGCTGGCAAACTTTTGTGTTAGCCAATAGACAAATCAAAATGGCATTCCTGGGGTGAAATATAATATTCTACCTCAGAACTAAAAGTAAGTTATTAGGAATTATGTCTCTTTCCTTCTTGGGAGATTAGCAAGGTATAATATGCTGTCCTTTAGGAGTGGAATATTCTGGCATACACTAAATCTCTGGTCCCTCTGGAAATTTTACTGATGTGGCAGGACCTTGAGTCTTAGTGGCATTTATCTCCTGTATTGTGGAGGACAAATGTTCTACTAAAGCCTTCATCATGCTGGCCAATTCTCTCTCATTTGGTGTCAATACATAATGCACCACTGTGTTACATTAAGAAACTACCAGATGGGGCCGATCTCTTCAGACTATATGCAGTAACACAATTCAGGATCCTTAGCAGGGCCCAGGAGCAAAATTTGAAATGTATACCATTGTCAGTTCCATGTGAATGCATTCTTAATTCTCTTCTAATAGGAATGGAACCCATTTGCCACATTACCTAAGGTCATATAATATCTTATCTAGCTAGGATACCCCATCTGGGGCAGCAACAGTAATAGAAACTACTAACAACTTTGTTAAGAGTGCCAGAATCTGCTATTATCTTCCAGGTCCGTGTGTGTGTGTGTGTGTGTGTGTGTGTGTGTGTGTGTGTGTGTGTGTGTGTGTATGTAGAGTTTGTTCAAATTCACAGAGATATTAAAGAAAAAATGCTTCCTGCATCCTTCAGGTCTCTGAAAGTGAATCTAATTTCTACCATTTAAACTGAGATGTGATATTGTTTTTGAGTATTTATTTTGGCTGAAATGAGGTGGATAGATTTTTATACACTCCCACTTGCCCTTCCACAGTATGATAGCTATAAACTCATAGGCTGAGGATATGCTTTGGGTCTTGAGCTAATAAACAAGTATGTCTACATGAAGACTGCATAAATGATCAGAGTGGGTCCAAGATTCAACTCACACAATTTCAGCCAGATATCGACCAGGAATTCATTTACAGGTTGACTCCAAAATGCCCTTAGCCTAATAGGGAGGCATGATAACACTTTGGTCCACTTTGTTCCTTTGTTCAATGGTGCTGAAAAGTTTGGAGTATTCTCCTTTACTCAGTGTACAGTTAGTCAAGTAAAGGGCTTCAAACCTTGCCAATAAAGACCAGGAAGCAATGTCATACACCATTGGAATGTTTCAGGCTCTTTGCTCCTAGTGACCCAGGCTCTTCTTTCATCTTCCAATTCTGAGTCTGAAAATTCAGTCAGATTTTGGCACCAAGAAAAAAACCTTTTTATCTGGGAGATGGCCTTCAGCCTCCTAATTATATACTTGATTCTATTTTGATTATACCAATATACCTTCTTGGCTGCCCATATATTTTGCCCCTAAGGATGTCCTGTTTTATAACCATCTCTGTAACTTCTGCAGGCTGTTGAGCTGCTCCTCCATCTCTGCCACTCATTGCAATAATTGCGACCACCTGGCTTCTGGTGGCTGAGTGATATCTCCTGCCCTCTTTTGCTGTGGAGGTCCTGTCACACTCATTGCCAACAGCCCAGTTTGTTGGCAATGTCTATCTACCACCGTCAGCCCTGGCTCGTAAAGTACAGCCACCACTGAACTCCTAAATAGTGCTTTATGCTTCTCATCGGTGAGTTAGTTTGATGTTGCTTTAGTAAATACCATAGCCTTTGTGACCTCTCATGGAAGTTAGTATTCTAGAGTTATGCAAGCTGACCTACTATGTTCACTGTGGCATGTCACTTCTCTAAGCATTTCAATCTGTTCCCTCTACCATCTGTCATTGCAATTCTGATGGCTCTCCTGCACTTAAAGTGTGCCATGGCTCTCTCTGTGCTTCAATACTTCATCCTAATAGGGTACTTGCACGATTTCCTGGAGTCTGTGTTAGAATGTTAACTCCTGTGTCCTAAAACAGTGTTCTAAAGTCAGTAAACTCTCCCTTAGCAATTGTATTAATCCAGCAATGTGAATACTGTTAAATCCAGCACTGTGAATACTGTCACAGCTTCTTCTAGTATACATTATAGTCTATTGTCTTTTTCTTCCCTTATCAATCCCAGCCTGTCTTCACCTGGGTAATGTTCTAATAGAATCCTTACTTCTGGCCTCATGACCAGATGTGAGGGAGGCGTAGATCCTGAGAAGGGCCAATTTGTCATCTTGACTTGTGGGAAAGAGTGCTCTGCATTGTCTGCAAACAAGAGGACTGTGCCACTGCTGTGCGCTCAGAATGGTCCAGGGAAATCAGATTAAATTATTTTCTGAAGAGTCGACTCTGATGTCTGCATTGCATGAGTCAGGACCCCATTCCATTCCAATCAGGTCCTTTGTCTTGGCATAAGACTTGTCTGTATTAAGAATTTAAACTTTCTAGGGGTTCAGCTCCTCTTAAAATTAACTCCTGGCTCTAGTCCTCAGCTTTCTCTGTCCTATCACGGCAGGAAAGCCTTTTATTTATTTATTATTTTTTTTTTTTTGAGATGGAGTTTCGCTCTTGTTACCCAGGCTGGAGTGCAATGGCGCGATCTTGGCTCACCGCAACCTCCACCTCCTGGGTTCAGGCAATTCTCCTGCCTCAGCCTCCTGAGTAGCTGGGATTACAGGCACGCGCCACCATGCCCAGCTAATGTTTTGTATTTTTAGTAGAGACAGGATTTCACCATGTTGACCAGGATGGTCTCGATCTCTTGACCTCGTGATCCACCCGCCTCGGCCTCCCAAAGTGCTGGGATTACAGGCTTCAGCCACCGCGCCCGGCCAAGGAAAGCCTTTTATATGCTACCAAGAAAGACTTCTGAGTTTAGCATTTAGATTTAGATTGTCAAATAATCTATCTCAACTTTTCTTATTTTTTTCTTTAGCAATAGCAATCTGATTCTATTATTCTTATAGTTAGTATTTTACTTAAGTTTCTCAGGTCGTTGAAACATTGGACCAGCCCATGAATTGCTTTTCACTGGTATATACTATCTATCCCAATTACCAACGGGGATTTTCAGCAATTGTATTGTCACCTTGCCCAGGGCAATATATGCTTTAATTATCACCACTGATTGGGTCCTCTTTCCTAGTTAGGGGCAAGTTATCCAGTTCCAAATCCTATCCTCATGTCTACTTTCTTATACCTTTTCTAGTTCCATCCATTGAAGTCTGAGTTCCCTGAGAAACAGAATCAGAACTGTCACAAATTAGAGTGCAGGGTATCTTCATTTGCTTATGCTGTCTTAAAAAAACACCTTAGACTGTGGGGCTAGAATAACATAATATTTTTTTTTCTCATAGTTTTGGAGCTGGAAAGTTCAAGTGTGCAGCAGAGTTCAGTTTCTGGTGAGGGCTCCCTTTCTGGTGCGCAGATGCTTCCTTCTAGCTGTGTACTCACATAGTGGTTACAGAGCCACCTTGGGTGCCTCTTTCTCTTTCAAAGTTCACCAGTTCTCTCAGATCAGGACTTCACCGTTATGATCTCATTCAATCTTAATCACTCCTTCAAGGTCCTATTTATGACATAGTCATGTAGAGGCTTAGGGCTTTTAACATATGAATTTTGTGGGGACACAATTTAGTCCAGAGCAAAAGGCCAGCTTTTGATAGCCCCACATCAGTCAGCCACTGAATACAGGCCAACGGAAATGTGTGATGTCCTTGGGTTATCTGAGGCAATCTCCAAAAAGGCTGAACACTGAGGGCCCCCTACCACTGGCACTCTGACCAGTGTACACCACATGCCCCATCAGGGTTATTGCCCTCAGCTGGGGAGAACCCCCGCCACACAAGGTTGTGATGCCTTTCTAGAAGCAGCCTGCATTCAATGACTGCTTGAGAGGGGCTTAAAGTCCAGCCACCCTGACCTGTTTCAGGACAATTCCGCAGGGCTCTGCCAGGTCCAGAATTCCCGTGTGTTTCCTGAATCCTTGTCACTGTTTCACAACCTACTTCTATTTTTGTCAATCCTGTCCTTTTCCCTTCCCTACTAGAGATGTTGATCACTGGAGTACTCCCCAGTACACTTCCTATGAATGAATCTTTGTCTCAGAGATTGCTCCCCAAGGAACCCAGCCAGTGTCACTGGAAATCAAAACATTTATTTATTTATTTTACTTAAAAATATGTGAATAAAATGATCATTTTCACCATTTTTAATGTACAATTTAGTGATCACTATACATTGTATATTTGTGTGAAAACATCACATTTACCCCATAAATATGGACAACTATTATGCAACTATTACAATGAAAAATAAAAGATTTATAAATGAGAACATGCTGGAAATGTGTAGTTGTGATGGTGGTACCATCTTATATTTTTAAATTAAGAATTTTGGAGAAAGAAAGGTTTTCTGGCTGCACCTAAGTAATTACATATCAGAAAATTTCATCATAGACTAGAATAAAAGTAGCCACACAAAATAAAACCACAAAATATGTATTAAGTAGGCTACCAAAATGCCATATCATTATAATCACTATTAAATATATATTATGCAACAGTATCATTTATGCAATAGGGTTTTTTATAAACCAGTAATTTGCACTTGGAAATTCAATTTCAGTGAATCACAAGCTTAAAAATTGAAATTCAAATTAAGCATGTTCTTTATTCAAAGTCATATATCAAACTGAAAATAATCTGTATTTTTACTGCAAAAGAACACTTTAAGAAAACCCTAGAGAATAGTTTAAGCTAATAATTGTCATTGTGTATATATTTCTTAATATTCTTGATTAAATTTATATTTAGCTATTTCTCTCAGCTATATTTAGTCACAGCAAAGCTAATTTGCATCAACATGTATGCCTCCCTGTGATAAGGAATATGAGGATGATGTTGTAAATTGATTTGACAAGATGATCTATCAATTCTTTTACAACTTCCAAATTCCAAAAGGTCATTGCATGCTATGCATATATTATTTTTAGTTTTTCAAATCCTTCCCATTACACAGAAAGAATAATATATTACCCACAGCAACCAAACTCAGTGCCATCTACCTGAGACCCATATTCTGCCTTAATTCCATCAGAGTTTTCAGCAGGCAGAATTGGTCAGTGCTTACAAACTCAATTTCTGATGTCAGAAAGGAGGTGCTGACACTTCTGAGTAACCTTCAGCAACTTAATGCCACTAAGCCTCAGTTTCTTTCTGTCTAAATCAGGACTGATAATAATAATGTTTATACCAAAGTTATTTTTAGAATTAAATGAGGTAACGGATGTGCAATGATGAAACCATTGTGTAGCAAGTGATCAGTAAAGATGAACTGTTGTTTTGTGTCTTTTACCTTCCTTTTATAAACTAGGTCTTGTGTACAAAAAGAGCTTTGGAAAGTATAAAGCATTAGGTATAAATAAAGGTTTATTAAGCTACCGCCACACGAGTCACACTTCCATGATTAATAATGAGAGGTAGGATCTGTCACATACCAAAGACTAATATAATTATATATTAATCATCTACATGAGTCCTAAATTAGGCTTCATTTTCTCCTTTCTGTAGATGAGAGATTTGAAAACCAGTGGTAAATGATTTGTGCAAAGTCAAACACTTGGCACATAATGAAACCGAGCATCAATTTTACGTTATTTTGAATTCAAAGTGTATAGTTCCTTCTTTATACTATTTTAGCTTTCTAAAGCAAATGCTGAGAATAATAGCAATTAATTGCAATACTTATTCTGTAAAATTTATTTCAGTGTCAACATTCAAATGCTTTAATTGCTGAATTTCTCTTGCCTTACACTCTCACTTAATCTCAGAAATTTCCACAAAGGAAAGTTATAGCACATTGGCTTTGTGAGTTTTTATGTAGTCCAATTTATAATGTCCATGTTCTTAATTTCAGAATTGCTGGCAATTTTATGACCCATAATAAGACACAAGACTGTCCATTGGCAAAACACCAGAAACAATGAAACCTGAGTATTTATGGACTCCTTTTCTCGCCAGACATATTGTTATTTTGTTACTTGACATTATGATTTGCAGTTAATATAGCAAATAAGAATTAGAAAAGCAGACATTAAGAAAATGACAACACCCTCCCTTTATTTTCAAGATAAAACCATTGACTAGGAAAAGAGATAAATAATAAATCAAATATGTCAATTTTTAAAGGGAAGGCACAGACAGGAGAGTACGAAAGAATAAACTTTTAACACTATCTAGAAGTGGGCTTACTGTAAGTCAGGCAAGGGTGGTGGGTATCTGGAACCTTTGCAAGTGTTATAGGCATTTAGGGCCCCTGGAAGACTCAGATCCTGATTCATGTATTAGTATTTCATAAAACTCTAATACTTTTTGACATCATGGACTTAGCAGTAACAGTGTTTTTTTGTTTGTTTTTTTGTTTTGTTTAAAGAGCATAGGCTAAAGATGTTAATAGTTTTTGGAGTCACAGAGATAAGAGGCTAAAAGAACAAGGTACCTCCTAGGTGGTGGGGGACTAGGGGAGGAAGAACAGGGGGTGGGGGGATTGGAGAGGGATAGCATTAGGAGAAATACCTGATGTAGATGACGGGGAGATGGATGCAGCAAAGCACTACCATGGCACTTGTATACCTATGTAACAAACCTGCTACAATCTGCACATGTACCCCAGCACTTAAAGTATACTAAATAAATGAATAAAAGAACTAAACAAGTGAATAAAAATATACTAAATAATGAATGTACTAAATATACTAAATAAATGAATATACTAAATACACTAAGTAATACTAAATAATAATGAATACTAAACAATAATGAATATACTAAATATACTAAATAAATGAATAAAAGTACACTAAAATGAATAAAAGAACTTAAAGTATACTAAATAAGTGAATGAATGAATAAATAAATACAAATTTAAAAGAACAAGGTACCTCTTTCACTCTGTTATTTATCTCTCTGCAGCCCATATTCTGGATAAATCTTTGTTTTGAAAATAAGAACTATTTCCCTGAATATAATTACAGAAAGGATGGGTCATCCTTGATGTTTGTGTATTTGTATATCAATTTCTGATCTTCTTATTTGAAACAGTCCCTGAAAACTTTGAAACTAACTTTCCCTGAATTCCTTACAACTCTATTAAAATTTTTGTTTTATCTGCTCTTTAATTCTGTATAAGTAGTGTAGTAAGATATGGCATAGCACTAGAGTTAAAACTCAATAATGAGTAACAAAAATTCTACATAAAATATGTGAGTGTAGGGCTGGGCGCGGTGGCTCACACCTATAATCCCAGCACTTTGGGAGGCTGAGGTGGGTGGATCACAAGGTCACGAGATCAAGACCATCCTGGTCAACATGCTGAAACCCTGTCTCTACTAAAAATACAAAAATTAGCTGGGCATGGTGGCACATGCCTGTATTCCCAGCTACTTGGGAGGCTGAGTCAGGAGAATTGCTTGAACTCAGGAGGCGGAGGTTGTGGTGAGCCAAGATCACACCATTGCACTCCAGCCTGGGTAACAAGAGCGAAACTCCATCTCAAAAAAAAAAAAAAAAAAAAAGAATGTATCTACCACATAGGCTTATATGTGGTATAATATATATTCATCATTGTATATGAGTGTGTGTGTTTGTGTGTGTGTCTGTGTGCTTATATTTAAGACATGATGTTAACTGTTAATTACTCCTCCCTATGGCATTGGTGAACGTCTTACCTAGGAGTAGTGAGTGGAGTTTCTCTTTCCTGATTTGTATTTGAAGACATGCAATTTTTTTGTTGCCCTCATTCCCGGTCTAAACTACATTTTCTTTGCTTTTGTGTAACACTTGGACTAAGATTGTTATTTTATGTCTTGGTAAAAATGCTATTTTCTTAAATGTAGTAAATGTAGCAAATGTCTACAAGCTCAATTTCAGGCTTTTACTTTAGTCCAGTAACTACACTGATAGGTCCAGCTTTTTTCAGCCAACTTCACTGAAATATGCCTCTTTTGAGCTCAGCTCCAGTCAGCTCTGGAATCACTCATTACTAAAGCAAGCACTATGTTAGGAGTAGTGTATCTTATAATGGGCTGGATCAGAAATTAATGCTGTTTTCATGGGACTGGAAATATGCCCAGTCATGTTTCTTATCATTATCCTCTATTATAAATCATCATTTCAGCAAGATTGATTGGCTATCTCTCTTGGTTATGTGTATAATCATTTCTATTTTGGTGTATACTTTTTCTTACTGAGAATAATTCCCATTTCTTAGCTCAGGTTTTTCTCTATAATATAGAAAGGCAAATACCTATCTTGGATAATGCCAGTTTTTATGTGCACTTGTGTTGTCTAGAACAGAGTCACTGTGCAATTCAATCATGAACTTGAATATCTGTTGTTTTCTCTATTTCTACAACCACACCCCTCCTCATACACCCTGTAGAAGAGAGCATTTCACTTTTAATGTTAGGTTAGTTCATGGTTTTTCCAACCTTTTGGACAAAGATTTTAGATTTCTGATTCTCACTTGGGTACTAATCTCAAATGAACATTAAAATCTACATTCAAATTATCTTGCTGTTCATTTTCTTCCTGTTCCACATGATTTGTAATACTGTGTACTGAGCATTTTGGGTGGATAACTAAGTTAAAGGTATAAATTTTATTACTATCTCTCTTGCTCTATTTTTGTTTTTAATTTTATCATATCAATTTTGAAGTATAGCGTGCTTTTTCTGAGTGCCTTCAAAATAAAATCCCTTTGCTCTGCACTAGGTAATGACAACTGTAATCAGTGGACTGATTTTGATCTCTCTGGTTTTATTGAAAAACTGGGTATTGATTTATTTAAAGGCTCTTCCATTTAAGCAGCAAAACCTATTCTAAAAGATGTGGATAGGCCATCTGGAAAACAGACAAACTTACACCTAGCAGGTGTTTATCAATGGTCATGTTCCTTGACAAGAGTTCCTTACATTTAAGGGTGATCAAGGTAATCTGAAACTTCAATCTACTGTTGTGATGTTTAACTTCCCTACCTGTAGCTCACTACTCAGAGCTTCCTTTTCAATCTTCTCTGTGTTCCCATTCCAAAATCTCAGAACACTTTCTGTTCACTAGGGGTTCATAATCAAAGAGTAATGTCCATAGATTCTATCTACAAGCCTTTATTCCCTGAATAAACCTCACTTCTATGGTAAGAATAACAAAAAGAACGATGCTCATCTAAATTACTATAATCAGAACACAATCCCATTCATTCCTTTAATCACTCATTCATCTGGCTATATGTCAGACACTGTTGTATGCACTGGACAATACAGCATAAACACAAGTGGAAAAAGTTCCTTTCTTCATGGGATTCGTAGCCTATTAAAGGGGTAAATAAGCAAACAAACATCACACGTTAAGTTGAGATCCAATCGATTGCCTAAAAGCTGACATTGTTAACAATTAACCTATAAATCTGAACTGTTCCAGGAAATATTAAGAGCCTATTTCCTCTAGTACAAAGACATATGGCATGGGTCAGGTGATGCCAAGATGAATGAAGAAAATGGAAGAGAATGAGGGGAAAGGGCAAGTGGTGGGATGCCTCTTTATGCAGGGTGTTCAAGAGGCATCTACCTGGCCAGACATCTGAAAGTAGTTACCGGGCTGATGGACTTGAGGACATCTGGGGAAGGGAGCTCCAAACTAAGGGCATAGAGAGAGGTGGAGGCTTTGAAAAGCTACTCAACAAAATTCAGCCTTTGAAAGTTGTACCATGCCTACTCCATGGAGGTTAAATGAATACAATACAGTTTAAGTGATAATTTTTCATTCACTGAATAGACAATACTGTATCATCCGTTAGGCAATTCTATAGGCTTCAGGTTTGAAACACATTTCTCTCATCGCCGTCCCTGTACCCCCCATATCTCACCTGTGTTACTGCCCAACCTTTTAATTGGTCTCCTTGCATCTCCCCTTTCGTCCCTTTAGTCTGTTCATGACACAGCATTCTCTCCTGTTCAGGGCCCTGGCTCTGCTTATCCCTTCTACAAGAACATTTTAATTTTTTGTAATTTCAACTTTTATTTTATATTCGGGGGGGTACAAGTGCAGGTTTGTTACCTGGGTATATTGCTTTGGAGTATGGTTGATCTCATGCCCAAATACTGAGCATAGTATCCGATAGTTAGGTGCTGTTGTTGTTGTTTTGTTTTGTTTTTTTGTTTTGAGTCTTGCTCTGCTGCCCAGGCTAGAGTGCAGTGGCGTGATATCGGCTCACTGCAGCCTCTGTCTTCCGAGTTCAAGCAATTCTCCTACCTCAGCCTCCCGATTAGCTAGGGTTACAGACATGTGCCACCACACCCGGCTAATTTTCATACTTTTAGTAGAGGCAGGGTTTTACCATGTTGGCCAGGCTGGGTCTCAAACTCCTGACCTCCTGTGATCTGCCTGCTTCTGCCTCCCAAAGTGCTGGGATTACAGATGTGAACCACAGCACCTGGCCCCAGAAGTTAGTTTTTTAACCCTTGTCTCCTGCTTCCTCCTGCTTTAGTAGTCCCTGGTGTCTGTTGTTGCCATCTTTATATCCATGTGTACCCAGGTTTTAACTCTCACTCATAAGTGAAAACATGCCATTTTGGTTTCCTGTTTCTGCATTAATTTACTTAGGATAATGACCTCCAGCAGCACCCATGTTGCTGCAGAGGACATGAGTTGATTCTCTTTAATGGCTGCATAATATTCTGTGTAGTATTCTGGCACATTTTCCATATCCAGTTACATTGCCTAACAGATGATACAGTATTGTCTATTCAGCGAATGAAAAATTATCACTTAAACTGTATTGTATTCATTTAACCTCCATGGAGTAGGCATGGTACAACTTTCAAAGGCTAAATTTTGTTGAGCAGCTTTTCAAAGCCTCCACCTTTCTCTATGCCCTTAGTTTGGAGTTCCCTTCCTCAGATGTCCTCAAGTCCATTAGCCCTGTAACTGGACATGGAAAATGTGGAAATTGATTCCATGTGTTCGTTATGGTGAATAGTGCTGCAGTGAGCATATGAATGCATATTTCTTTGTGCTAGAATGCTTTATTTTCTTTTGGATACATAACCAGTGATTGGATTTCTGGGCCAAATATTATTTCTATTTTAGTTCTTTGAGAAATCCCCAAACTGTTTTCCACAATGGCTGAACTAATTTGCATCCCCACCAACAGTGTATAAACGTTTCCTTTTCTTCACATTCTCCCAGGCATCTGTTATTTTTCGGGTTTTAATAATAGCTATTCTGACTGGTGTGAGATGGTATATCACTGTGATTTTCATTTGCACTTCTCAGATGTTTTGTGATAATAACGCAGATCATATTTTAGTAGAGACGGGGTTTCACCATGTTGGCCAGGGTGGTCTCCATCTCTTGACCTTGTGATCCGCTTGCCTCAGCCTCCCAAAGTGCTGGGATTACAAGCCTAAACTACCATGCCCAGACCTTTTGTCCATTTTTAATAGGGTTATTTCTTTTTCACTTCTTCAGTTGTTCATCTTTCTCATAGATTCTGGATATTAGATGCATAGTTTGTGAATATTTTTCTTCCATTCTATAGGTGTCTGTTTACTCTGTTGGTAATTTATATTGCTGCACAGAAGCACTTATTTTAATTAGGTCCCGCTTATCAGTTTTTGTTTTTGTTGTAATTTTGAGGAATTAGTCATACGATGTTTCCTGGATTTTCTTCTAGGATTCTTATTGTTTGGGGTCTTACTTTTTAAATATTTAATCAACCTTGAGTTAACTTTTATATATGGTGAAAGGTAGGGGTCCAATATCATTCTTCAGAATATAGCTAGCCAGTGATCCCAGCACCGTTTATCGAATAGGGCGCTCTTTCCTTATTGCTTAGTTTTATTACTTTTGTCAAAGATCAGATGGTTATAGGTGTGTGGCTTAATTTTCAGGTTCTCTATTCTGTTATATTAGTTTGTGTTTGTTTTTGTACCACTACCATGCTGTTTTGGTTACTGTAGCCTTGTAGTTTGAAGTCAAGTAATGTGATGCCTCAGGCTTTGTTCTTTTTGCTTAGGATTGTTTTGGCTGTTCAGCCTCTTTTTTGGTTCCATATGAGTTTTGGAATAGTCTTTTGTAGTTCTGTGAAAAATGGCATTGTTAGTTTAATGGGAATAGTGTTTAATCTATAGATTGCTTTGGGCAGTATGACCATTTTAATAATATTGATTCTCCCATCCATGAGCATGCAAGATTTTTCCATTTAAATGGGCCATCTATGATTTTTTTCAGCAGTGTTTTGTAGTTCTCCTTGCAAAAATATTTTACCTCCTTGGTTAGATGTATTCCTGTTTATTGTTTTGTTTTGTTTGGCCTATTGCAGATGGGATTGCATTCTTGATTTGGGTCTCAGCTTGCACATTATTGATGTATAGAAATGTTACCGATTTTGGAACACTGATTTTGTATCCTCAAACTTTACTGAAGTCATTTGTCAGTTCCTGGAGCCTTTTGGAGGAGCCTTTAGGGTTTTCTAAGTATAGAATTATATCTTCAATGAAGAGAAATTCTTTGACTTCTTCTCTTCTTATTTGGATGCCTTTTACAGCTTTCTCTTGCCCAATTACTCTAGCTAGGACTTTCTACCAAAAAAACTTTTGCAGGAACTTACCACTGAAGACTGAAAATTCTGTCCACCAGCACTCAGTCCTGTTATTTTCTTTGTGCTTCTCTACTTTTCTTTTCCTCATAGCAGTTATGGATATATAAGTACTAGAAACAATATTTGCCATCTAATAAAATGAACACTATTTCCTGACACACGGCTGGTAACAATCCATGTATTCCGTGTGTCAGGAAATAGTTCTCTCACTGGTATTCAAAAGCCTTAATACATCACTTATTATTAGTTTTCTAGGTGAGACAAATATTCCCTATTCATTGCCATTTATGACTTAAGCCTCAACTCTCTACCTTGTTTTTAACTTTGTTACTAATTCCAAACATTTTTAACTTTGTTACTAATTGCATGTTCAATTTTGGTAATTTGAACTAAACCACATACAAAACATGGAAACTTATCGAGTCTTATTAGATCTAATCTATTTGTGGAAGACAGAAGGACTTGGCTTGCTTTTTTCCCCTGTAATCTCCAAAAACCACGAGAGTACTCCAATTCTTACCACTCTATTCATGAAAGAATAGGTAGATAGGTAGATAGAGAGCTAGACAGATGCATATATACATACACTGATACATACATACTTAGATAAATATAGAGAGAAAGAGAGAGAGAGAGAGAATTATCCTCCTTGGTTTCCATAAAAAAGCAAGCTTCGAAAACATAACTAAATTAAATAATATTATCATAGCCCTTTGTCTTCCAAAAAGTCATCCTTTTATATCATGAACCCATTAACTGTTTTTCTATCATTTCATTGTGTGAAATGAGAAGAATTGATTATTAAAACTTTGTGCGGAGAAGAAGTGATTAACAGAACTTCGAAATTATTTTGGAGAAATTCAAGCTAATGTCTTAATAATACAAATAATAAAGGCCTACTCCACATTCAGGTAATGTGAAATTCGTTGGGATAGACAGGCAGTAGACAGTGAAAGTATAACTTGACATTAATGCCAAGTATACATCAAATTTTTATGAACTTTCATTCTAAAATTGCTGTGTACTATTTTGTCCTTAACACACAAGGGACTGTGTGATTAACCTGACAAGGGCCTGTAAAGAGACATTCACCCCAGATCAGTGTCCCAGTAAGTAGAACTGTTCTGGGTGAAGGTTTACCTAAAGCAAAGTAGCCAGAAAATCAAATACATTTTTTAAAAAAGAGAATGCAAGCTGGGTCTTTTGAGACAGATGCATCTGACAATGGAAAATACAAACATTTTCTAAAATCCAATTCTTAACAGTGAGAGGCAATAAAAAATGTCTAAAGGAGAAGAGAAACACTGAAATAGACCAAGAATTGCATGTGAATGTTAAAAGCAGAAGAAAGGACTTCATAAAAATTATCTCCACAAAATCCAGGATTCTTCAAAGTTGCAATTAATTGTAACTTTTTTCAGTTTTTAACCACTTAAAAGTTCATATTATGGGTCAGAACTGTTTCCACTTCTTCTACACATCTTTGTTATATTTGTCAAGACAACTAACTACAGACAGATAGAGAGATAGGTGTATAGATGACTGATAGATAGATAGATAGGTAGATAGATAGATAGACAATGTCTTAGCCATGCCCAGATAAATAAATTCCACATGGTTTAGAATCAGTGTGTTGCTTGTATGTTAAAAGTTTAAGAGACTTGCAAGATTTAGCATTAAAGTTTATCCAACCTGACTCCCATACTGTAGGTAAATTACTGTCCTACAATGTGTGGATAAATATGGAAAATAAATAAAGACAGAAAAAGTTCCGATCTTGAAAATAACAGAATACCAGAGTTAGAAATGAACTGAAAATACTCAAAATTTCAATTGTTTTACAATTGCAGAAACTTTGGATACATGATCTGGATTGATTTTTGGTTATTCAGTTTCCATTTGATCATGTCAAGGAGCAAAGGTAGCTATTATTCATAATGTATTATCAACATTTGCCTCCTGTAGTATATCTGAATTACTCTGTGGGAGATTTATGAGATTACACAGCACATATTATCCTGACAATAGCGATTGAGAGATCTGAACATGTATCTACCATCTCCCTGGAGTCAACACTCAGACTTCCCAGTTCATTCTGTGATTCTACCCATATGTAGGCTCTTCAATCACTTTTCTCTCCTAGGCATTCCCTCACAGATTTTCAGTATTTCTGCTTCTGTAGCATTTTACCACTCACTCAAGTTCTAAGACTTAATCACCAAGAATGATATTCAAGATCATACACATTATTTTATGTGTGTATGCTTGTTTTGATAGTGTGAGGAAATGTAAAAACATTTGTTCTTGGGAGATAACATCAAACATAGATCTACATTCATCTTTCTAATCGAACTCATTAATTACACTGGAGCATAGGGAGGTAGAAAAATAAAATTCTAACAGTTGCAGAAAAAAATGATGCTATCTCAAAGTAGAGATTGTTTACTGTAGCTCTAGCATACCATATGAGAGAAAACTACTGTGGACTTAAGTGATGATCCATAAACTGCACTTACTAGTATGTTTTTATACCTAGCAGTACTGTATACATATTTTGTTGAGACATAAAAACTAAACATCTCTTATTTTGGTGTACAGTCAAATGAGAACATAAGGAGTTGCAAAGTTAGGTAAGATTCAATTTGAGTCTCCACAATAACATTTTCTGGGCTGTGAGAAAATAGCCTAATCAGCCTTTCTGAGTTTTACGTGTTTACAAGAGGAAAACAGCACTAGAATTGTATAGAGTTAATATTTAAATTAGTCACACATAAGAAGAGCACATAGTAAGGTTCTATTCTATCTGATATAATGGTTGCAACCCTAAATTTTCTTTTTTACATGCTTTTAATATATCTTTGAGCATTTATATGTATGACTGTATACAGACAGACAGAAGTTTGATGCTAGCATACAACACACAATGTAAGAAAGGTCTAACATACAATATTTTGTGTATAGCTCCTCAAAAGTTGTTAATAAGACTTTGCATTAGAAATGAATTTGGAAAATATAAATTCACTATTACCATTAAAAGTAATTTGAAAGTAACAGCTGTTAACCATATGAGGGAGCTGAGTTACCCAAGTGACAAAATGATTCAGTTATGTATATAATTATCTGTAATTTCATGTCATTCAATGAAAGGATATATTATTATTAGTATACTAAATGAATAAGTGAAAAAACTATGCCACAATATAATAAACATATTATAAATCTTGAAAGTAAATTACCTTCACAAAGAAGGAATCTTTCTTGCTTTTAAGGTGTAAGCACACTTTTAGAGAGTTTTACATTAAGTGAGAAACCACTTCATCAACCATATTATGGGAATCAAGCCTAGAGATTAATGGAGTGGCAAACGTTTCAGTCATACCTCTTTCATATGAATTATATTCCCAATTCAGTCACTTAATTCTGTGCAGTCTTGGACAAGTAACTTAACCATGATGATCTTCAATTTTCTTAGGTGTTTCATGGACAAAATAAACTCACCAATACAACACCTCATTTAAATTTCCTTAAAGAATAAAATGAAGTAATATACATGAATGGGTATTGCAAATTTAAATTGGCTATGAAATATCAGATGCTGTGTAATCATGAGAACAGAATATTTAATAAATGTGCTCTGATGACTGCTTATTCACACAGAAAAATTATATTTATACCTAATACCCTTAACAAAAATAAATTTAGTAAGATTAAAACAAGTTAAAAGAAGGAAAAACTGTAACATTTTAGTATGATAAAACAAATTTAGACATGTACTTCCAGGCAAGATGGAAGTAACACAGATTTGACCACTTGAAACACCGACACACACAAAGACACACATACACACACACTCAAAGACAAAACATAGGACATTTCAAAACACTGGACAGCAGGTAATTCAGGACATTGATCTTTGAGAAATAGGAAACAAAGTGAGTCCTATGAATGCCTTAAATTATTGTCTTAGTAGAGTTATCAGACTATGGTACAGGGTAGAAAAACACAGCAGAATCCAACAGACTCCTAGAGTTGAAGAGAAACAGCAGAGAGTCTAGGAAGACTGTAGTGGCTAAAATTGTTTTAATCCAGTGATATGTCAAAAGGCTCACTGTGCCCACTTGTGTCCATAGAAGCACTATTCACAATAGCCAAAATGTGGAAACAATCAAAGAGTCCATTGACAGATGAATGAATAAGCCTATGTGATCAGTAAACACAATGAAATACATATATAATTAATATTTAATATTAATTATATATAATATAAATATTCAAAATGAATATATGATATTTATTTGATTATAAAATGAAATATACATAACATGAATATATACTTAAATAGTAAGGGAATTCTGACACATGCTACAATGTGGATGAACCTTGAAAACATGCTAAGTAAAACAAGTCTGCCATACATAAAAGGACAAATACTGTTTAATTCTACTTATCTGAGGTTCTTATAGAAATCAAATTAATAGAAAACATAATGGTGGTTCTTGGGGACAAAATAGAGGAGGAAACAGAGTTTGTGTTTAATAGATACAGAGTTTGTTTTGCAAGAAGAAAAAGTTCTGAAGACTAGTTGTCCAGCAAGGTGAATGTAATTGATACCACAGTGTTGCGCACAGATGTTTAACATGGTCAGACTGGTCTTATGTATATTTTATTAAAATAAAAATAAGCAAACCAACATAAAAGACAGTATATAATTTCCTGTATAGCATAATATTTTCTTGAAAGCCTACTTAGCTAACCATTTAAAAAATCAACATATTCATAAAATAAAAATTAAATCAACCTAAACATAGGCTTAAAAAGCACCTAATTTTAGTAGAAATAGAAAACAATAGCAACATTCAATATTCATTATTGATCTTATTCAGCTATGTAGAAATACAGTGAACTTTTCTCAACCTGATATCAGGTATCAATGATCAGCCTACCTCTAGCATCATACTTAATAGTAAAAGTTGATTTTTGTCTTCTAATGTCAGAAATAAGGTAAGGACACCTGCTCTCAGCACTTCTGTTCAATATTCTAGGGGAGTTTCTAGCCAGTATAATAAAACAATAAAAAGAAACGTATCCATATTTAAAAGTAAGATGACAATTGTCTTTATTCATAGAAGTCATCATGTATGTAAACATACAATAAAATCTACAAAAACTTCTATAACTTATAAATGAATTTAACATGATTACAAGATGAAAATTAATATATAAATCAATACATTGTATTTTATATACTGGCAATAAAAAAGGAATAGAATGTAACAAATGACATGGTTTTTAATAACATCAGCAACACAAAATATTTAAGTATAAATATGGCAACATATGTGAAAATTACAAAATATTGAGGTAAAGAAAATATGAAGAAATGGACAGTTTTACCACGTTTATGAATTAGAAGTCTAAATATTGCTAAGATGTCCTCCCAATAGGTCTAATGATTTATTCAAATACTAATCAAAATCTCAGCAGTTTGTAGAAATTGAAAAGCTGATTCTGAAATTTAAACAAAAATGCAGCAGACCCAGGATAGCTAAAACAATCTTGAAAATGAACAATATTGGAGAACTTACACTTCTTGATTTCAGAACTTCCTACAATGCTAGCTGAAACAGCTTTGAAAAAGAAGGATACAGTTAGATAACTAACATGACTTCATTCTATGTTTTATTACAAAGCCACGGTTACCAAGACACAATTATATTGGCATTAAGTTGTACTAACAAACCAATGGAACAGAATGGAGCATCCCATAATATTGCCACACATATATGGTCATCTAATTTAATTGGAAAAGTATAATCTTATCAATGAATTGTGCTAGAATAACTAGATACATGTTTGAAAATAAAACTTTGAACTAGCAATTTCAATCTATGTGTCACATTATATAAAAAAATTATTTCAAAAGAGATCCTGTGCCTAAACTTAAAATTTAAAACTTAAAGACAATAAACAAAAGAAAACTTGAAATATTTCTTACTTATGACACCAAAATTTTTATCCATAAAATTTAAAGCTATGTAAACATATGTGCGTATGTATATAAAGACATATATTTATATGTGTGTATGTATATATTTTAAACTCTTTAAGAATAAAGAGGGGAGAGATAACATGGGTAGAAATGCCAGATGTAGGTGATGGGGGATGGAGGCAGCAAGCCACATTGCCATGTGTGTACCTATGCAACAATCCTGCATGATCTGCACATGTACCCCAGAACCCAAAGTACAATTTAAAAAATTAGACATGTATGTAACATGTGATCCACTCATTTCACACTTAGGCATTCAAGCAAAGGAAAAGAAATCATATGTCCATACAAAAACTTGCACATTGTTCATGAATATTCACAGCACCTTCATTCAAAATGCCTCCAATCCAGAAACAGTCCAAATATCTATCAACAAATGAATGAATGAACCAACGGTGTTATATTTATGTAAGTGAATACTACTCAGCAATGGCAAGAAATCAACTATTGGCATATAACACAATATCATCGACCTCTAAATAATTATTTGGAGTAAAAGAAGATATATAGTATGTATAATTTCATTTAAATGAAGTACCTTTGAAAAAGACATTATAATTGATAATTTCAAGCAAATCAAATTTTGCCTGGAAATGTGGGTAGAGTTAGGGGAAAAGTATAAAGGATCACAAGGAAACTTTTGGTTCAATGTACATATATGTACAGTTAATTTTATTGTCAGCTACATCCCAATAAAACTCTTAAATAATTAATGTATGTGGAAAAAACAAGACAACATGTAAAACAAAATTATTGTAATCAGATCCCCATGAACCTAATTAGGGCAGGCAGTAAAGATTTATTACATAATAAAGAAGTTGCAAACAGTGAATGTTTGAAGGACATTGTGGATGAAACTTACAAGTCAACATGGAATCTAACTTCTAGTGTAGATCTGAACAGAAGTTTAAAGACAAAATGATCGTGAGTGAAGCCACAGCTCTGCTTGTTTTTAGAAGCCGTAGGCTTTAGAAGAAGTTCATTACAGAAAAAATTTTTAAAAGAAATGACAGTAAAGAGAAACTGAAATGGATATAAACCTGAAATTTCAGATAATTGCCCTCTGCAAAACTAATTTAGTATTTTAATTAGAATAACTTTTTACAAGACAGTTATTATCTTCAATGGAATGAAAGAAGTTACAAATGCCGTCAAAGAGTAGCAGACATCTCTAGTGACTGAAAAAATGGAAAGAAACAGCATTATCGAAAGTACAAAGAAACAGGTGAGATAAACATAAAATACAAATTAAGAGCCGAACTAAAAGTTATGATGAAGGTTTAATAAGAAGAATTAATATTTCAAAATACATCAAATAAATGATATGGATGGCACAATTAATACACTCATTAAGAACTAGAACAACATAAAAATTTGAAAATAGTGGGATGATCAATGAGGAGAACATAGAAAAAAATTAATCTAGTGACTAGAGTAATTCATCAAGAAGAAAAAAATAGTCTGTATACAAGGATCAAAATTAACACTACTTATAAAAATTATAAAAATAAAAACATACCTGGGTATAGAGATCAAAACAATTGACTATGTTACTAACACAATGATAAACAAAAAACCCTGCAAAAATATCCTATGTATATTTTAAATTTTAGGTCAAAAATAAAATAATTTAATATGCAGCAATTAAAAAATAAGGTCTGTCTTATGAAGCTAAAATTGACTACATTTTCTCTGCAGTTAAACTTCTTGGTTGGAAACAAAACACTGGTAGCTGACTTAGTCAATGGGTCATCTCTGGATAAATGTTAGCAGCTTTAAGTATTTGATGCTTGAGAGAAAACACTTGGAGAACAGTAGAAAAAAAATACACAATTTTTAAAATAAGCTTTACATAGCTTGATACAAGTAACTCTCAAGGACAGCAGTGAGTAGGAAAATGCTTAAGTTTATGAGCACAGATACAAATAATTTAAAAAGGAATATTAGCAAACTGGATTCAGTAGCAGATAACATATAATACTTACTGACATCTCCCTACCCAACAGATTGTGTTTAGTGCTGAAAAAATTACCATTCTCCACATGAACAGATTAAAGATAAAAACACCAAAAGCTTTAGTCACATACAGAAAGAATAAATAATTAATATTAAAAATCTAATTATGATAAGCCTGGAAGCAACCCAAATGCCCATCAATGATAGACTGGATAAAGAAAATGTGGCATATGTACACCATGGAACACTAGGCAGCCATAAAAAAGAATGAGTTAATGTCCTTCTTAGGTATATGGATGGATCTGGAAACCATCATTCTCAGCAAACTGACACAAGGACAGAAAACCAAACATCACATATTCTCACTCATAGGCGGGTGTTGAACAATGAGAACACATGGGCACAGGGAGGGGAACTTCACACACTGGATTCTGTTGGGCGGTGGGGGACTAGGGAAGGGACAGTGTGGGGGTGAGGTGGTTGGGGAGGGATAACATTGGAAGAAATGCCTGATGTAGGTGGGATGGAGACAGCAAACCACCATGGCATGTGTGTACCTATGCAACAATCCTACAAGATCTGCACATGTACCCCAGAATTAAAGTGCAATAATAGAAAAAAAAATTACAAGGAGAAAAGGCTATTTTGACTATTTGAAAATTTTTTCGTAAAGATCAAGTAAGAGTTTCTATTTTATTACTGGATTTACAATATGTGACAAGTTCATTAAAAATAATTAACAATAATAACCTTTTGACATGGAGAGGACTAGAAATAGATATTCCACTGGCAAAAAATAAAAAAAAAAAAAATTGTCAACCCTAGAGAAACTTTCTTAATCTTATAAAATGTATTTAAAAATATAGCAAACATACTTACTGTTAAAATGTTAATAATTTTTCTTGTGAGACAGAAAAGACAAAGATATGTGTTATTGCTTGTTTTATTTCATTTTGGGCCAGAGTTACAAGTTTGCATGAAAGCATGCAATTAAAAACAATTGAAAAGGAATAAATAAAACTGTGATTATTTGCAGATAGTGCTTATACATTTAGAAAACTTATAATACCTAAAACATATATTTTTAGAATTAAGAATTTGATAAATTTTCTAGATAAAAATATCAATATATTAAAAATAATTATAGTTTGATATTTTAGAGACAAAAAAGAAAATTAAATAATTTTAACTATATAATTTTTAAATACACCGAAATTTATAAAGTACTTACAAACTAATCAAACTAAAAATACATAAAATATGAATAAAATATATTGTGAATAACATACATGAATGGAGAGGTAAAATATACTTGTTTAGTAGATTCCATATTTTTAGATGCAACTCACTCTATTTTGATCTATGGGTCAGTGCAATTCTGTTTTTAAAAAGCATGATTTTAAAATGTACATAAAAGTAAAAGTTAAAATGAAAAACATAATGACATATTTGAAAAAGACTAAAATGTAAGGAGTTGCCTTAGAATTTATGAAGACTTATCATAAAGCTCTATAAATAATTATAAGACTATAGTATTGGTGAAAGAATGCACATAGTGGCAAACCAAACATCATATTGAGGCTTTAAAATTCACCCACACATACATGATATATGGAGGTGGAATTTTGGGGCAGGGAGAAATGTATGGTGCTCAGATCACTTAAGTCATAAAAAAATGATTTTTAAGTGAATTAAAGGCATAGATAAAACTGTAAATATTATTTTTTTAATTTGGAAATTTATTTCTTAATTTAAAAATTATATTGATTAGGCATTAACACTGAGATGTCAAATTTAACTTTCTTTTTTATGTTTTTTTTTTAACTTTTAATTTCAGAGGTGCACATGCAGGTTTCTTACATAGGTAAACTTGTGTTATGGGGTAGGGAGGGGTTGTACAGATTATTTCATCAACTGGGTATTAAGCCTAGGATATATTGCTATTTTTCCTGATCCTCTCACTCCCCACCCTCAACCTTCCAATAGGCCCTTTTGGGAACACACACATAGTGTGTGTTGTTCCTCACTGTGTGTCCATGTGTTCTCATTATTTAACTCCGTATCAGTAAAAACATGCAGTATTTGGTTTTCTGTTATTGTGTTAGTTTGCTAAGGATAACCGCCTCTAGCTCCATCCATGTCCCTGCAAAGACATACTCTCCTTCTTTTTAATGGCTGCATAGTATTCCATGGTGTATATGTAGCACATCTTCTTTATCCAGTCTATCGTGGATGGGCATTTAGGTTGGTTCCATGTCTTTGCTATTGTGAATAGTGCTGCAATAAACATATGACTGCATGTGTATTTATAGTAGAGTGATTTATATTCCCTTGGGTATATGCCCAGTAATGGGATTGCTGGGTTGAATGGTGTTGACATGTTTAGGAATTGTCACCCTGTCATCCATAGGGGTAGAACACATTAACACTCCACCAATTGTGTATAAGCATTCCTTTTTCTCCATAACCTCATCAGCATCTGTTATTTTTTGACTGTTTAGTAATAGTCATTCTGACTGGTGTGAGACAGTATTTCATTGTGGTTATGATTTGCGTTTCTCTAATGATAAGTAATATTGAGCTTTTATTCATATGATTGTTGGCTCCAAGTATATCTTCTTTTGAAAAGTGTCTGTTTATGACATTTTCCCACTTTCTAATGGGGTTTGTTTCTTTCTTGTAAATTTGTTTAAGTTTCTTATAAATGTTGGATATTAAACCTTTGTCTTGCATAATTTTCACAAATTTTCTTCCATTCTTTAGGTTATCTGTTTACTCTTTTATTTATTTTTCTTATTATTTTTTAAAATTTTATTTGAGACAGCATATAGCTCTGTCACCCAGGCTGGAGTGCAAGTTCAGTGGCACAATCTTGGCTCACTGCAACTTCTACCTCTGGGCTTTATGCAATTCTTGTGTCTCAGCTTCCCGAGTAACTGGGATTACAGGCATCCAGCACCATTCCCATCTAATTTTTTGTAATTTTAGCAGAGATGGAGTTTCACTGTATTGGCCAGGCTAGCCTCAACCTTCTGGCCTCAACTGATCCATTTGCCTCTGCTAGGATTATAGGTATGAGCCACAATGCCTGGGGCTGTTTACTCTTTTGATAGTTTCCTTTGTGTTCAGAAGCTCTTTGGTTTAATTAGTTCCCATTTGTCAATTTCTCAATTTTTACTTTTGTTGCAATTGTTTTTGGTGTCTTTGTTATGAAATCTTTCCCATGCCTGTGTCCTGAATGGCATTGCCTAGGTTGCCTTTCAGGTTTTTTATAGTTCAGAGTTTTATACTTAAGTCTTTAATCCATATTGAGTTAATTTTTGTGTATGGTGCAACGAAAGGATCTAGTTTCAATGTTCTGCATGTGGCTAGCCAGTTGTCCCAGCACTATTTATTGAATAGAGAATCTTTTCCCCATTGCTTGTTTCTGTCAGGTTTGTCAAAGATCAGATAGTTGTAGGTATGCAGTCTTATTTCTAGGGTCTCTGTTCTATTCCATTGGTCTAGGTGTCTGTTTTTGTACCAGTGTCATGCTGTTGTCATTACTGTAGCCCTGTCATATAGCTGGAAGTGAGTTAGCGTGATGCCTCCAGGTTTGTTCATTTTGCTTAGGATTGCATCTACCATGCAGACTTTTTTTGGCTCCACGTATTTTACAAATTAATATAACTGAATATTATTATAATGTTAAATACATTACAAAAATTACTAACCATGAAAGAAAAAGCATATGTTTAACTTTAAATTAAGAAATTTAGTTCATCCTTAGATACCATACACAGAGTGAAAATCAGTGATCAACAAATATAACTAACAAGTTTCAGCATCCTGATATATAAAGACCTCCAACAATTAAATAAGTAAAAGCTCTAAAAACCAAAAGAAAATGGATAAATTTAAATTTAATTTGCACTTCATAATAAAAAAGAAATATCTTCCAGATATCAAGACTGTTCATAAATCTATAGTAATTAGAAGAATGTGTTTTGCACATAAGACAAAAATGCCATGTGAACAGGAGAGTGGTCCAGGAAAAGACTCACATATGTGTGGACTCTTGATTTATGACATAGGCTGCATTGCAAAGCAATTAGGCAAGGACAGACTTTTCTACAAATGAAGCTGGGACAATTGTGTGTGAACAGAATGAAAACAACAAAACTTGACTCTAAATGTGAAAGACAAAAAGGAATTACTTTCAGATGGTATTATTACAGAGTAGCTTAAATAATTCAGTATGGGGAAAGCTTTCTTAAACACTACAAAAAATACTAACCAGAACAACAAATGTTGATAATTTGACTAGATTAAAATTGTGAACTTCTATTTATCAATAGTATCATTTAAGAAAGTAAGAAACTCAGCTTTCAGAATGAGGGAAGACGTGCAACACGTTTGTCTGACAATGAACTCAAATCTAGACATATAAAAAGCTAAATGATCAAAAATATGTGCAAGAGTGTTTAAATGTTTATTAAGAAGTAAAACTAAATTATTAACACACATGCAAAATATTAACCCCATTAGTCATTACATAATTGCAAATTAAAACCTCAATGAGGTAACAAATCTGCCAGGTTCTTGAAAATTTAGAAGTTAGGTATAACAAGTATTTAAAAAAATTAAGCAACAGAAATTCTCATACCCTGCTGATGGTAATGTAAACCCATAGATCTACTTTGGAAGTTTGGCATTGTCCGGTCTTTTCAAGATGTGCATACTCTATGATACAATTATTTGCAACACCTGATGTTACACAGGTGCTAATTTAATATTTTTTCTTTAACCTGCATATCTACAATGCATGTAGACTTCATTGAGTATGATTAATCTCATAACAGAAGCAGGAATCAAAGCTATCATTGTCTCATTGTAACACTATGTCGTTAGGAATTGAAGTCTATTTGTTTTCAGACTCTTTTTATATCTGCTTGTAGCCATGGTCCAAATGCTATGACAAATAGATCAATTAGCCCACTATGGGTTACAGGTCCTCTGTGGGGAGGACGGTAGCATTCCTGATTAAAGTCTCAGCCTATATAGAATTTTTCAAAACAATTGTTCAATTGCTAAATAGAGAAAATGGAGTTAATAGCCATCAATCAGTAAATACACACTAGACTCCCTCTTCTTGTTTGTACTTCAAAGAAGTTCATATATGAAAATTAAAAATAGAAAAGATAATCCCTGTATAGCAAAGACTCAGAAAAGTGCTATAAGCCAAGTAAAAGAGTGATGAGCCAAACACTTCCACCCCTCATTCCCAAACATTTCTATTCTGGCTATGGAAGAAAGAGTGCTGTATATCCTTTGCTCTTTGAAAGCATATATTGCATCTACTGAGGTAGAGCCCTATTTTTCATGCTGTTTGCTCTGGATTGATACCATAACTGAGTTTTCAGAAAGTCAACCCATGAGCTGCTTCTCATTTATGTGGTGCATGGTGAAAAGACTCACCTCTTAACCACAGTGCAGTCAAGCTCATCACCACACTCCTCTTGAGTAGGCCTTGACCTTGGCCCCCAACCTCCTGGGCCTGAAAAGCTCAATTTTAGGAAAATTTCTGCTGTCAGTTTAGAGGGCATCCTTCACCCATGCTATCAAATCACCCTGGATATCTGATTAAATTTGTCATCCCTTACCATTCCTCAAGCATTACCTGATCACCCTAGCCTGCTTTCAGAAAGAATCCTATTTAGTCTTCAGTGGGTACAGTAAGAGTGCCCCTACACTTGATTTCTTCTCTTAGTAATTTTCTGTCCACTGACCCTTCATTCTGCTTGTTCCTTGGAAAACTGTACTTGTTTTTGTTTGTTCAGCTCCATCTTTCTCCCCTTTTGTGACAGTTTTGACATCTATCATAGGAGTCCTAAATGAAGTTTTCCTTACAGTTTTAACAAGTGTCAAAATAATTTTTTTTTTTTTTTTTTTAGACAGAGTCTTGCTCTGTCACCAGGCTGCAGGCTGGAGTGCACTGGTGCAATCTCGGCTCACTGCAACCTCTGTCTCCTGGGTTCAAGCAATTCTCCTGCCTCAGCCTCCTGAGTAGCTGGGACTACAGGCACGCCCCACCACGCCCAGCTAATTTTTGTATTTTTTCAGTAGAGATGGGGTTTCACCATGTTGGCCAGGATGCTCTTGATCTCTTGACCTTGTGATCCGCCCGCCTCGGCCTCCCAAAGTGCTGGAATTACAGGCGTGAGCCACCGTGCCCGGCCACTAATAATTTTTTATTTAACTGTTGTGACCATGAATCTCTCTTTTCCTTTGAACAAACCCACAACTGAATAGACACATCTGGGGGCACAAGTGAGGAGCAGTGCAAAATCACTACCTGAAAGAAATCATTATACACACACAGCAGTTACATCATTCTTGAGGCAAAAAAAGAAAAAACAACCTAAGTTACGAGGGGATGAAGTGACGCTGAGTTGTGAGCAGAGGTGGGGCGAGACACTGCTGTTACTTCTGTCTTTTGCTTTTGTATCCATGCTCAGATAAATAAATCCAAGTTTTGGCAAAGTGTATGGTATAAAGAGAACAATTAGGTCAAAATCACAAAATCTGTGGGCCAGACACATCAGACATTTGCAAGCTGGGATTTATAACCTGATTTATATAAACAAGAATCCAGAAATGCAGGATAGTACTTATGGCCACAGAGAACAGAAACATTTGGCTTGTCCCTTTTCAGCTACCTGAGGCTCCGCAGAGTCCCAAATGGAGATATGCAGCTGGCATTAACAGAATCTGTACAAGAGTGACCTTTCTGATTTCAAGATACTTAATTTTTGCTGTGCCACGTGTCTTTTATGCTTAAAGCATATACCATCATTCAGAAAGGATTTATATAGGTTAACCGTGCACTTATTTTTTCTCTTTAAGAAAATGTCTGTAAATAGTCAAACTCAACATTAGCAAAAACATATTCTTAGCCTGCGTAAAAAGCAGTCACTAAATCTGACTAATTCTTGACTATTTTTTGTGATATTGGATTTCTGTTACCCTGGTCCTATTCCAATGACTGTGGAGAACATTGACTTCAACAGTGAGACATCTGACTGACCGTCTGACTAAAAATGTTTGATAAAGTTGGTCAAAAGGAAATTTTAAACTGAAATTCTTTGCTGTTTTCAGTAGATGCTACTAAAATAAATTAACATAGTTAAATAAAAACAGTGAAACAATGAAGGATAAGCTAAAAATCAAATGATAAAATGTCTGAGTGATATTTACATCATAAAAATATAAGTAAGGAATAAGCATGAAAAAGCATGAACCATGTCTATTTATATTGACAAGATATCTAATATACATATTACAATTTGAACAATATTTGTGTTTCTATTTTCCAATAATAATATAAGGAGAAATGACCACAAACCCAGCTAATTTTAGAAATATTAATATGTCCCTCTTAATTGTTGATATATCAAACAAAAGCAGTAAGTATAGATATTTTTTAAAAATGGAGAAACCCCTAAACATAGGAAATGCACAAAGAATATTTTGACATGAAAGATAAAGAAACTATAAGCATCTAGACAAAAAAGAACATTTATACAGAATGAAAAATTGATCGGTAGATAATATGCTAGATTTTAGCAACATAAGCAGAGTTTTTAGAGAAAATCTTTCTGTTCCAAGAATTTTACACCCTGCCAACCTCTCATTCACATGCATGAAGACAGCAAAAAGACATTATCTGCTTTCTGTGGACTTAATTTTCCTAATTTCTGTTTTTTTGGATGATAGACTGAACACATGCTGGATTTGCCCATTTTTCCCCACAAGCCAGAAAAATGACAGAAAAGGTATTTTTTAAGCGAGTTAATGAGTGCTTCCCAGCTATCAAACACATAAAAGACAATTCTGTGCAGTCAAGATACATGTGGTATATCAAGAAGACCAAACAAAATACATCATAGATCCCATCATCCTTAGCTACTGTACAAAATGTCAACATGAATGATCTTCACAATTTTTCTTGGGAAGCCGATGTTTGCTGGACATTAAAAAAAGAAGAGTAACAAAAGAGACAAAATGAAAGCTAAGTACAAGTTGCTAAAAATTTGTGCCAAAAAAATAAAAATAAAAAGGAACACACAACACTGTTTAAAAATGAACAATATTGATACCCTACATGTCCAAATTTATAAATGAGGCCATAAATGGTACACCAACAGGGCCATAGGAAATGTAGCCTGTTTAATGTATTAATTAGTAAAAAATATATTGAGGCTATAATTTACCCATATTAGCTCATGTGTATAAAAACATAACTTTCTTGGTTTTTTCTAAAGGGCCTTACTTTTTTATAGTGCCCATTCATTATGGTGGGAGTTAAAAATTTGAACTTATGAACCTCTTACAAAAGTTATATCTAAGCTTTGCAATTTTCTAACTGTGTAATCTTGATAAATTTCTTTGTGCCTCAGTTTCCTCATTTTTAAAACAAGAATAATCCTCATAGTCACTTCCTGTGATAATTGTTAGGATGAATGAGTTGGTATAAATAAAACACTTATAATTTTATCTATTCCATAGTTAGCGTTATATAAGTGTTATATATTTACTTTTAAAAATTTATGTATTTGTGTTACACGATGCCAAATATTCTTAAATTTTCCAATTAAATGTAGAGAAAGCCCTTCTCCCTTCTGTTTTAAACCAGTTTCATTGAGGCTAATTACATAGTCACATCAAAGATTACACTCCCTACTAAGATTATTCTACTATGAATTTTTACTGTCTATCTCCTCTTGTTTGGCATAAAAAAAATCTTTTTAATCTTCCTAGTCACAAGACTTTTGATCCACAAGCTATTTCTAACATCTCACTGGCCACTGCTGAAATGCCCACTTTTTCACTCAGCTTTTTAATATCTTGTCTTGGTAGATCCTAAAGTCCTACGTATTTCTTTCTGGTATCTTGCTCATACATTTGCCTAAATTTTAAGATTTGTAATAAAATTCTTATTGTCAAGTGTTTCAAATTCTGGACTTCTTTAATCCTAAGCCTACACATTTTCTAGGACACGAATTTTCTCAGCTTATTTGTGTCTACCTAAGACATAGCTTTTTATTCTCCCTCTATTTGGGACTCCAAATACATGTACATTGGAACTTTTGGATGTTATAATTTTCCTTTTATAAGTTTTTTCCATAGCCCTTCATTTTGTCTTTCAACTTCGATGTTTTACAATGATCTAGCTCACAGTTTCCTGTTTATCTCCTTAGCTGTGCTCAACTGATTTTATCACTTTCAAGGGAATTATGTCTAGTAGTGTTTTAAAAAATTCTAGATTTATCATTTGACTCAGTTTTGTATTTTTTATTAGTGTGCCCTAATTCCTTTTTTGTCCACAAATGCTCTTCTTTTCCAGTAGATTTCTTAGTATGTTAGTCGTAGTTATATTTAAATTCATGTCAGTGTTAACAACTTCTTAGTCATAGCTGAGTTTGATTTAATTGACTACTTTATCTCCTAATAAGTTATTTATTTTGCTGTGTAATTTTTCCCCTAACTTCAAACTGACTGCTTGAAAGGTAGACACTGATGTACATAGCTTTCATGACTTGAAATACACAACTGTTTTTTCTTCTATCAGGCCATTAATATTCTAACCTGAGCCAACATACGGTTAATAACAATTTGAATTGATATCGAGGGTTTTTTTTTTCTTTTTTTTTATTGCATTTTAGGTTTTTGGGTACATGTGAAGAACATGCAAGATTGTTGTATAGGTACACACATGGCAGTGTGATTTGCTGGCTTCCTCCCTCTCACCTTTATCTGGCATTTCTCCCCATGCTATCTCTCCCCAACTCCTCTGTTGGGGGGAAATAGGGGATATTGAGTTTTATTGCTGCTACAGTTCCCTTCAGAGCAGCCCACAGACATCACCTTTCTCCGGGACTAGGTTGCTACAACTTGGTGTGAGGCTGGAAGTATCCTGTGGATTTTTCTAGTATTTTTCCATTACCCTGATTAAATATCAGTCCAAGAAGGCTGTGTATTTTGTCTTCAAGGGTTGGATTTTTCAACACTTTTGCTTATTAACCCCAGAGATATGAAGCTCTGTCTTATATCGCTAGTATCTCCTGTACAAAGAGTTCCCTGCCCCACATCGAGCTAAAGAAACTGCTTTGTTTGCTGCAGAATCCTGGAACAGAATGTGTTTCTGGTTCTTCCTCTAGAGACAGTACTGCTTTTGCTTTTACTTCACCCCCAAATTATGTTGATATCTCCCCGAGCACAGAGGTGGAAAAGTTTGTTTCCCAGAGTCAGAGGAGTTTTAAATCTATTCTTCCTACAGAAGCAGTGAATTTTACTTAAGTTCTTGGAGCAGAAAGGATTTTTGCCCCTTAATGAGTGGTTCGCAACTTTTTTTTTTTTTTCCACCCAGACAAAGTCTCACTCTGTCACCCAGGCTTGAGTGCACTGACATGATTTTGTCTCACTGTAACCTCTGCCTCCTGGGTTCAAGTGATTCTCCTGCCTCAGCCTTACGAGGAGCTGAGATTGCAGGTGTGCACCACCACACCTGGCTGATTTTGTATCTTTAGTAGAGACGGGGTTTTACCATGTTGGTTAAGCTGGTCTCAAACTCCTGGCCTTAAATGATCCACCTGCCTTGGCCTCCCAAAGTGCTGTGACTACAGGCATGAGCCACCATGCCTGGCCATACATCATTTTGCTTTTATGAGAAAAAGAGGTCATAATTCTACCTGGCCCCACTTGCTACTGAGCAAGTCATACACACCTTTGCCACGGGGGAAGGCTCCCTTTGCACTCCTTCTTTGCATCTAATATTTTTTGTGAGGCCAATGGAAAGAAGTTTTCAAGTGAGCATGACCACTCCTGGTGATTGGTATTCACGATTTTTCTAAACTGCCATAATATCTCAAATTTGAACTTTAAGAATTCATTTGGAATTATCTCCTTTATTCTTCCTTTCATGGTAGCCACTTTCTCCTGTGCACAACCAAAGACGATATACTTTTGTGTCCCACCTCATTTTGGGTGGACTTGTCACTCTGAAATTTATTTCATTTTGTTACTTCCTGACAATAGCAATCAAATTAATTCAAGATTATTTTTGAAATTATGCACAGGTTTCTCATAATTACCATGGAAGTAACTTTCTCTTTGAACTTTTTTCATGTGAAGTAAATCCAGAAATATTTTTATTTGATAAATGTTTATTTTATAATAGTTTTAGATATATAGAAAGATTGTGAGCATAGTGCAGACAGATCTCATATACAAAATACTCCGTTTCCACCTTGTTGACATGTTACATTCTTCTCAGCAACACATCACACTTACTCTAAAATTGACCACATAATTGGAAGTAAATCACTCCTCAGCAAATGCAAAAGAACGGAAATCATAACAATCGATCTCTCAGACAACAGTGCAATCAAATTAGAACTCAGGATTAAGAAACTCACTCAAAACCAAACAACTACATGGAAGCTGAACAATGTGCTCCTAAATGACTACTGGATAAATAATGAAATGAAGGCAGAGATAAAGATATTCTTCAAAACCAATGAGAACAAGACACAACATACCAGAATCTCTGGGACACATTTAAAGCAATGTCTAGAGAGAAATTTAGCACTAAACGCCCACATGAGAAACAAGGAAAGATCTAAAATTGACACCCTGTCGTCACAATTAAAAGAACTAGAGGAACAAGATCAAACAAATTCAAGCTAGAAGAAGACAAGAAATAACTAAGATCAGAGCAGAACTGAAAGAGATAAAGACACAAAAAAAAAACGCTTAAAAAAAAATCAGTAAGTCCAGGAGCTGGTTTTGTGAAAATATCAATAAAATAGGCTGCTAGCCAGACTAATAAAAAAGAAAGAATCTAATGGATACAATAAAAATTGATAAAGGGGGTATCACCACTGATTCCACAGAAATACAAACTACCATCGGAGATTAGTACAAACAACTCTATCCACAGAAACCAGTAAATCTAGAACAAATGGATAAATTCCTGGACACTTGCACCTTCCCAAGACTAAACCAGGAAGAAGATGAATCCCTGAGTAGACCAATTAACAAGGTCTGAAGTTGAGGCAGCAATTAATAACATACTAACCAAAAAAAGTCCAGGTCAAGATGGGTTCACAGCCAAATTCTACCAGGTGTACAAAGAGGAGCTGGTATTCCTTCTGGAACTATTCCAAACAATATAAAAAGATGGAATCCTCCCCAACTCATTTTATAGACCCTCATCCTGATACTAAAACCTGGCAGAGACACAACTGAAAAAGTTAATTTCAGGTCAATATGCACGATGAACATCGATGCAAAAATCTTCAGTAAAATACTGGCAAACCAAATGCAACAGCACATCAAAAAGCTTATCCATCACGATTAAGTAGGCTTTATCCTGGGGATGCAAGGCTGGTTCAACATACACAAATCTATAAACGTAATCCATCACATAACCAGAACCAAAGACAAAAACCACATGATTACATCAATAGATGAAGAGAAGGTCTTTGACAAAATTCAACAGCCCTTTACGCTAAAACCCTCAATAAACTAGGTATTGATGGAACATATCTCAAAATAATGAAAGCTGTTTATGAGAAACCCACAGCCAATATCATAATGAATGGGCAAAAACTAGAAGCATTCCCTTTGAAAACTGGCAGTAGACAAGGGTACCCTCTCTTGCCACTCCTAGTCAATATAGTATTGGAAGTTCTAGCCAGAGCAGTCAAGCAAGAAAAAGAAATAAAGGGTATTCAATTAGGAAAAGAGGAAGTCAAATTGTCTCTATTTGCAGATGACATGATTGTATGTTTAGAAGACCCCATCAGTGCGATGTTCTCCACATCAAATGTGACAATTTTTCAGCATTCCTTGTTTTTGATGACCTTGATTGTGTGGTTAACTAACATTAACCACATATATTAACTAATTTTAACAGAGTGCTCTTTAACTAATACACCTCAATTGAGATTGTGCTGATGTTTTTCTCATGATTACACTGGAGTTGGATTTTTGGTGGAAGATTCCAGAGGTAAAGTGTCATTTTGATTATACCATATGAAAAGTATATACCATTCACATGATTTATCATGGTTGTCGATAAATTCACCTGTCTGAGGTAATATTTGTTTGGTTTTTTAATGGTAAAGTTACTCATCTTTTGCCTCTCCATATTATATTCTTTGAAAGGAAGTCACTAAGCACAGCTCTCACTTAAAGAATAGGAATAATGTTCCACCTTCCTGAGCATGTGACATCTACATAAATTATTTGTAATTCTGCAAAGGATAGCTGGCTACCCTTCCTATAAATTTATTAATTGAATCAGTTATTTCTAATAGTTTGGATTCATGGAGATATATATTTTACTTTTGGTGAAAATTCAATATTATTTTATTTATGTTTGCTCAAATTCTTGGTTTTGAAGAATGTGAGCCCTTTCAGTTAATTTCTGTGTCTCTGATATACCCATAGCATTGTAGTTTGTTGAGAACTTCCTTACTTCTGTCATTTACAAATTGCAGTTGGTTTATTGTGTACATTTTCTGCCTTATACTAAAGTCCCCCATTTCTCCCAAAAGTCCTATATTTCTTCATACATAAACAAATAGAAGGAAAGATATATAAATATATAGACAGATATAGATGTAAATATTAAGCTGAAAGTGACATATGAGTTCATATTGGTATCGTCAACTCTAATTCATATTCACATTGATCATTCTAGCCTTCTAGCTTTCCTTATTATTAAACTCTCTCTCTGACAGTGAGAATCCTGACTCTACCCATCTGACATCAATTTGCTTAATTGTCCAATTTCAGAATACATGTTTCGTGGTATCACAATTGTTCACTATACACTGTAAAAACTAACATTACCAACTAGAGCACAATGCTTATATAAATTTGCTATTGTCCTTAAACTGACAGACTCCATTCATTTTCAAAGTTACTAAAGCCAATACCTTCCTCCATTTCAGTGAAGTTTTTAATATGCATTTAACACAATCAGATTGTTTGCCACATCCTGCATTTCATCCTGGGACTTTTCTACCTAATAAATTACATTTTGCAAAATATTTTCACACATTAAGATTCACTCTTTATGTATACACTTTACTGGGTTCTCAGAAGTTCATAATATAATGCATCCACTATTACAGTACCATAGATGTTTTGCCTATTCATCTCTCACCCTCAAACCAATGTCAAACACTCATATGTTTAGTGTCTTTTTAGTTTTTCCTTTTCCAGATTTTCATATGATTAGAATCATGTGACAAGTATGATATTTAGGACTGGCAATATACATTTAAAATATACCTATGTCACCGGGTATGGTGGGTCACACCTGTAATCCCAGCACTTTGGGAGGTTGAGGCTGGCGGATCACCTGAGGTCAGGAGTTAAAGATCAGCCTGGCTAACATGGTGAAACCCCGTTTCTACTAAAAATACAAACAATTAGCCAGGTATGGTGGTGTACACCTGTAATCCCAGGTGCTTGGGGGGCTGAGGCAGGAGAATCAATTGAACCCGGGAGGTGGTGGTGGCAGTGAGCTGAGATTGTGCTATTACACCCCAGCTTGGGCGACAAGAGCAAAGATCAATCACAAAAAAAAAAAAAAAAAAAAAAAAAAAAAAAAAAAAAAAAAA
>NW_016107316.1:5100811-5122713 GCF_001604975.1 Cebus imitator
CACCTCTTTGTATAGTTTCATGGATCATTTATTTTTAACACTAAATAGTATTCCAGGAGATGGGCAGACCAAGATGGCATAATCGAAGACTCCACTGATCATCTGTCCAGTAAGGAGACCAATTTAACAATTATCTACACACACAAAACACTTTCATAAGAACTGAAAATTAGGTGAGAAAACACAATACCTGATTTTCACTTCATGTCACTAGAAGAGGCACTGAAGGAATAGGAAAAACAGTCTTGAGTCATTGATGCCACCCCTCCCTCATCCCACAGCAGCAGCAGGGTGGTAGAGAGAGCATTGCTGTGTGTTGGGGAGGGGGAGAGCACAATAATTGTAAGGCACTGACCTCAGTGGCACGCTGTTATAATAGAAAGCAAAAGTGCAACAAACTCAACAGATGCCCACCGATGAAGGGAGCATTTAAACCCCTGGCCAGAGTGGAATCACTGATCTCAGCAGTCAGAAACAGTTCCTGCAAGCCTTGCCAATAGGGTCTAAAGTGTTCTGAGGCCCTAAATAAACTTGAAAGGCAGTCTAGACCACAAAGCCTACAACGCTTAGGCGAGTTCTAGTCCTGATGTAGGCCCAGAGCCATTGGACTGGAGGGGCACACCACCTACTGAGATACTGGCTGGGAGAGTGCTGGCATCACTCCTCCTCTAACCGCCGGCTACACAGCTTGAGGCTACAAAGGACACCCCTTTCTTCTACTTGAAGAGAAGAGAGAGAAAAGTGGAGAGGGCTTTGCCTTGCAACTTGGATACCAGCTCAGCCACAGCAAGATAGGGCACTCGAGTCAAGAGGCTCGCTTCCCAAACTCTGGCAACTGGATGATGTACCTAAACACACCATGGGCCAGAGGAGAGCCTGTTGCCTTGAAGGAAGGACCCAGTCTTGACAGTATTAATCATCGGCAGAATGAAGCATTCTTGAGATTTCTGGTGCCCACCACCATCCCTGGCTAATTTTTGTACTTATTTTTTGGTAGAGACAGAGTTTAGCCATGTTGGCTGGTCTCGAACTCCTGACCTGAGATGATCAGCCCACCTTGGCCTCCCAAAGTGCTGCGATTACAGGTGTGAACCACTGCACTTGGCTAAACTCATTCTTTTTTACAGCTGCATAGTATTCCATGGTACATATGCATAACATTTTCTTATCCAATCTATCATTGTTGGGTATTTGGATTGGTTCTAAGTCTTTGCTATTGTAAATAGTGCTGTAATATACATACATGTGCCTGTGTCTTTACAGCAGAATGATTTATAATCCTTTGGTTATATATCCAGTAAGTGGGATTGCTGGATCAAATGGTATTTTCGGTTCTAGATCCTTAAGGAATTGCCACACTGTCTCCCACAATGGTGGAATTAATTTACACTCCCATCAACAGGGTAAAAGTGTTTTTATTTCTCCACAGCCTTGTCAGCATCTGTTGTTGCCTGACTTTAATCATCGCCATTCTTACTGGCCTGAGATGGCATCCCATCAAAAAGTATATGAACAGACATTTATTGAAAGAAGACATTTACGTGGCTGATAAACATATGTAAAAAAGCTCATCATCACTGATCATTAGAGAAATGTAAAATTTTTCATTTTGATATTGGCACTTACAAACTTCCTTAGTACTATTTTTGTTGTATACCATAGGGTTTCATATGTTGTGTTTCCATTATCATTTGTTTCAAGAAATTTGTCAAATTTTAAAAAATTTCTTCCTTGACTCACTGGTCATTCAGAGGCATATTATTTAATTTCCATATATTTGTATAGTTAAATTTCTCTTGTTGATATCTAGTGTTATTCCATTGTGGGAAAAGAAAATGCTTGGTATTATTTTAATTTATTTTGAATGTTTTAAGACTTGTTTTGTGACCTTATATATAGCCTGTCCTTGAGACTGATATATGCACTGAGAAAAAGAATGTGTATACTGCAGCCATTGAATGACATGTTCTGTACGTATTAGGTCCATTTGTTCTATACTGCAGGTTAAATCTGACATTATTTCTTCCTTAAATATTAGGTAGAGTTCACCAGTAAAGTTATCTGGTCCAGGCTTTTGTGTTGGTGGATTCTTAATTATTCAATAGGCAATATATCCAAATTATCTATTTTTTCTATGTGAGTTTTGATACCCTGTATCTTTCAAAAAATTGACCTATTTCAATTATATTACCAAATGTATGGGCATATGAGTTATTTCTTTCTAATTTTTAAATTTGTATGTGGCATTTTTAAAACAATTTTTAAATTTTCAGTATTTTTTTTCTTTATCATATATTTATATTTTATTTCTTTAAATATTTTACTAATGGTTTTAATCAGTTTTAATTATTCCAAACTCTGATGGCCTTTGGTTATCTAAAACTATTGGTCATTTTAGCTTATTTTGTTTGCTTTTATTTATCTAATTTCTTTGGTAATAGTTTGCCTACTTAAATTATATTTAACATAAATATAAATATAATGTGTCTCTTTCTTGATGTGTAAAAGCCTTGGAGCCTAAATTGGCTATAACCAGTTTTAAAAAAAAAAAAAAGTCCCAAATTTTACTCTTTTTTAGTGCACTTAGATTAATTAATGCTGGATTTCAGTAAATTAACTTCCTTAGCTTACAGCCATCCAAAAGCTTAATTCCCAGATCATAGTGCTGATATAGGCAATTGTTTTCAGTCTAATTCCTTGATTTCGTTTATCCTGACTCCTCACTCTAGTTTCTGCTCATAATTATCTTCTGCTTTCTGGATAATCTCTTTATTTCTTGCAAGCTAAAACTATGCATCATAAATATTTGTTTAGAGTATCTCAAAATGGATTTTCTTGAACAATGGGATAAGCAAAATCTTATTTTTGTTAAAAAGAAAGCTATAGAAAATAAAACTAAATAATACTTCAGTAGAAGGTAGGGACTAAACAGAAACAAATTTAGAAAACAGATAGGACTGAGAGAGAAATTTATAAAGATGGCATGTTTACTAGAGTCATGTCATATATATTTTGTTGTCCATACAGAGAAAATTGCTAAAAAATGAATGATAGATCTTCTTATAATTGCATGTCACAGACTAGATATTACTTACAAACCGAAATATATGAACTTTATTGCTACAAAAATATTTTTCAAAAAATGGAACTTCTGAATATGCCTTTGTTATTTTTGTTCTTGGAACTAATTTTTTTTTAATTTTTTGAGAATGTTTAGTATGACCCTGCAAACTCAAAGCTTATTTTATAACCAATCACTTATATTTTGTCTATGATCAAATAATTAGTCAATATTACACACACACAGGCATATACACAAAGACACATGCACAGATTATTTAAATATGCAGTTTTCATTGTTAAAAAATGACCAAACATTTGAAGATATAAATTGTGTCTATTTTTCTTGGATATTATATTTCTAATTATTAAAATGCTCTGCACATAAAAGGGTCTTAATATTAATTACTAAATAAAGAGATAAATTGCATAGTTGATTGCAAATTCAATAGGATAAACTGTCATAATTTCTTAGTTGTTTTTTTTTTTTTTTTTTTTTTGCCCTATTTTAAATAGTGGAAGTTTGTAACAAAAAAAGTCAGTAAATATCAAGTATATCTTCATGTATTATAGTGACGTACAAATTATTTAGAGTGATGAATATCTACATATGTCATGCAGTGATGTTATGTGGCCTTCTCAGCTTGAAATACATTTGTGTAAAATATCAAGCAAATGTTATTAAAAATAAAAGTGGAGATTTTATGCTAGGTGAAATTTCTATAGCAAAGGAGATTACATGAATCAAATTATTTCAAAGGCTGTGATAGTTATAAATAATAAAAATAACCTTACATCAGTTAAGAATTGGGTAACTTTTATATTTTTTGTGTTACCAAAATTCCTTAGAAAATGAGACTTTTGATAACACAAATTTTCCAAATTTCAATGTAAATTATGAAATTTATGATCTAAATGAATATATTAAACTGCATGTTTGAAAAATTTTAAAATATGTTTGTAATAAATCTAGATTAAAAAGAAATTATTTATTTAAATAGAATACACTGTATTAAAACATTATCTTATCATAATTGGGTGGTTACTTCCAAAGTTGATGCCAACTTTGAAATTGTGTCCAAATTGTTTTCAAGAAAATGGCTGGAATTAGTGGGGGGAAATGGACTGGAAAAGGATGATGCTTCTGTAACTGGAGAATTATTATCATATTTGGAATAGGAAAAATTTTGCGTAAAGGATTTATCACTTTGTAAAATGAATTACATCTCAATGCTTTATAAAATACCTGCTTAGTTAGGAAAATGAAGAAGTACAACAGAGCTTTATCTTCCATATTTTCTAGGATAGAAAACATGCTAAAAGTATTTATTTTTAACTCTTTGATAACATGTGATCATTTATAAATATATGTATATATGTATTTTAGAACATGTTCTTTCTGAAATTTCATTACATGTATTTCTTGTCAATACTCATTTTATTTTTAAATTCAACATTTAAGTAAAATTTATATTTTTATTTTTGAAAAAACATTGCAATAATATTTGGATGGGGTGGTATGGTTAGGTAGACATTAAATTCTACAGTTTAACATGACATCTGGATGTTAAAATAACAGTTAATTAAGCATGTAGAGATGACTGGGTTAGCCTAGGATGTTTATTAATTCATCTGTTATTTTATTCCACTGGTTAACCACCTGAACTGCTTTTTTTCAATAACAGTGCAAGAATGTACTACATAGGTGGATTTCTAGGGTGTATTTCAGTGCTTGTATTGTAAGTAACTTTTTTCATGCAATAATTTAAGTAGAATTATACAAAGAAAAAATATTAGGACAGATTGTAGGTCTGTTTAAATGTACTATATCCATGCTAGTTAATTATGGGTAGGCGGCATACAAACAATACACTAATGCAAAAGCAATTCACATTAACTTTAAAATTATGACATTTCTCATAAGTGTTCTGATTAAAACATTTCCATAGATTTTATATTATATAATGACTAATCACCTATTTTATGCTTGGATTTTTTGGTTCAGATATGTCATATTACAGAAGTGCCATTGTTGATTGTCAAATATTTTCTCTGAAAGAAACCAAGGTACAATTTTCTGAAAGGATAATCAGAGTAATACATTATTAATTCATTCACTTCAATTTTGTTATTTAATATATAATAAGTGGTCAAGAATTTTGAAATGTATTAAAAATTTCATATTAATTATACATTAAATTTACATATAAAAAACATGTAATAGGATGCATTATATACCAGAAACTGTCTCCAAATTCCAGGAAAATAAAAATGAGCAGATATGAACTCTATTTTACAGAAACCCAATGTATTGAAATCAGGAGGCATAAACACAATGCACACTAACAAAAGGCAAAATTTCTAGCGACACAGAAAATGCTATGAGCATTTAGAAGAGGAAAAGATTATTCTTGTCTGGGTGGTGCATATATCTGTAAGTATCATGGTGGGATGGAGGAGGTGACTACTGAGCTTGAAGGATTCATAATACATATGGATATGATAAAAGTACATTCAGAAAAAAGCTAAGACATACCACAAGAACTTCATGAGGGAGTATTGACAAAAACTGAATAATAGTGAAAGACTTCAAAGATTAAAAATGCAACTTGTGTCATAGTATTAAGAAAAAATAGAAATTTATTAAAAATAGGTACATGAAATCATACACCGAATCGAAGAATTTTTGCACATACCAAAATATACACAATAGTTTGCACAGTCGGTACCAAATGATTGTTTAATTAAAAAAAAGAATTGATTTATATTATTAGATTATATGGCTCTATTATCTTGAAACTTAAATATTATGTACTTTTTCAGTAGGAACTGAGATTGATTTGCTTTGTATACCTAGTAACCATTACTATCCCTGAAACATAAGACTCCTTAAATAAATGTTTGTTAAAGGTTGTTAAATGGATTAAACTTTGTGCTTGTCTTAGTGTAATTCATCTAGTATAAGATAGAATATTCACTGGTTTGATTTTATGTAAATAAATCAATAAATCATTTGTAAGATTGCTGAAGAATACACTCAATCTCTGCCCTAGAAATATTTACTACCTTTTAAAAGAACACATATTTTTTCATAAAATATGATTGATCTTTAACCATGATGAGTTGAAAGAAGGCATTTACGTGCTGGTCTCTTGGGTAACTGGGTAGACAATGTCTATCTGTAGAGACGGATAGAACCCAGGTCTCCTAGCAGTCTCTTGTTCTGACACTGTCTATACACGGTATTCCCCTTGTCCCTGTGGTTTTCCACTTATGAATTGAGTTTACATTGCTTGGACTATAATTGTTCATCCCTGCCATAATTACTTTATTAGTTTAGCATACTATTGGGAAGATCGTTTCCCATCGTGGTTATACAAATTTGTTTACAAGCCTACATAACTAGAATTTAAATTATGCTGCTGTGGATAACAATAGTAGCAAGTAGTTTTTCATGGATTTCTTCAGAGACTAGCTAAAATGATGAATCAATGTGCCCAAGAAAATACAAGAAAATTTATCTTTCAGAATTGTTTTGTGTGAAATTCTCAAATGCTTCAAAGTCTTGCCAGTTCACATGAGATGATTAAAGACATATTTAAAAACAAGAACAAAATTCAAAATTATTATTATCTACAATTACTTTTGAATACTGTTAATGCAGCTGTTACAGAGACCTCCAGACAGAGAGAATGATAGTATTTAAATAATAGAAATAGGAGAATTAAGTTGCATTAATTTAAAAGTAACAAACCTTTTTGATTGGAAATGCGATGTATAAAAAAGCATAATACCAAAATTTAGGTGAGATGTACATTTATTGGAAAGAATAAAATAGATTTGTTGAGATAGTTTTTAACCAGTAAAACAACAACAACAGCAACAAACAAACCAGGGAAGCATACAAAGCAAACAAATAAAAACCTGAATTAGAGCTTTGGACTTTCTGGAATCGTATTATCTGTAATGGATTAGTTGACTCTATTTAAAGACAGAGGAGAAGAACAAGATGGCTGACTAGACACAGCCAGGAATTACCGCTCCTCTGAAAAGAGGCCAAATTATTAGGTAAACCACCATAATTTGAACAGGTATTCAGGGAGGTAATGCTGAAACTGGATGAAGAGGCAAGGCTGAAGCCAAGGCTAAAGAGGGAGGAAGCTGGAAACCCTGAGTTAGCTACCCAAATGCCAGGGCTAATTCCTGACCCCAAACAATTCTAGGAAAGGGCAGAATGAGGGAACTGAGGGATGGTTCACTCTTTCAGTGGGCCTCTGATTTTCTAGCTACAAGGGACATTGCAAGATCATGGATGAGTGAGCTGGCAGGGGGATATCCCTGGGGAGGAAGCAGAGATAGACCTTTGGACAACACAGAGCTCAGAAGCTTTTGTGTTCTGGGCAGCTGTAGACAAGAGCAGCAATAGATGCCCATTCTCCAGGGCTTCCCATTCTCCTCTGGGGGCATGGGCTCCTACTGACCTCCAAGCCAAGACAGAGTTGGGCCACCTTTCCTGCAGGACTGGGGTGAATCTGTTCTGCAAGCCCTTCTGCCTACCAGTCCCTCCAAGGTCCATGTCTAGCTGCCCTGTAGAAGTAGATGCATAGTGCAGCTCTGGCAGGCCAGCCTGAGTGTGTAGTTCCACCTGCATACTTTCTTCATGACCCTGGAGCACATGTATCCCCCAGTGCAGCAAAAACCTGAACCCAAGCCATGGGATATCGCAGTGCCCCCGGGGCTGTAGTGTGGAGCTTGGGAATATGGAACCAAGATTTGTGACTAGCACTCAAACAAGGAAAGAGCCTCTACTCTCAGATCCCTGACAGGGGTGAGATGCATGGATTCCTGAACTGGGATAAGAGTGGACCATGCCTCCCTTCACAAGGTCAGTCCAAAGATTGTGTGGTATATCTCCCCACCGCAGCCTCTGCCCAAAGAGACCATGTGGCCCAGAAAACCTAACAAAAGAAATGTCAGCACAGCACCAGCTATCAGAAGGAGCCCTCTCAAGTTTTAGGAGCAGATCTGTTAAGGGAACCATCTGTCTCCCATCTCACTACAGAGCTCATCTGTGAACACCAGGAAGTAAAAAAGAGCCCAGTGACCAGGTATTAACCTAGCTACTAGCTGTTACTGTTAAGTCGCATTTACTGATTGCAACCCAAACTACAACACTTAAATTTTATTTTGCTAATAAATACATCCCTAAAACCAAGTTCAAAAATTTACCCACACATAAAGATTCTGTACAGAGCCCTGCCTTCTGAAAGCATTAAAAAATTAAGCCAACTGACTGTATTCAACTTATACCACAGTCAAAGAAATACCAGCCCTCCTAGAGCAGAAAGAATTCGCACAAGAAATCTGGCAATCCAAAAAATCAGAGTGTCCTTACCCCTAAACGAGCCCATTAGCTGCCCGGCAATTGTTTTTAACCTGTCTGAAATGACTGACCTAACAGACACATGTGGAATCTGTGGTCAGGAATCTCATTGATATTCAGAAGAAAGTTGAAATTCAAGCAATGCAAGAGTTGAAAGATAAAATAGACATTTTTATGCTTTATTCTTTATTATCTCCCTATTCAGATGTCTCACATTCTTTAAGATGTAAAAAGTTCCAGCTCCTTAACATGATTACAGTCTATTTTCTGTTTGTTCTTTGAAATTCGCTCTTTCCTTATAGTTTGTATGAGAGGCCTAAAGATAATTTTTTTTATTATACTTTAAGTTCTGGGGTACATGTGCAGATCTTACAGAATTGTTGCATAGGTACACATATGACATGGTGGTTTGCTGCCTCCATCCCCTCTTCACCTACATCAGGCATTTGTCCCAATGTTATCCCTCCCCAACCTCCCCACCCCCACACTGTCCCTCCCCTAATCCCCCACCACCAAACAGACCCCAGTGTGTGACATTCCACTCCCAGTGCCCATGTGTTCTTGTTGTTCAACACCCACCTATGAGTGAGAACATGTGGTGGTTTTCTGTTCTTGTGTCAGTTTGCTGAGAATGATGGTTTCCAGATTCATCCATGTCCCTACCAAAAACAGGAACTCATCCTTTTTTATGGCTGCATAGTATTCCATGGTGTATATATGCCACATTTTCTTTGTCCAGTATATCATTGATGGGCATTTGGGTTGGTTCCAGGTCTTTGCTATTGTAAACAGTGCCACAGTGAACGTACATATGCATGTGTCTTTATAACAGAATGATTTATAACTCCTGGGTATATATCCAGCAATAGGATTGCTGGGTCAAACAGAATTTCTATTTGTAGATCCTTGAGGAATCGCCACACTGTCTTCCACAATGGTTGAACTAATTTAAACTCCCACCAACAGAGTAAAAGCTTTCCTATTTCTCCACATTCTCTCCAGCATCTGTTGTCTCTAGATTTTTTAATGATTGCCATTCTAACTGTCATGAAATGGTATCTCAATGTGGTTTTGATTTGCATTTCTCTAATGACCTGGGATGATGAGGATTTTTTCATATGTTTGTTGGCCTCATAAATGTCTTCTTTTGAAAAGTGTCTGTTCATATCCTTCAGCCACTTTTGAATGGGTTTGTTTGTTTGTTTTCTTGTAAATCTGCTTTAGTTCTTTGTAGATTCTGGATATTAGCCCTTTGTCAGATGGCTACAGAAGGATGCCCTCTCTCACCATGCCTATTTAATATAGTATTGGAAATTCTAGCCAGAGCAATCAGGCAAGAAAAAGAAATAAAGAATATTCAATTAGGAAAAGAGGAAGTCAGATTGTCTCTATTTGCAGACAACATGATTTTATATTTTGAAGACCCCATCGTCTCAGCCCCAAATCTCCTTAAGATGATAAGCAACTTCAGCAAAGTCTCAGTATACAAAATCAATGTGCGGAATTCAGAAGCATTCCTATACACCAATAACAGACAAACAGAGAGCCAAGTCATCAGTGAACTTCCATTCACAATTGCTACAAGGAGAATAAAATACCTAGGAATACAATTAATAAAGGTTGTGAAGAACCTCTTCAAGGAGAACTACAAATCACTGCTCAAGGAAATAAGAAAAAACACAAACAGGTGGAAAAACATTCCATGCTTATGGTTAGGAAGGATCAGTATTGTGAAAATGGCCACACTGCCCAAAGTAATTTATAGATTCAATGCTATCCCCATCAAGCTACAATTGACCCTCTTCGCAGAAGTGGAAAAAACACTTTAAACTTCATATGGAACCAAAAGAGAGCCTGCATAGCCAAGAGAATTCTAAGCAAAAAGAACAAAGCTGGAGGCATCATGCTACCCAACTTCAAACTATACCACAAGGCTACCATAATCAAAATAGCATGGTACTAGTACAAAACAGAGACATAGACCAATGGAACAGAACAGAGGCCTCAGAGGCAACACCACACATCGACAGCCATCTGATCTTTGACAAACCTGACAAAAACAAGCAATGGAGAAAGGATTCCCTGTTTAATAAATGGTGTTGGGAAAACTGGCTAGACATGTAGAAAGCTGAAACTGGACCCCTTCCTGACACCTTACACTAAAATTAACTCCAGATGGATTAAAGATTTAAATGTAAGACCTAACACAATAAAAACCCTAGAGGAAAACTTAGGCAATACCATTCAGGACATAGGCATAGGCAAAGACTTCATGACTAAAACACCAAAAGCAATGGGAACAAAAGCCAACATAGACAAATGGGATCTAATTAAGCTTAAGAGTTTCTGCACAGCAAAAGAAACAATCATTAGAGCGAACCAGCAACCAACAGAATGGGAAAATTTTTTGCAATATACCCATCTGACAAAATAGCCATTTTAATAAAATAACCAAACTTGAATTCTAGAGCTGAAAGACTCACTATAAGAATTTTATCTATAGTCATAAGTATTAGCAGTGGAATAGAACAAACTGAGGAAATAATCTCAAAAGTTGAAGACTGGTTCTTTAAATCAACTCAGCGAGACAAAAAATAAGAAAATAAAAGTAAGAAAACTAAATGAAACCCCCAAGAATATGGAATTTTGTAGAGCAACAAAATCTATGACATCATTCCTGAAAGAAGGAGAGAGAATAAGCAACTTGGAAACTATATTTGAAGATATAGTTCATCAAAATTTCTCTTATCTGTCTAGGAAGGTTTATACACAAATCCAAGAAACACATAGAACCCCAGCTATCTATGACTTGAAATGACTAGTTCCAAGGCACATAGCCATAATATTCACCAAGGTCAACACTAAAGAAAAATATCTTAAAGGTAGCTAAAGGGTAGGGTAAAGTCACATACAAGGAACTTCATCAGGGTAACATCAGCCCTCTCAGCAGATACCTTACAAGTCAAAAGAGATTAGTAGCCTATTTTCAGCATCATTAAAGAAAAGAAATTTTAAACAATAATTTCATATCCCACCAAACTAAGCTTTTAAGTGAAGTGTAGCAAATGCTGAGGGAATTTGTTTCAACTAGACTAGCCTTATAAGAGGGCCTTAATGAACTGTTAAACATGAAAAAGAAAGACTGACAGTCGTACTCCAAAAGCACACTGAAGCACGTAGCACACAGGCACTATAAGGCAATCACACAATCAAGTCTACGTAACAATCAGCTAACATGATGACAGAATTAAAATCACAGATATCCATACTAACCTTGAACATAAATGGGCTCAATGCTCCACTTAATAGACACAGCATGGGAGGCTGGACAAAAAGACCCAACCATCTGTTATCTTCAAGAGACCCATTTTACATTAAGAGTAACCATAGGCTCACAGCAAAATAGTGGAGAAAGATCTACCATGTAAACAGAAAACAAAAAAGAGCAGAAGTCACTATTCTTCTATCATATAAAACAAACTTTAAGCCAATAAAAATTAAGAACAATGAAGGGCATTACATAATGATAAAGAATGCAACCCAACAAGAAACCTTAACTGCACTAAATATATACACACTCAATATTGGAGCACATAGATTTGTAAAACAAGTTTTTCTTCGCCTATGAAAATACTTAGACAACCATATAATAACAGGGGGAGACTTCATGACCCCACTGACAGCATTAAACAGATCATCAAGGAAGAAAACTGACAAAAATCTCTGGAGGTAAACTCAACCCTTTAACAATAGGACCTAATAGTCATCTACAAAATACCCCACCTAACATCCGCAGAATATATATTCTTCTCATCTGCACATGGAACGTATTCTAAGGTCAACCACATTCTCAATCATAAAGCAAGCCTCAATAAATTCAAAAAATTGAAATTATACCAAGTAAACTCTTGGACCACACTGAAATAAAAATGGAAATCAAAATCAAGAAGATCTCTCAAAACTACTTAAATGGAGGGAAATTAAACAACTTACTCCTGAATAACTCCTGGGTGAACATCAAATTTAAAAAAAAAAAATTCTTTGAAGTTAATGAAAATAGGAGTATGACTTACCAAAATCTTTGAGATGCAGCCAAAGTGGTGTTAAGAGGAAAGTGTATTTCCCTAAATACACAAATTGACAAGTTAGAAAGATCTCAAAGTAGCAATCTAACTTTACACCTAAATGAACTAGAAAAAAAAAAGCTAGTAGAAGAAAAGAAATAACTAAAATTAGAGAACTTACTGAAACTGAGATGCAAAAATCCATAGGGGAAAAAAATCAATGAAAGCAAGAGTTTGTTCTTTGAAAATATAAACAAGATTGATAGACTGCTATTTAATAGCTATATTAACAATGAAAAAAAAAAGAGAAGATCCAAATAAGTACTGTCACAAATAACAAAGATAATATTATAACTGATCCCACAGAAATACAAAAGCTTTCCACAGAATACCATGAACAGCATACAAATTAGAAAATCTATAGAGGAAAAGGATAAATTCCTAGAAATACACAGTCTCCTAATATTGAATCAGGAAAAGACTGAAGCTTTCAATAGAGCAATATCTCACTCTAAAATTAAATCATGTGTAATAAAAAAATAAAAATAAAATAAAAACCTTACCACCAAACAACAAAGTCCTGGACCAGATGGATTCACATTCTACCAGATGTACAAGGAAGAACTAGTATCAATTCTACTGAAGGTACTCCAAAAAAACAAGGAGACATTCCTTTATTACTCAATCACTGGCAGAAACACAATGAAGAAAGAAAATTTGAGTCTAATATCCATGATGTACATAGACACAAAAATCCTCAACAAAATATTAGGAAACTGAATTCAGAAGCATAAAACAGTTAATTCACCATGATAAAGTAGGCTTTCTTCCTGGGATGCAAGGTTGAATCAACATATGCAAATAAATATATGCGATTAACCACAGAAGCAGAGCTAAATGCCAAAGCCATCTGATTATCTTAATAAATGCAGAAGAAGATTTCAATTAAATTCAACATCACTTCAGGGTAAAAACCCTCAACAAACTAGACATTAAAATAACATGACTGAAAATAGTAATAGTCATCGTCACCAAACTCAGAGCCAACATTATACTGAGTGGGCAAAAGCTGGAATCATTCCCCTGGAGAACAGAAAAAAGGCAAGGATGCCCACTTTCACCATTTCTATTCAACATAGTACTGGAAGTCATGGCCAGAGCAATCAAGCAAGAGAAAGGCTGCTAGAACTAATAAATGATTTTAGCAAAGTTTCATGATACAAAATCAATATATAAAAATCAGTAACATTTCTGTGCCAATAACATCCAGGCTGATAATCCTATTAAGAACACAATCACATTTACGATAACCACAAAGAAAATGAAATACCTAGTAATACAGGTAACCAAGAAGGTGAAAAATTTCTACAAGGAGAACCAGAAAACACTGCTGAAAGAAATCAGATGACATAATTAAGTGGGAAAGCATCACATACTCATGGAGTGTTTTAGCGTTTTAATGTTTCATGATAATGAAAACTCAGTATCATTAAAATGGCCATACTGCCCAAAGCAATTTACAGATTCAATGCTAGTCCTATCAAACTATCATAGAATTAGAAAAACTATTCTAAAATTTATGTGAAACCAATAAAGACCTCAAATAGCCAACGCAAACCTAAGCAAAAAGAACAAAGCTGGAGACATCACACCACCCAACTTCAAATTATAAGGCTACAGTGAAAAAGCAGCATGGTTCTAATACAAAATCAGACACATAGACCAATGGAACAGAACAGAAAACTAAAATATAAAGCTGCTCACTTACAACCATCTGATTTTCAACAAGGTCAACAAAAACAAGCAATAGGGAAAGGGTGTGCTATTTGATAAATGTTTTGGGGTAACTGGCTTGCCATCAGCAGAAAAACGAAGCTAAATTCTTATATTTCACCAATACAAATATTAACTCAAGATGGATTAAATATTTAAATTCTAGCGAAAACACTAGAATAAAACCTAGGAAATACTCTTCTCAACATTGGCCTTAGCAAAGAATTTTTGATTAAGTCCCCAAGCAATTGCAACAAAAACAAAAATTGACAAGTGATACCTAACTAAACTAAACAGCTCCTGAACAGCAACAGAATAAACAGACAATGTATGGAATGGGAGAAAATATTCATGAACTATATATCTGTATTACTCTGATTTCATGCTGCTATAAAGAACTATTTGAGGCTGAGTAACTTATAAAAAAAAGAGGTTTAATTGACACAGTTTCACATGGCTGTGTAGGACTCAGGAAACTTACAATTATGACAAAAGGTAAAGGGGAAGAAGGCATTGTCTTACATGGTGGTAGGTAGGAGAGAGCAAGAAAGCAAGGAAGTGTCACACTTTAAAACCATCAGCTGTTGTGAGAACTCACCCACTATCATGAGAACAGTGTGAGGGAAACTGTTCCCGTAATCCAATCACCTTCCACCAGTTTCCTCCCTGGACATGTGGGAATTGTATTTTGAGATGAGATTTGTGTGGGTCACAGAGCAAAACCATATCAGCATCTGACAAAGGTTTAATATTCGGAATTTATATGAAAATTTTAAAAATCAACAGTTAAAAATGAATAACCCCATTAACAAATGGTCAAAGGACATGAACAGTTACTCCTCAATAAAAGACATCTAAATGGGCAACAAATATGAAAAAATACTCATCATCACTAATCATCAGAGAAACGCAAATCAAAACCATAGTGAGATACCATTTCACACCAGTTAAAATGACTATTTTTAAAAAGTCAAAAAAACAACAGATGCTGTTGAGGCTTCGGAGTAAAAAGAATGCTTATATGCACTTGGTAGGAATGTAAATTAGTTCAGCCACTGTGAAAGGCAGTCTGGAAATTTCTCAAAGACCTAAAAACAAGGCTACAATTCAAGCCAGCCATCCTATTTCTTGGTATATACTCAAAGGAACATAGATCATTCTATCCAAAGACACATGAACTTATATGTTTATCACAGCACTATTTACAATAGCAAAAACCTATGGATTCAACCTAGGTGCCCATCAGTAGTGGATATGATAAAGAAAATGGGGTCACATCATCTCAGCCTGAAATCTCCTGAAACTGATAAGCAACTTCAGCAAAGTCTCAGGATACAAAATCAATGTGCAAAAATCACAAGCATTCCTATACAGCAATTACAGACTTAAAGAGAGCCAAATCAAGAACAAACTGCCATTCACAATTGCTACAAAGAGAATAAAGTACCTAGGAATACAACTAACAAGGAATGTAAAAGACCTCTTCAAGGAGAACTACAAGCCACTGCTCAATGAAATAAGAGAGGACACAAACAGATGGAGAAACATTCCATGCTCATGGTTAGGAAGAATCAATATCATGAAAATGCCCATACTGCCCAAAGTAATTTACAGATTCAACGTTATTCCCATCGAGCTACCAATGACCTTAATCACAGAACTGGAAAAACCACCTTAAACTTCATATGGAACCAAAAGAGAGCCCACATAGACAAGTCAATTCTAAGCAAAAGGAACCAAGCAGGAGGCATCACACTACCAGACTTCAAATTATACTACAAGGCTACAGTAATCAAAACAGCATAGTACTGGTACCAAAACAGAGATATAGACCAATGGAACAGAACAGAGGCCTCAGAGGCAACACAACTTATCTACAACCATCTGATCTTTGACAAACCTGACAAAAACAAGCAATTAAGAAAGGATATCTTGTTTAATAAATGGTGTTGGGAAGTCTGGCTAGCCATGTGCAGAAAGCAGAAACTGGACCCCTTCCTGACACCTTACACCAAAATTAACTCCAGATGGATTAAAGACTTAAACATAAGACCTAACACTATAAAAACCCTAGAAGAAAATCTAGGCAAAACCATTCAGGACATAGGTGTAGGCAAGAACTTCATGACCAAAACACCAAAAGCATTGGCAAGAAAATCCAAAATAGACAAATGGAACCTAATCAAACTCCACAGCTTCTGCACGGCAAAAGAAACAGTCATTAGACTGAATCAGCAACCAACAGAACGGGAAAAAATGTTTGCAGTCTACTCATCTGACAAAGGACTGATATAAAGAATTTACAAAGAACTAAAACAGATTTGCAAGAAAAAAAAACAAACAAGCCCATTCAAAAGTGGGCGAAGGATATGAACAGGCACTTTACAAAAAGAAGAGATACATGAGGCCAACAAACATATGAAAAAATGCTCATCACTGGTCATTAGAGAAATGCAAATAAAAACTACGTTGAGATACCATCTCACACCAGTTAGAGTGGTGATCATTAAAAAATCTGGAGACAACAGATGCTGGAGAGGATGTGGAGAAATAAGAACACTTTTGCACTGTTGGTGGGAGTGTAAATTAGTTCAACCATTGTGGAAGACAGTGTGGCAATTCCTCAAGGACCTAGAAATAGAAATTCCATTTGGCCCAGCAATCCCATTACTGGGTATATATCCAAAGGATTATAAATCTTTCTACCTTAAGGACATATGCACACGAATGTTCATTGCAGCACAGTTTACAATAGCAAAGACCTGGAACCAACCCAAATGCCCATCGATGATAGACTGGACAGGGAAAATGTGGCACATATACACCATGGAATATTATGCAGCCATCAAAAATGATGAGTTCGTGCCCTTTGTAGGGACATGGATGAACCTGGAAAGCATCATTCTCAGCAAACTGACACAAGAACAGAAAATCAAACACCGTATGTTCTCACTTATAGGTGGGTGTTGAACAACGAGAACACATGGATACCAGGAGGGGAGCATCACACACTGGGGTCTGTTGGGGGAAATAGGGACAGCGGGTTGTGGGGCGTTGGGGAGAGATAGCATGAGGAAAAATGCCAGATATAGGTGAAGGGGAGGAAGGCAGCAAATCACACTGTCACACGTGCACCTATGCAACAATCTTGCTTGTTCTTCACATGTACCCCAAAACCTAATATGCAATTAAAAAAAAAAAGAAAATGTAGTCCATATATATCATAGAATGCTGCATAACGTATGATGAAATCATGTCCTTTGCAGCAACATGTATGGAGTTTGAGGCCATAGTCCTAAGAAAATTAATACAGGAACAAAAGGCAAAAAACATATTCCCACATATATGTTGGAGCTAAACATTAAGCACCCAGGGACATAAACATGGGAACAACTGACACTGCACAATACTAGACAGAAAAGGGAGGAAAGGGGCACAAGTTAAACAACTACCTTCTGAGTACTATGCTCACTACTTGGGTCCATGTAACAATCCTACACATGTCTGCTGTATCTAAAATAAAAGGTAATTTTTTTAAGAGAGAGAACATAGGCAAATGACTAAAGGAAATCAGAAGACCTGTTCCGAAATCCTGAGAGTAGAAGTTGAAGAAAGGGGTGGGGAGGGGGGTGATTGATGATGGTGACAAGACAGGATGATAATCAATAGGTTAATGAAGAGCACACATTCTAAAGGAAATCACCCAGTAAACAAAGGAAGAATTCATACACATACTCCCTTGTGATTGAGAAGAAATGTATGATATTATTACACCAATTTAAATTGGAAAAAAAAAGATGCTAGGTTTAAAAAACCATGACAATCAAAAAACTAAAATATAAATTTGAGAAGCTTGCAAACAAAAATAAAATATTACAATCATTACAGAAATTTAAGTCTCATGAGTAGGCTGCAACAGAGCATATAATACATTCCGTTAGAAAAACAATCCTGACATAAGATACAGCACTAAGTTAAAGCAGGGGAATGAAATTATATGATCAACTATTATAGTAGTTTTCCATTGCTACGTAACCCATCATTACATATGTAGTTGCTTAAAACAATACGACACAAAACAACATGGAAATTACTATTTCTGTAGGTCCAGAGCCTAGGCCTGAGTTATCTAGGTTTTCTGCTTAAGATCTCACCAGGCTGCCATTAAGGCACCAGCTTCCTGCAGTTCTCATCCAGTTATTTGCAGAATTCAGTTCATTACAGGTGTAAGCCTGAGGTCTTTGTGTTGTTGCTGGCTGTTGGCCATGCACTCTCAAGACATGGTGCTTACTTACTCAAAACCAGTGAAAGCATCTCTCTCCAGTGGGCTAGGAAGAAGTCTTATGTAGCTTGATATAATCATGAGAGTAACTATCCCTCATATTTACAGGTTTGCCCACCCTTGGTGTTGGAATTACATAGGACATGCACACCAGTGGGTGAAAATCTCAGAAGTCATACTAAAATTCTGCCTACCACAAATTACAAAATGAAGAGAAATGACAAGAAAAGTAATGTGTACTATAAATTTGATGTTTCCAAGGAAATGAAGAAAACAAATAAAATATGAATTTTTGGCTTTAAGATGGCAGAGAACATTTGACTTCTTTCTCCTTTAAAAAACACACAGAACACTAAGGATTCATGATAAAGAATTAGTTGAAGCCTCATTCTCCTACTTATGAGTGAAAGAGCCTCAAACAATTGCAAATACTAGTAAGAATGAAGAATTCAACTTTGAAGCGTGAGTGAATTTAGGAATGAGCACTAGTACTACCATAGTTGGTGATGCCTGGTGTGAAAGTCCACGGAAGAAACAGAAAGACTTTCCTTCCATTTCCCAGCCACCTGCCAAGGAATTTAGTACTTATTCTTCCTAGAATGAGACATAAGACTGGTTATTTATTCTAGTCAAGAAATATGTCAAGAGAGGGGCCAGGTGTGGGGACACAATTCACAAAATAAGAGAATAAAATCTATCAAACAGAAGGGTAAAATCTCATTGTACTAACATTAATTGTAATCACTCTCATAACTTCTTCTATTCAGGTCCATACACTGGTAGTAGTAAGTATAGAGAAATTCACCAGCAGACATGTAACATCACCCAAATACCATCTCCAATAAGTGTTATAGTTCCTCTATCTTAAAAATGAATAGTCGATATTTGACAACCACCACAAACATGAAAGGCAGGGATCAAGGTAAAAATAATTATTACAAGTAAATCTATAATAAAATATATAATACAAGGCACAGGAATAAAAACTTTTAAAAATGATATGCAGTTATGTTCAGAGAGAAAATCTAGAACATCTGTACAGCTCAAAGGAAGAGGAAGCTGTAACAAGTAAAAACTACAAAAAATTAAATATAGAAAAGCTTCTAAAATTAAGAAATACAATTGAAAAAGGAAAATACGGTAAGAAGAATTGGAAGTCTAGTATATTATTGGAAGAAATAACCAAAACTGATCAAAATGGAGGCCTCTAGGGTAGAGGACTCTCCACCAAAATGATTCATGCTGGAAAGCAATGAGGCAGTGACTGCAAAATTCTGACAGAAAGAAACGTGACCTAGAATTCTGAAACCAGTCATGTGTTCTTGCAAGTGTAACAGAAGAAAACACCCATGAGCTTTACTTCTCACTCTTGACTTGAAAACATGTCAAGTCAGACAGAAAATAAAATAGACTCAAGAATGTGAAGACTCAGTGAAACGAATGATGTTGAAAATTACCTCTATTTAAATACGGAAATTAAATTAGAATGAAACAATATCTTTGTCAATCATGGTTAAAGGGAGAATAACTTTTTAAAGCATTGGCAATGTAAGCTTAACAATACAACTAAAGAAATCAATCTATATGGAGAATAGAGGTATAAATATTATATCTTCTATTATCTATGAATATGAAGAGTCACTATTTCAAGCTGAATCATAGAGAAAAAAACACAATACTATTTGATTATACCTTTATATTTTGTTTTGTTGCTTTTGGTGTTTTTTAATTTAGAAATACATTTTAGAATTAAAATTACTGTGATAGAATATTTAAGTAAAATTTATCCTATAATTTTACTTCTTGATTTTATTTCATTAAATTAAATATTAGAAAGTAAAAATAGTGTAGTGTGTTCTAGAATCCCATTTGTGGGATTGTATAAATTGATTTATTATTCTATTTATTTACATGTCTGTTCATATGTCTGTCTCTACAGAGAAATATCTAGAATGATGTTCACTAAATAATAACAATGTTTCTATTTTGATCTTATTTCTCAGTAGTAGGATTTTGTTAATTTTTAGTGGCCTTTTATTACTATTCTATAGAAATCTTGTCCTAATGTTGTAACAACAAACATGAAGTTTTTACTTTTATTTTTTAAAAAGACATGTTCCTTGAACTCCTTCACAATCATTCTTAGCAATTGCAAGAGCTAGCTGATTCAAGGTTAATGAAACAATCAGATTATTTAAATGGGGTGGTAGCATGATGTCCTGGGGTATGAGCCTTTGCTAATCTCGCCACACTAGTGTTTATGTCAGGTAATCTATAGAAAGACATTTGTCTATCCTTATGCCCTAAAAATGTTATGAATTGAGAACACAGAAAAACTTGGTAGATATCAAATTTTTTAGTTATAATACCATTTTTACTGCCTAACTTGTATGGTAGGTGACCCACTTAGGTAGACTCTGCTTCTCTTTTGACAATGTTAAACCTGAAGTTGGAAGTTACCAGAGTCTACAGCAATTCTGAGTCGAGTAGAGGAGACTGATTATTTTATATAATAAGGCCCAACCTCCTCTTGGGCTATATTGGACACTTATACAGGATTTTAAGTATCAATAAGCTTTTCCTCTTCTACCACTGTATTCTATTCTTTAGGTGACCTTCATCTTACCTGTGTTCTCCTGTAAGGTCTACTCACACCATGCAAGCAGCCACTTTCTGCTGAATGCTCCCTGTTTCCTCAGTCAACCGCCCTCCTTCACTCCTAGCCTGTGTTAGAGAGGGCCTTCTCTCATTACAGCAGGTGTTTAAGTTGTCTACTACTTATATGAAAATGTATATCAGCTGCCTTTTTCACTTCTCTCTCCTCAGTTAGATTTTGAAATCCCAGAGAAAAATAGATCTTATTCTATTAACTTCTATGGTCCTGTAACTAATAGTGATGGTGGTGGTGTTATCCATAAGGGCTTGAAGAAATTCATGGGCCGGGCACGGTGGCTCACGCTTGTAATCCCAGCACTTTGGGAGGCCGAGGCAGGTGGATCATGGGGTCAAGAGATCGAGACCATCCTGGTCAACATGGTGGAACCCCGTCTCTACTAAAAATACAAAAATTAGCTGGGCATGGTGGCGCACGCCTGTAGTCCCAGCTACTCAGGAGGCTGAGGCAGGAGAATTGACTGAACCCAGGAGGCGGAGGTTGCGGTGAGCCGAGATCGCGCCATTGCACTCCAGCCTGGGTAACAACAGCGAAACTCCGTCTCAAAAATAATAAATAAATAAATAAATAAAATAAAAAATAAAAAATAAAAAATAAAATAAAATTCAAAGAACACATGTATTTATTTTATACTACAGTTCATATTTAATGCAACAAAAATATTTG
>NW_016107316.1:5122727-5129372 GCF_001604975.1 Cebus imitator
AGCGAAACTCCGTCTCAAAAAAAAAAAAAAAAGAAGAAGAAGAAATTCATGATATAACTTGTGATCTACTGTTTTCTTCTTAATCTTAACTGGGACTTGGGTGACTACTTATTCTGAAAGGTTAAATAGTAAATATGTTAGGATTTTTTTGCATATGATCTTTGCTATAGATTCTTCTTTGTTTCAATTTTTAATTCCTTCTTACAACCTTATATAAATGTCAAAAAAAAAAAAAAAAAAACATTCTTAGCTTTAGTGTCAGCAGAAAAAATAGTCTTAGAGCTAGATTTTGCCCATAGGTTATACAGTTTGTCAATCATTGGTCTTAAAAACTACAGACACCACAAATGACCCATTCACAATCTTTGCCCTAGGCACTTTCACTGTGGTTATTTCAAACTGTCAAAGACATTATTTGGTTTGGAAATATTAAGGCTTACTTCCTTATATTAACAACCTCTCTTTCCTTTAATTAAAAAGTAGAATCTACTCAACTTTCACCTCTGTTTATTGTCCTAGTCTATACATCAGACTGCTTCAATGATTACAAACACACAATCCAAACAACTTAATAGATGTGGAATTCTACTATACAACCAGTGAGTTTAATGAACTGAAAAGAAAAGAATAATGCTGATTTCCCTCCACACTTTAATTTCATCCTTTTTATCTGTTTTGGCTGTCACTGATTTTTATGGTTCAAAATCAAATGTTTGCATAGTAAAATGAAAATGTTCCAAGAAAGGATTACTTTATTCTTAAGTGGCTGTTTTCATTTTAGTCAGAGGTGAGTGAATAGTCAATGCCCAAAACTTTCTCTGTTATTGAAGAAGACAACCATCGAGGTTTATAGGTTTTAATATAGAAATAAACTTTATCAAAATCTTAAAGGGTGACAAAATCCTAAGATATAATGGAATGTAATAGTGAGTGAAGTATTCTGGGGAAAAAACTGAATCTTTTAAGTTTTCTGAAAACATAAAGACCAGATACTGAGATAAAGAGTTTGCAGACTGGATGCAGTGGCTAACACCTATAATCCCATCACTTTGACAGGCTGACACATGAGGATTGCTTGAGGTCAGGTGTTTGAGACAAGCCTGGGCCAGGTAGTGAGATTCTGTCTCTGCAATAATAATAATAATAATAATAATAATAAAATATAGCCAGGTGTGGTGGCACATGCCTGTGGTCCTAGCTATTTAGGGAGGCTGAAGTGGTAGGATCACTTGAGTCCAGAAGTCTGAGGCTTCAGTGAGCCACATTACACCACTGCACTCCAGCATAGGAGACAAAGCAAGACCTTGTCTTTTAAAAGAAAATTTTAAAAAAGACTTTGCATATATGAATATGTATATTAATCTCTGAAAAAGCTTTATTAAACCACATTATTCTTATTTTATGGATAAGAAAACTGGTAGAGAGTTTAGATAATTTCTGGACAGACTTCAATTTATTGATTGGGAAGCTACTATTTGAATTTAGATCTTTTGATACAAAGTTTATTCTTCAGTCATGTTCTGGAATAGTTATTACATAAAAAGTAGACACAATGGCAGATTTAACTTTTATCTTCAGTAATTTTTGAAAAGATTATGAAAGTGCCATGGTTACCTACATGTTTAATGGCTTAAAATTAGAATCTAGAGAATCAAGTGTGGAACGTAATTTATTGCATTACTTTAAAGAATGACTTCTCTTAAATCCTGAGATAAAAACTTGTTTCAGGAGATTCCTGGAGTCTAGTTTGCTGGTCACTGTTCTCATACTATTTTTTTTCTCCTGATGGGATGCTCCAGAAGGTTCTCATGAAGATACGTGGTAGTCTCATTTTCAATAAATTCCTAGCAAGCGTAGTTGTGGTCACACTAGAACATGTATCTTAGGCATTCAGATTCAAGAACTAGGCCTTGTCTGATTACATGGCCTTAGATAAGATATTAACAAATAATGTATGTTCACTTAGAAACATTCAACTTAGTGACTTGTTATATATGTGAAGAAAAATAAACCAAAATAAACCTGTCTGCTGATCACCCGCAAACAGATACAACATTGAGCAATGCCACTTTATATTTAAAGTTATAGAATTTAATAGCTTTTCAAAATGTAAATACACCTAGAGACATCAAGTTTGTTTTTTTTGCTATGATTGTTATTGACCTCATATTTTTTATGAAATTGCCCTCAGTGGATAACAGAGTTAGTGGCTCATTTCAAACAATACAAAAACTATCAATTTTTCATTATATTCTATAAAATATTCATGATAATTTTAATATAAATCTATCTTAATGTTTTAAATTATACAACTGTTGCTTCACGAAGATGAAGTTGAATTATAGTCTTGCTGCTGTAAGCAACTAGCACACTTCTCTGAAGATACATGTACTCATTTTTTGAAAAAACAAAGGAGCAGCTGGGTGCGGTGGCTCACACCTGTAATCCCAGCACTTTGGAGGGCCAAGGCAGTCGGATCACGAGGTCAGGAGTTCAAGACCAGCTTGGCCAGCATGGTGAAATCACATCTCTACTAAAACTACAAAATAATTAGCCAGGCATGGTGGTGCACGCCTGTAGTCCCAACTACTTGGGAGGCTGAGAAGTGCTAGAACCCAGCAGGTAGAGGTTGCAGTGAGCTGAGATTGCACTATTGCATTCCAGCCTGGGTGACATAGTGAGACTGTATCAGAAATCAAAACAAAAACAAAGGAGCAGTACATCTTATCAGCATCCAGAAAAATCCAGAATACTGTCATGATCAAATGCTGGAGTGGAACTTTCATTTGTTGCTGGTGGAAATGCAAAATGGTACAGCCACTGTAGAAGACAGTTTGGCAGTTTCTTACAAAACTAAGCATACCCTTACCATGCTAACCAGTAAGCACATTCTTAGGTATTTACCCAAAGAAATGAAAAACAATTTGTTCACATAAAAACCTACATGTGAATGCTTAAAGCACATTTATTACTAATTGCACAAACTTGGAAAGCAGTCAAGACATCTATCTTTCAGTAGGTGAAAGGATAAATAGCCTGTGTTACATCCAAACAATAGAATATTATTTAGCACTAAAAAGAAATGAACTATCAAGCTATGAAAAAATATGGCAGAATCTTAAGTGCATGTTACTAGTGACAGAAGTCAATCTGTAAAATTCCAAGGATATGACATTCTGGAAAAGGCAAAATTATGAAAACAGTAAAAAGATCAGTGGTTGCCAGGAGTTGGGGATGGAGATGTTGAATACACAGAGAAGAGACAATTTTTAGAGCAGGGAAAATACTCTGTATGGTACCTTAATGGTGGACACATATCATTATACATTTTTCCAACTTATATAATGTACAGCAATGAGGGTAAACCCTAATGTAAACTATGGAGTTTGGTGATTACAATGTGTCAATATAGGTTAATCATTTGTGACAACTCTTCCATGCTGGTAGGGGATATTGATAATGGAATGCTCTGCATGTGTGGGGCAGAGGGCATATGGAAAATCCCTTTAACATCTTTTCAATTTTGCTATGAACTGAAAACTGCTCTAAATTAATTAAGTCCTTAAAAATAAACAAAGAAACAAATGAGGGATTAGACCAATGATGATCATGGCAGACATAATGCAGATATGTCAATCTTAAAATAATCAGAAAGCTGTGGTGCCCACAACCTCTCCTGACTTTAACAAATTAAGTAGCTATCTGGGTATTTTCAATGCAGTGTAGAAGCTAAAGCTTTGGGGAAAAAATGACAAAGACCTAGTGGTTAAATGCTGAACCTTGGCCACATGCTCTGGTGTGAAAATCAAGACTTTGAAAGACTCTAGAATAAGAGCTAGATATCCCAAATGACAGAGCATGAGAGAGGTCATAGGAACCACAGACAGGATACAGAAAAAGAGTCTCACCCAGCACAGACCCATCTCTACAGCCACTATGGGTAACAATCGTTGTTTATTTCTTAAGGTGGAGGAACCAGAAATTGTGATCAGAACTCATTTTGATCACCTAAATCAATTTATGGAAAGAATATATGTGTATTAAACTACATACCTCCAATTGCAGATGGCAAATTCAGTTATTCCCCAAACTCCTTTTGTTGTTTTAATGAAATCCTGAGTCAAAGAACCCCTGCTGCTCTTTAATAGACAGATAACTCAGGTTTATGAAGTTTACCTGTGTGGTACCCACAGTAGGCAAATGAGAAAATAGCCCAATTCAGAAAACTATATTAACTGGGGCTTAACTCTAGCTGAGTGTTACATATACCTCATTATTGCAAGATATTTTCCTTTTAGATGACTTTTTCATTTCTTTTTTTAAAAGAAAGAATGGATCCATATGTGGTCAATTCACTTTTCAACAATTTTTTCTCTACTGACAGGCTGAAGTGATTTCACATTAAGAGAAAATGAGTTTTGCTGCTCTTCATAAATTGCTAATGAGCTTTTTTAACAATCATAGCCATAACCTGATTCACAAAAGAACCTTCTCAGATTTGCCATTAACATGTCTGTAACAATAAGCTGAGAAAAAAATACCAAATAAGCTGATGCCACTTGCTGAGAACTATTTTCCTCTCTTCATTTCAGCCCATTAGATTATTTCTCCCTGTGACACTGTCAAGTAGCCTGGATTCAGTTTGACAGTTAAGCCTTCAGATAGCTCTACTACTACCCTGTCTCACTTTGCGTAAATAAATAAATAAATAAATAAATAAAAGAAAACTTCAATGCTGTGCAGCAGGAAGGATGCCAGTAAAACTAGATTTTATTTTCAGCTCTGCTTCTCACCTGCTTATGTGATATTGGGAAATTTATTCTGCACTGGACCAGTTTCCAATATTTCAAATAGGTGTGGACCTGTTTCCAAAGAGCTAAAAGACCTCTAGAAGTCCTCTTATTATTAAAATATGATGATGCTAATAAAAGCATAACATCCGAAATGCTACCCATTACTTTTGTGGAATGATTTCTCCCTGGATGCTTTTCTATTGCTTACTTTCATTTCCTTCAAAGAAACCAACAACCCATAGAATGTTGCCTTTACACTACTGGAATGGCTTGAAGTCATATTAGGAAAAATAATACAGCAATTTCTCCTTTAGCTTATCTCACCTCTCACATTCTTTATTGTAGGCAATTAAAGAAACCAGTTGCTACATACACCACTCTGACTGGAAATTTTCTTAAACAGATTTGCAAGTTTATTAGCCACATTTTCTATCTTCCACATAAGTAGGTGGCAGATTTACTAATTTTTGTGCCATTATCATGAAATTCAATTTTTTTAGCTCTTTCTAACAGTTTCCTCAAGGTTTTTAGATCCATAACTTCCACCTAATTATAAAGCCAGTGCTGCATATTTTGATATTTTGTTGCTGAAGCATCCTTCTTGGTATTAATCTATCTTTTGTTAGTCTTCTTCCAGGGAACACCCTACCTTTAAAATATTGTGGCTTAAAACAGCAATCACTTATTATTTCTTATGATTCTGAGGGTCAGGATTTTACAGAGGCAGTGGGCTTATCTAACCTCACTTCATTGCCTGCTGGCACTGAAAAGGTTGTAATGGCTTCTTTAGTTTTGTGTCTGATGCCTCAGCAAGGGAGATCTGGGTGGTGGAGGGCTGGCCAGAAGAGCTGGGTTAGAGTCATGTCTGGATTCTTCAGTTTTCAACATTCTCCCTCTCCACGTGACCTCTTTGTATTTTCTCTTTACACAGTTTCATCTAGAATTCTTATGTGAAACTTTAGGATTTCTAATAGCTCATAATTGGAAGCTTTGTATTTTGTTAAAGCCTGGTCTAGGATTGGCACAAAAATATTTTTGCTGTATTCTATTATAAAGTATTTGAGTCATAGGTCAAGCTTGGATTCAAGCAGAAATAATTACAGAAGTGCATAAATTCTAAGTATTGCCCATGGGATCTTACTAGTGTCATTGACTACCACAGTGACAGAGGAAAAAAGTAACGTGAGAAAAGGATGATTCTTCAAAAAGTTAGGAAAATTGACAAATATTCTGGAAGTTGAATTTATGTACTTTTAAACTAATTTATTTATTTGTATTTATTTTTTCAAGACGAAGTCTCACTCTGTTACCCAGGCTGGGTGTAGTGGCATGATCTCGGCTCACTGCAACCTCCACATCCCAGGTTCAAGCAATTCTCCTGCTTCACCCTCCTGAGTAGCTGAGATCACAGACATGTATCACCATACCTGGAATCCCAGCTTCTTGGGAGACTGAGGCAGGACAATAGCTTGAAGCTGGGAGGTGAAGCTTGCAGTGAGCTGAGATCATGCCACTAAACTCCAGCTCCAGCTTAGGTCACGGAGTGAGTGAGACTCTATCTCAGGAAAAAAAGAAAGAAAGAAATAGCATAAACATATTTATAAATAAAATTATAAAATTCATGGTATTTAATTCAAAATAATATGAGTAAGCAGTTTCAAAATGAGTGGGAGTACAGACTTTTTAGAAAAGATCATGACTTGATAATTATTATACTAGGTTTCTGGGTACATACAAGTTTACCATTGTATTTGTTTTATGTTTGAAATTTTTTTTTTTTTTATTATACTAGGTTTCTGGGTACATACAAGTTTACCATTGTATTTGTTTTATGTTTGAAATTTTTTTTTTT
>NW_016107316.1:5129392-5143192 GCF_001604975.1 Cebus imitator
TTTTTTTTTTTCCCATTTATTTATTTTATTGTATTTTAGGTTTTGGGGTACATGTGAAGAACATGCAAAATTGTTGCACAGGAGAAAAAGTAAAATCAAATAACGAAGAAATACATTCTAATATCACTAATGAAAATTGGATAATTACTATAGATCTTTCTTACAGATTACAAATATAACAAGTTTAAAAATATTTTAGGCAAATACATTTGACAGTTTATATGAAGTATGCATATATCACAAAAAGAAAAAACTTGTTGAAATGGACTCAAGAAGAAATAGAAATCCTAAGTAGTCTTATATCTATATAAAACAATGAATTCATGAATACCCTCAACAACAATGCAAATTTGAGGCATACATGATGTGCCCAAAGAATTATTTCAAATTTTTGGAAAATAAAGAGTACCGATATAACAAAAAGTACTTTAGAGAGCATAAAAAAAATGAGAACACTTCACAATTCCTGTTACAAAGCTGTAATATTCTTTATAGTAAACACTGGTGAGAACATTAGTGGAAAAAAAATTACAGAAATAATGTGTTACCAACACTGATGAAAGTATTTTACAACTGACCCTTGAACAATGTGAAGATTAGGGATGCTGACCCATCCATGCAGTTGAAAATTTCTGCATAACTTTTGATGTCTCCAAAACTTAACTACTAATAGCATACAGTTGACTATATGCCTTACAGAAAAACAGTTGATTAACACATATTTTGTATGTTATTTCTATTATATACTGTATGCTTGCAATAAATAAACTAGAGAAAAGAAAATTTTATTAAGAAAATTATAAGGAACATAAAATATATTTATTATTCAAGTGGAAGTGGAATTATGAAAAAGGCCTTTATCCTCGTTGTTTTCATGTTGAATAGGCTGAGGAAGAGGAGGCAGAGGAAGGGTTGGTTTTGCTGCCTCAGGGTGGCAAAGGCAGAAGAAATTCTGTATACAAGTGGAACCATGCAGGTTAAACCCATGTTGTTCAAGGATCAACTGTATTCATTTATTTATTGAAAACTGATAATATGTCACACAGCCAATTAGGGTTTATTACAGAAATGTGAGAGTGGTTTCATAGTCTTAAATCAATCAATATAATGTGTTATACAGTAATAAAAGAGAAAATGACAACATAGTATTGATATATTTAGTAAGAATATTTGATAAAATTAACCACCCATCAACAATAAAAGTTTCATAATAATGTGTAAGTAGATAGAAATGTATACAAGATGACAAAGAACATTAACTAAAAACATACTGTAAATTTTATAGTATGTAATCATGATGCTAGCTGGTTAATTTTTCGGATTTGTTTATGTGGTTGCTTCATAGTGTCACTGATCTATGTACTTCAGTGTGTTTTTATAGTGGCCGGTAATGGTTTTTCCCATTCATATTTAGTGCTCCCTCCAGGAGCTCTGGCAAGGCAGGTCTGGAGGTAATAATTACCTCAGCATTTGCTTGTCTGAAAAGGATCTTATTTCTCGTTTGCTTATGAAGCTTAGTTTAGCCATATGTGAAATTCTGGGTTGAAAATTCTTTTCTTTAAGAATATTGAATATTGACCTCAATCTCTTCTAGTTTATGGAGGTTCCCCTGAGAGGTCTTCTGTAGTCTGATGGGCCTTCCTTTATAGGTGACCTGGCCTTTCTCTCTGGCTGTCATTTTTGCTTTCATTTTGGCCTTGGAGAATCTGAAAATTATGTATCTTGGGGATGATCTTCTCATGGAGTATCTTACTAGGGTTTGCTGCATTTTCTAAATTTGAATGTTGGCTTGTCTTGCTAGGTGGGGAAGATCTCCTTGATGATATCCTGAAGTATATTTTCCAAATTGCTTCTATTCTCCCCGTCTCTTTCAAGTATCTCAATTAGTTGTAGATTCAGTCTCTTTACATAATCCCCTATTTTTCAGATATTTTGTTAATTCTCTTTTATTCTTATTTCTCTATTCTTGTCTGCCTGTCTTATGTCAGACAGATAGTCTTCAGGCTCTGAGGTTCTTGGTCTAGTCTGCTTTTAATACTTGTGATTGAGCTGTGAAGTTCTTGCAGTGTGTCTTTCAGCTCTATCAGGTTGTTCATGTTCCTCTGTATTGCAGCTATTTTGCCTGTCAGTTCCTGCATTTATCATGATTCTTAGCTTCTTTGCATTGAGTTACAACAGGTTCCTTAAGCTCAGCAACATTTGTTTTTATCTGTTCTGAAGACTGCTTCTGTCATTTCAGCCATCTCAGCCTCAATCCACTTCTCAGCCTTTGCTGAAGAGGTGTTGTCATTTGGAGGAAAAGGGGCACTCTGGCTTTAAAGCTCAACATCACCAATCATTAGAGAAATGCAAATCAAAACTATAATAAGATATCATCTCATACCCGTCAGAATGGCAATTTTTGAAAAGTCAAGAAACAACAGATGCTGCGAAGGTTGTGAAGAAAAAGGAATGCTTTTACACTGTTGATGGGAGTGTGAATTAGCTCAATCATTGTGGAAGGCAATGTGGTGATTCCTCAAAGACCTAGAAGCAGAAATGCCATTCGACCCAGCAATCTCCTTACTGGGTATATACTCCAAAGAATATAAATTATTATATTATTATAAAGATGTATGCATGTATATGTTCATTGCAGCACTATTCACAAAAGCAAAGACATAGAATAAACCCAAATGCCCATCAATGATAGACTGAATAAAGAAAACATGGTACATCTATACCATGGAATACTATGCAGAAATAAAAAGGAATGAGATTATGTCCTTTGCAGGAACATGGATGGAGCTGGAGGCCATTACCCTTAGCAAACTAATGCAGGAACAGAAAACAAAATAAGTGCTCCCACTTATAAGTGGGAGCTGAATGATGAGACTACATGGACACATGACAAGGAAAAACACCAACTAGGGCCTGTCAGAGGATGGAGCTGGGGGTAAGGAGAGCATCAGGAAGAATAGCTAATGGACCCTGGGCTTAATACCTGGTTAGTGGGATGATCTGTGCAGCAAACCACCATGGCACATGTTTACCTATGTAATAAATTTGCACATCCTGCACATGTACTCATGAACTTAAAATAAACATTGGGAAAAAAAGAGAAAAAGAAAAAGAAATTATACATCTTTAAAATAGAAAGGAAGTTATTTTTAATCAATACAACTTAATACAAAATATTGAATTATAAATAAAAAAATATGCTTACAAAAATTTTTATACTAATACAGAAAATGTATATTCATTTACAGTGTTCACTGTAAATATACCTGGAGTTTCTCTAAGATCCAGTACTTAAGCTCCTTGATAACTATTTCCTCTGCACATGCAATTTGCTGTAACTAACTTGCCTTGTGATATAAAATATGTTGTCTCTTATTTTATCATATTTTTTTGAGACAGAGTCTCCCTTTGCTGCTCAGGCTGGGGTGCAGTGGTGCAATCTTAGCTGACTACAGCCTCCACCTCCCAGGTTTAAGCAGTTCTCCTGCCTCAGCCTCCCAAGTACCTGGAATTATAGGTGCATACCACAACAACTAGCTAACTTTTGAATTTTTTTTTTTTTATAAAGTTGGGGTTTCACCATGTTGGCCAGGCTAGTCTCAAACTCCTAACCTCAAGTGGTCTACCCTGCTTGGCCTCTCGAAGTACTGGGGTTTCAGGCATGAGCCAGTGCACCCAGCCTGTTTTACCATAAGTGTTATGTCATTTTAATAACAACCTTACATTCTGACTTGTCATTAATTTGTGTGTTTTTTCTCTCTAATATATTTCAGCTCAACTAAACAAGGGAAAATACCCTCTAAGCTAAATTATAATCAGGGCTGTCATTAGAGGTGACTGGGAGAGCAAACAAATTAAGACTCAGATTTTTGGGGCAATAGAGAATAAATGTCATTTGAGCAAGTAATTCCTTACTACTTAATAAAATTTTGTTTACCCTAGAAGACACATCAAACAAATGACAAGCTGATGATTGAACTAAGTTTCTTGGTCTATGGAAAAAGTTCTCTAGCTGAGTGATGACAGAATTTGTGGCAATATGAAAAGAGGAGGAAGGAAATTCCAGCGTTGTGAAAAAAAATCAGAGAAAATAGAGAGGTATGAGTCTCTGATAATTTTGAGAAATAGTAGTGAGTATGGATTTCGTATTTCAGCCTGATGAAAAGTGAATGGGAACTAAGATGAAGATAATGAACATGTATCATTCCTTTGAGAATCAGCTTCTGAAGAAAATAGAAGAGAAGGTATTTTGCATATTAAGAGGTATTTATATTGAGAGACAATAAATGAGGTAAGGAAAACCCTAAATATTTTAGCAGACACATTGGAAAGCACTGTAAAAGGATAAATTGATGAAACACTCTAAACAATTTTAAGTAATAAGACTCAACTAATAGTTATTTTCAAATAGGTGGTCATTTATAGTTATTTACTACGCAGAAGGGTCTGGAATTGGAAACAAGACTGTTAAAAATATCTTTTGTACACCTAGTATAGTCTTTTTTGTACCTTTTATGAATCCATAGAGACACATTTATGAATAATTTATTGCAGTAAATTTACCATATCTAAGGTTTATTACTGGTAGTGTTGTATGCATATCTATCTCATTATATTATTTCTTGTGCCTGAAAAGAATGTAGATTCATTATTCTGTCCTTCTGAGACATTAAGTTTTTAATTGAAAAGTGATCCATCATTATCTTCAATGCTATATTTTTTTAAAATGTGTTGACAAAAACTAATTGCATGAGAACATCCTAGGCACTATAGGTGCTTGAAAGTAAAAGTCAATGAGATCATTCTAAATTAATTTAAATGTTTTCTCCCCTCCTTTGCACACTGCAAATATCTATATAAATATAATTTCTAACCCTTATTTATATTGAAGTTTGGAAACGAACAGCAGCATCAGAAAGACGTAAAATGGATAGAACAGGTTTGGTTATCTGCTCTGCAGTATATGAGCTCTTTAACTGAGGGAAATGTAACCAGTCTTGTTGAGCCTATTTTTCATATGTAAATGGGTTTATTAATATCTTCTTGCAAGTATTTTTTGTAAAGATGGAATACATATAATATACATAGTATCTATGTATATTTGTGTATATGCATATGTAATGCTTATCCTGGCAAAAATTTGTGTTCAGTAAAGCAGTTCTCAGGATTTTTGTTAATCTGAGGAAAGGTAAAAATAATATTTCAAATCATAAAAAGTTCAATGAATTGCCCCATTTTTAAGGTAAAATTTAGCAGATGTCTCCATTTGCATTTAAACTTACATGAAATAATATACTTTGAATTCCTAACATAAATTGTTTTGAAAGGCAAGTCTCAATTATTAGCTGATTCCAAATCTAGCTTTAAATTTATTTTGCTAAGGTAATTGAACTGCAGATCAATTGTTTTCTTCTAAAGATAGCAAAAATACATTTCGCTCAGAAAGTCACAAATTTATTCTTGCATAATTTTTCTAATTTTTCAGTTTTAATGATGCTGCCTTATTAATAAGATGATTATTTGATATCATATCAATTTACTATTAAAGCATTGAGAAAGTTGGCCTAAGTTAATTTATAGTTTAGTAGCTATTTGAATTTTGGCTTTCCAGAAACTCCTAATCATTGTCTTATTTGATTCTGACTCTTCTAGTACTAGACTAACTTTTCACACTATAATGTAACTAGAAAAGGAAAAGCTTTAATATCTGTGAACACTTATATCCTACCCATATTTTTATGGTCAAAAATAACTATACTTCTTTATTTCCATATTAGGATATACTTATTGCTATCATAAGTCATTTTCTCAAGTAATGGTAGGGATATTTTAATACATTTTAAATTATTTATTAAATTATAAATACACTATTTCTTTAGAAAATTAATATAAAAAATAATTCTGACTTGAAAATACTCACTTACATCAAGAACATTCTCATCTCTCTTCAGGCAATGGCAGAACTGCTATTCCTTACATGCATAAGTTAAGCCATAGAGGAGATAGAGTCAATCCAAATGTGAAAGCAAGCTTTGCATGATCAAATGGAATTAAAATTTCAGTAAAGATGGCAAAGTTGTGTTTCACATAGCATCTCCCTCCAAGAACTCATAACTCAACTAATTTTTGATGAAGAGCGGGGACAAAAAAAGCACAGCAGCAGCAATCCACAAAAAAAGCGAATCACCTGCATAGGCAAAACTAAGTGTTCCCAAGATTTATATTTTTGTAAACACATGTGTTATTTAGCTATAAAGTGCCTGAAAAGAAGTGCTAAAAAGAGGAAAAGGGAAAAAAGAGTGAGTGAGGGCAAGTGGAAATGATGAAATTGCTCACAAGTAAAAGGCAAGCTCCAACTAAGAAAGAAAATTAAGAGTGGACTGGATAGGGAAAATGTGGCACATATACACCATGGAATACTACGCAGCCATCAAAAACGATGAGTTTGGGTCCTTTGTAGGGACATGGATGAACCTGGAAACCATCATTCTCAGCAAACTGACAGAAGAGCAGAAGATCAAACATTGCATGTTCTCACTCATAGGCGGGTGTTGAACAATGAGAACACATGGACACAGGGAGGGGAGCACTACACACTGGGGTCAGTTGGGGGGAAATGGGGAGGGACGGTGGGGGGTGGGGAGCTGGGGAGAGATAGCAAGGGGAGAAATGCCAGATGTAGGTGATAGGGAGGAAGGCAGCAAATCACACTGCCACGTGTGTACCTATGCAACAATTTTGCATGTTCTTCACATGTACCACAAAACCTAAGATGCAATAAAATTAATAAATGGGGAAAAAAAAAGAGTGGATACCAAGGATTAATGGTATCACATTCTGGGGTGTAGAGACAGAACCTTCCATTCTAGTGATACTCTCCTCAATGAAAATCCATATAACATCACATACAGGAATCATTACTGGGGTTAGCTATTTTTGTGAAATTTTGGATTTAGTTTTTGGTTTGCAATAAAATGATATTTAGCCAAGCAAATACATAAGAGATAATTTAAAAGGAGAAATATCTATTAGAAAGCAAGCCTCAGATAATTTTTAAAAAAAGGGATATTAACAGAAAAATTTAATCACAAGTAGTAAATTCACATTTTTATGGTAAACTGAAAGAAAATGAAATGGACATTATAATGGAAAAGTTAAATTATGTAAATAGTATATGTCTCATAATGAAGATAGAGTGAGCTACAAAACTATGGATATAAAAGATTTTTATTTTACATTAAATCTTGGAGGAAAGGAGAAAAGGAGAAAGAAGTGTTGACTCGTAATTCTCATTATAGCTAATGGTAAGGAACTGATATACTGTATCCAAATTTGGGGGACAGAGATGAAACATTACATACTATAGTAAGTATAAAAATTTGAAAACTTGAATGAATGTATGAAAGTTAAATAATAAAAAAGTGATAGAAAAAATTAAATAGCAATAAAACAACCACAAGAGAACTGAAGCCAAATGTATCAATAACATTTAAAAAGTCAGAAAGGCTTACTCGCCCTACACAGAACACTTGAGACAAACCTAAAACAATGAAATCCAGAAAGGCTAAACATAAAAAAGTGGCAATGATGAACTAGGGAAAAGTAAGTAGGAGGAGAGTGAAGAATAACCTATTAGTGTCTAGCAAGATTACTTTCAGAACAAAATCATAATAGATTCTAGTTCACCTTAAATATTAAAAGCTTTAATACTCAAAGAAAACATATCAGATATTAACATCTATAGCCTCAATAATACCGCAAAAATATTCATGAGGAAGAAAATACAGAAATGCAAGAAAAAATAGAAGTAAATTTGTAAGAGATAATAAAGCTAAAAAATGCTTTAGAGAGAAACACACTAAAATGAAGATTCTAAAACACATATTCTTAATCCAGGACAAATCAAAATTAGTAAAGATTAGTAAAGATATAGAAGATGAAAAGAGCATGATTAAGAAGGTAATAAACACACATAAAGTCCTTTTAAATGAAAATAGAATATTCACAAAATTTGCTGTAGTTGACTACTAGGAAAAACTTGACACGTTACAAGAAAATAATACAACTATAATCACAAATCACATGTAATTAGAAATTAATGACAAAATTTTAAGAAATACTTTGCATTTATCATATTAAAATAATTTAAATACTCTGATCAATTGAGAAATATAAAAGAAAAATACAATGAAACCTACTGTCTAGATTTATCATATATTGAGGGAAATTTTTATTATTAAAAGCTGTATCAACTTCAGCTAATAAATAACTTCAGCAAAGTTGCAGGATGTGATAACAATGTACAAAAATTACTAGCATTCCCATACACCAAAAACAATCAAACTGAGAGCTAAATAAGAAAGGCAATCCCATTCACAATTGCCCCCCACCACACACACACACACACACACACACACACACACACACACACAACCTAGGAATACAGCTAATCAGTGAATGATCTCTCCAATGAGAATTACAAAACACTGCTCAAAGAAATCAAAGAAGACACAAACAATTGGAAAAACATCCCATGCCCATTGATAGGAAAAGTCAATGTCATTAAAATGGCTATACTGCCCAAAGTGATTTACACATTCAATGTTATTCCTATAAAATTACCAATGATATTCTTCACAAAACTAGAGACAATATTTTCAAATTCATAGGAACCAAAAAAGACCCCAATTAGTCATGGCATTGGTTTAGGCAGTGATTTATTTGATATGACCACAAAATCACAAGCAACAAAAACAAAAATAGACCAATGGGATTACATCAAACTAGAAACTTTTGCACATCAAAGCAAAAAATCAGTAGAATGAAGAGATGACCCATAGATTGGGAGAAAAATTACATATCATTCATCTCATGAGGCATTAATATCTAAAGTATATAAGAGACTCAAATTACTCAGTAACAAGAAAGCAAATAACTCTACTTAAAAAATGAGCAAATTACATGAATAGACATTTCTCTAGAAAAGACATACAAATGGCAAACAGATATATAAAAAATTATATATTTTTTATATGTCTGTTTTATAAAAAAAAATTTATATAAAAAAATGCTAAAGTACAAAAATTATCAGGGAAATGCAAATTATAAGAAGAATAATGAGATATCACCTTACACCTGTTAGAATGCCTATTACCAAAATGATGAAAGATAGCAAGTGTTGGCAAGGATGTGAAACAAACACTTGCACTCTGTTGGTGAGAATGTAAGTTAGTACAGCCATTCTGGGAAACATTATGAAGATTCCTCAAAAAATTAGAAATCAATTACCATATGATCCCGCAATCCCACTTCTGGGTATATATCCCAACAAATTGAAATCAGTATGCTGAAGAGATATGTGAACTTCCATGTCCATTGCAGCATTATCCACAATAGCCAACCTAAGTGGGATATACACAATGGAACATTATTCAGCCCAAAAGGGGAAGGAAATTCTGTAATTTGCATCAACATAAATGAATCTAAAGGACATTACACTAAGTGAAACAAGACAGGCACAGAAAGACAAATGCCACATGATGTCACTTGTACCTGGAGTATAAAAACATTGAACTCATAGAAGTTGAGAGTAGAATGATGGTTACCAGAGGCAGAGGAAGTGGAGTGAAAGGCAAAGGGGAGACATTTGTCAATGGGTACAAAGTTTTAGTTAGACTGGAGGAATAAGTACCTCTGATGGATTGCACAGCATGGTAACTGTAGTTAATAATACCGTAAATTTGAAAAATATGAGGGCAACAGATTTCAAGTTTTCTCACCACAAATAAGTATGTGAGATAATCGATGTTTTAATTAGCTTGATTTGATTGTTTCACAATGTACACACGTATATAGACATCACAGTGTATGTGATGTACACAATAGGTTACTTGTCAATTAAAAATAAATTTCTGAAAAAGAAGAAATAAATAATAAGTCATATATCCATCTTAATAAAACCTGAAAAAGCTTTAAACAGACAATTCCTGTAAAAAGCATTTAGATACTTCCTTGACACAATAGAGGTAGACACAGATGTATGTTAGGTAGATATGCAGGCCTTCAGCAAACAGCAGTTCTGACTTAATTGTAACATACCAGCAGCTTCTTCATTACTTTTTCTCTTATTTTCCTTTGTCTGGAACTACATAAGGAAGGCCATCATCTCCATCTCCACAACAACTCAACACCATGGTAGAGAAGTTAGCCAATGTGATTAATCACAAGAAATGGAATATAAAAATTGGAAGGAAAAAGTAATGTCACCTTTGTTGTAAATGTGGCATAAATGTGCACATAAATATTCCAATAAAACTCATTAAAATTGACAGTTTTAAGGGAAAAAAGAAGGCAATCTAGTAAATTAGCTGGAGATATAATAAATATTCAAAAATAGTATCTTTTTATACACATTCAAAAAATTAATATATAAGGAAAGAAAATGACCCAATTTAGATAGAATAGAGATAAATAAAAGAACCACATATAAATTTAAAAAGAAACAGCTTTATCACCCAAAACACTTTAAAACATTCCTGAAAAGAAGGTGGTCTTACACAAATGCCAACATATATCATGTTCTTAAACAGATAAACTCAACATCATCATAAATGTCATTTTTCCTAAATTAATTTAAACTTGTTAGAATATCAATTAAAATACCATGAATTTTATAGAAAAATAAGTAAAATAATTTATAGACAAATTGATTATAGAATACATTTGGAAGTACAAATAAGTGCTTTCTATACTCAATTGAAATTGCAATGTGTTAATGCTAAGTCGACTATACAAGCTTAGTTTGTAGGCTTTTAATCCCTAGAACCACCACTAAATTAGTGTAAAAAGATATATGGTAAATAAATGAATAAATAATCTTGAAAATGGATAAATTATAGTGAAATGCTTTGTACACAGGTTTAAATAATTCAAATAGAAGGCAGAAAGAAGAAGGGAAAAAAGAAAAATACAAAGCAAAGGGAACTAACAGAAGGTAAATTTTAAAAAATAGGCTTGAATCCAAATATATCATCAATTACATTAAATGTAAGTGATTTTAAAACAACAGTAAAAGAGACTGGATTTGTATAATGGATTAAAAGGTAATAACCCAATGCTATCTAAAATAAACCCACTTTAAGAACAATGATATAGATAGGTTAAAACTAGAAACATGGAAAAGTTATACCATGCAAAAACGAATCAATAGAAATCTGGAGACAAAACAGATGTTAGAACAAAGAAAACTAACAAAACAAGAGATCGTATATAAAAATAAAATGATCAATTTACTGAAAAGACACAACAATTTCAAATGGGGATGTATCTAACAAAGAGTTTTATAAACGCAAAATCTGACAGAAGAGAAAGAAGAAACATACAAATTCACAATTGAGAACGTCAATATTTGTCTATAAATGATAAATGGATAGAAAACCAGCAAGATTTTAGAACAACGTTATCAAGTAACTGGATCAAATGGATATTTATAGAACATTCTACCCAAACACACAAATGTAATTTTTTTCAAGTCTATGTGGAACATTGACCAAAACAGACATATCCTAAAGGAAACTTTAATAAATTTGAATGATTCAAATTAATGTAATATAATTTCTGTACCTAGTGTAATTAAACTAGAAATCATTAATAGAGAGGAGAAATACCCAAATTCTTAGGTATTAAATAACACGTTTCTTAATAATCTAATAAATCCACAATAAAACTACAAATACTCAAGATACCCAATATTGTACAGATGCTCTCACCAGCATAAGGCGAATTTATTAATAAACCAACATTTCATCCATCAGAACAAACATTAATGTCATTATATTAAGAAAGGAAGATATAAAACTGTTTTTATTCCCTGATGACATCATTCTGTAGAATAGCTTAACAAATCTACATTAAAAACTACTAGAACTAATAAAGAAGTTTAGCAAGATTGAAAGATATAAGATCAATAAATTGCATTTTTATATACTAACAGCAAATAATTAAATAAAATAATGAAAATTATTTTGTAATAACAGAAATTTAGAATACTTAGAAATACATTTAATAAAATAATTTTGAGACATTCAATCAAAACTACAAAGTATTGATGAGATAAATTGTTTCAAATAAATGAAGGTCACTCTATTTTCATTGATTAGAAGACTCAATATTTTCAAGATGGCAATTCATCCCAAAATTGATCTATAGATTCAGTTCAATGTCTGTCAAAATCCAAGCAGATTTTTTGTTGTTGTTTAAATTCATAAACTCACCTAAAATTTACCTGAAGATGCAAAGGCCTTTAAGTAGCCAGAAAAACTTGGGAAAAAAGTAAAGGTGGAGGACTAATATTACCTGATTTTTAAACTCATTATAAAGTTATAGTAATCAATAGGGTGTTGTATGGGCATAACTATAAGCATATGGATCAATAGAACAGAATTGAATATCAATCTAGAAATAAACCTTTCCATTTATGATCATTGAATTTTCAGAAAAAGTTAAGATACTTGCTGTGGAAAAGATAATGTCTTCAAAAAATTGTGCAAGGATGTTGGATATCAGTTTTAAGTTGAAGTACATTTTTTATTATCAACCCAAAATTTAAAACTGATGTTTTATTCATATAAAAGGTATAAGAGTAGGCATACCTGACTTCCAAACTAGAAATGTGGCTGATTAACCTCACAGGCATGAAATAAAGGTGGCTGTGTGAACCCTTGTACTTCATCAGTAACAACAGTGTTAGTTCCCTGTGCTTTCACTCATAAACATCTGTTAGAGATTTTTGCCAATGATACAAACTGACAGAGGAAAATTATAGATAGTACTATAGGTGGACTCCTGACAAGATCTGTATTAGCAATATGCTACAATCATTTTTTTAAGTATACATGCAAATACATATATACCCCATGCACCAGCACACAAAGACATGCATGCAGTATTTGGAATCAGATAGCTATGGGTATTGATTCAACTTATATCATTTATTAACTGTAATTTATAACAAACTACATAGGAAATATAATCCTTCCCCTTGTTGTGAATTTTAAATTAGATGATATATGTCAACCAGTTCCCACAATCAACACATGAACATGCATGTTTGGGTATGCACTCTCACACATGTACAATCCTAAACAGCATACTCTTTTCTAGGGATGAAAAAAAATAGAAATCTTTCCAATTTAAAAGGTAAGAGGGGCTATCTGTATCATACTTCAAGAATGCAAGGTCTATTGTTGATGTCTGTCATTGACAGGCAATAAACCAGAAAAATACGACCATGACAACCTTGTTTCTAATTGGAACAACCAAATTTTCACTTTCAGGAAAATGGTTAGAGACTGATACACAGTAAGATTAACTCCTCTTTGATGCTTCCCTCCCCAAAGAAGTTGGGATAAAACCTCTTTAAGCTAGAAATCTTGCATATTTATATGATTCACATTCTGTTCTGGATTTCCAATCCAGAAATGGGTCAACACAGGGTGTCTGAACATAGGATTGTGCAGTAATTGTCATCATGAGGAAATTCATGCTTCAGTGATACTTTCCTATACCATAACCTAAAGAAAAGGCAGAAATAGATAGTAGCAACTCATTACACAGTCATTCAGATTTTGTTAAGACTAAAGATATTCAGTTTTAAAGTTGTGTAAAGTTTTTAGGACAAAGGCCTAAAACTCAGACTTTCTAGATAGAAAAGCAAATGTAAATAACCAATTGGGAAGAAAAAGTTACTTACCTGAAATGTTGTGAGGCTCCACAAAAATTGTATTTTCTTTTTTTTTTTTT
>NW_016107316.1:5145837-5147561 GCF_001604975.1 Cebus imitator
GAAAAAACCACCTTAAACTTCATATGGAACCAAAAGAGAGCCCGCATAGCCAAGTCAATTCTAAGCAAAAAGAACAAAGCGGGGGGCATCACACTACCGGACTTCAAAAAATTGTATTTTCTATAGTCATGCAGAGATTATGTGCTAGAGTAAGTTTCAAGTTCATGTCTGTTTATTCACCTAATTTGATAACTTCCATTTTCTTGATAGACTTATGTTTAAACTTTTTAAAACAACGTGGTTTAGAAAATTTTGCACAAGAAATATAAAAAAGCTAATATTGTGTTGGGCCCAGATGAATATCTGAGAGTCATTATGCTAGAGTGCAAGGAATGTTGGCTGGAGTAACTGTGAAAATTATGGGGAAAAAAAAAAAAAAAAGCAAACCAACCAATCAACCAACCATTGAAATTCATGCCTGTGGTTAATATTTAAAAAGATCTTACTCTTTGGCTATCACAACACATGCAAATATATTTTTCACAGATGTGACAAGGACTACAGTATTATTCAACTAACACTCACAAATAAATGGTTATGGTATGTCACTTTATCATTTTTACAATGCTTTCACATATCACACTATGTTCACATTTTATCAATATGGTAAGTGAAGTTCTTGGAATTAGGGGAGAGAATTCCATTGCCAGAAAGTAAAAGTTTGTCTCAAATCCAGCTTTTCTAATTATTTTTAGCATATCAATGGTATTTCATGAGTTATTAGTATGAAAGTAAGATGATTTATTGATAAGTATTAAGGTTATTAATGATCATAAAATAGTGCCATCAACATTTTGAAAACAGTAGAGTAAGCCTTGGAATAGCTGTTCTCCTGTTCCCCTGTTAACACTAGCTAGTTTATCACAAGTGTATTTCTAAATATTGTAAATTATGAATTTGTCTACAGTTTCCTTCTGGAGGAAATAACCATAACGAATGCACTCAGAGGAAATCATAAATCAGTCCCTGCAGCAAATGACTGTTTTCTGCTTTCTGATCAACACTACCTAAATATTCACCCTCAGTTTTCTTATGCTATAATTGTACAGCATCATTACTCTTTTTTTAATTCTTAGCCTATGGAAAGAAAGATTCATATTTTCTTGCCATACACCTTGATACTGATATTCCCCAGGAAAAAATGATATTTTGGCATGGCTATAATGTTCTGCATGGCACTAATATGTCACAGTCTATCTGTAAAATGCCAATATGATAAACAGAATAATTCCCCTTAAATAAGAATAGTGCGGGAGACATAAACAAGGGGATAGATTCAACAAAACATTTTATACTTCTGCCAGGACTGTAGATAACACATTATGCCTCTTAGCTTATGGAGGAAAAGCACTTAAATATTACCAGGACTGAGAAGGATCCAAGATGGCCGTTTAGGAAGAGCTCAGGATTGCAGCTCCCAGTGAAAGCGCACAGGGTGAGTGGATGCCACATTTTTATTGTCCACAGACTAGGAAATTCCCAGGCAGAGGACCTCCACGGGTCACCAGTGCAGCTGTTTCGGCCAGTGTGGCTGTGCCGGCCGGCACCGCTGCTTTGCCCCACGTGGCTGCTTTGTCGGCGTCCCGGAGCAGCGGTTCTCCATACAAAATACACGGGTCCGGGTGCCCTTTTGGCTGGCAATTGGAGCCATGGGAAGTCGCCCATTCATCTGTTTAAAAAGGGGACTGAGCAGAGAACAAGGACAGTAGATTCCAGGGCAAAAA
>NW_016107316.1:5152816-5238759 GCF_001604975.1 Cebus imitator
ACACACTGGGGTCAGTTGGGGGGAAATAGGGGAGGTATGGTGGGGGGTGGGGAGCTGGGGAGAGATAGCAAGGGGAGAAATGCCAGATATAGGTGATGGGGAGGAAGGCAGCAAATTACACTGCCACGTGTGTACCTATGCAACAATTTTGCATGTTGTTCACATGTACCCCAAAACCTAAAATGCAATAAAATAAATAAATGAGAAAAAATAAATAAATAAGTAAATAAATATTACCAAGGCTGAGAAATAAGGAAGGTGCTCATTGAACATTGATTATGGACCAGAACCTGTCTCATACACTTTGCTCATATGTTACAATGTTTATGAAACTAGCCCAATTGTCCCATAGAATTAATATTTATGGTTTATTTGGAAAAAAAAAGAAAGAAAGAAAAAGGTTGACCCACCCAGTCTTAAAACTGAAGAAACGTACATTTTTCTTATCTGAGTTTCTTTCTCAGGAAACCAACTTTCTGGCCTTCAAGACAGTTTCAAGGAACTGCAACTCCCCAAATCACTGCATCTGGACAATGAGATGACAGATCCATTCCCCTCACCAATCGTGGTTGCCTAAATGACCTGCTGCTGCCTGTTGACCAATTTCTCATCCCAATCCTCTCCTAATTCCTATTTTACCATACTTAGTTATGTTTCTTCCGTTCGCTTTCTACCTCTAATTTTAGTCCATTGAGAATATAGATTTTTTGACTGATATCCCATTCTCCCTGGCTGCAGAATCCAAATAAAGCCCTTTTCCCTGACAATACTCCTTGTTTCAGTGATTGGCTTTTTGTGCAGCAAGAAACAGGACCTCGACTGAATTCTTGATGTTTCAGTAACATTTAGTTACACTCCCAGCAAATATGGTAGGTAAGTTATATAGATTGTAAAATAGAAAGTTAGAATCTGGACTAGGATTTACGTAATTATGTTATTATTATTATTTTACAAAATCATGCAAAGTAACAGACTAGAATTGAACACAATCCACACATTTCTCATTTCATAAAGGTAGAACCTGAGACCAAGTAAGTTTGAATTACTCACCCAAAGTCATACAAGCAAGCAGAGGAGGAATATGGACTCCTATCCCGGAATGATATGAACTATGTGGCTTTATGTAATAGGTTTCAAGTGTTTTATTCACACTGATTACACTCTAGTTTATGCAGAAAAGAGGACTGGTAAACTACTTAAGCTATAGTCTGAATTTTAGACAAGTACATTCAATCAGGAAATATTTAGAGTACGTCTACTGTCAAGACATTGAGTGCTGAGGATAAACTGGTGAATTACAACAGAAAAATCTAATTTCTATCCTCATTGAACTTCAACTCTAGTTGAACTTTCTTCCCTACTCCTGTAAGAGTGCATGAAATTCCTCCACTGAAGACATTTTCTGTGGATTTGAAGAGGCTTCTGCTCAAGCTATCCAGGATGAAAATATTCCAGAACACCTTCCCCATACTCACTTCTCCATATGCTGTAAATAACATGAACATTAGCTAATTTTTACTGAGCTTATATAAGCCTCTGCTTTTGTGCTTTAGATGTACTGATATGTTAAATTGCCAGAGCTTCTTGTCTTTTTGCATTTGAGTAATCAGAGGCACCAAGGGTTTGAGTAATGACCCTAAACTGCCAACCTCTGGAAGTTGTAGGACCAGGCAATCCAAAGCCTTCTGCTCCAGCATCACTCTTGTAGCCACTAAGCAGTGTCACCAGCAGCTGCTTTGGGCTGCTCCCTAATGTCTTACCCTGAACACAACTTGAACAGGCTGGAGTGCCTTTTCTTTGCTGTGTCCACATGTGTGACCCTTTCCCTTCATGCAAGGCCAAAAAGTCAGCTCTAACACCCTCCAGAAATGTCATCGTAATTCTCAACACACATTTAGTGCTTATGCCTTATTACATTTTTCATTCACCATAAAAAATGATTATCTCTGCCATAGTGCATTTATTTTACTTTGACTGTGTACAACTGCCTTTAGCAGATCATTTAATGTTCACAGTGCCCCTGCAAAGTGTGTATTATGGTCTTCATTAAACAGATAAAAACATTCAGTAAAGTTTAGTGATTTGCCCAAGATCACAAATGTCTTGTATTGCGCTGGGATTCAGAGTCGTGCAATCTCTAAACTCAATGCATTTTCACTACTAAACTTTCAAGAAGTACATTCCATCAGGAAATATTTTGGTTATACTTCCTCTAATATTGAAAGATCCTGCCCACGACTACTTCACCATTGGCAGCAGCAGAAAACTTTGCTATTCATATATAAAGGAGGACACAAATAAAAAAGCCTACATTAGGGTAAGAACCTGAGATTTATGCTCTGCATGGCATTAATATGACAATTTTTTAAAATTTATTTTTATTATTTTTTGATTTTTTCAATTTTTATTTTTATTTTCCAATTTTTGATTTTTCCAGTTTTCTATTGCTACTGTAGCAAATTACCACAAACTTGGAGCTTGAAACAACACAAATTAATTATCTCAACAATAAACACATCTCACTGGGCTAAAATCAAGATGTTAGAAGGGCAGCATTGCTTCTGTAGAACAAATAAAATGTTTCCTTGTCTTTTCCAGCTTCTAGAAGCTGCCCTCCTTCCTTGGCTTCTGCCCCTCTTCCATTTTCTAAGCCAGTAGTAATAGCCAGTAGAGACTTCTGCATGCTGCGTCATTCACACACTGACTCTCTTGTGTCTTTCTTTCATTTTTAAAACCCTTGAGATTACATTGGGACCATACATAATCAATGACAAACATCACCATCTCAAGGTCATCTGATGAGAAACCTTAATTCCACCTGGATTATTTTTTCCCCCTTGCCATGCAAACTAACATGTTTACAGGTTCTGGATATTAGGATGTGAACATAATCAGGAGGCATTATTCTGCCTACCACAGTGTTGTAAGCCCAATTCATTCATTTAACTAACATAAATTGCCTACCTGATGCCAGGAACTATGCTAGGTGTGAAAGGTCATGAGATGAAGAACGGAAGCATAGAGGTAGAGGATCATGGAAAGATTTCTGTAAGGTGTGTCCTTTGGCTTCAGTTTAAATAAATAAGCAGCGATCAGTCAGTATGATATATGACAGTTGGGGTATAAGCCAAAACACACAGAGTTTACAAAGAGAAGAGCATTTTCACTTAATTTGTATGCTTCATTTGCTTACATTATTTTTCTTTATTGTACTTTAGGTCTTGGGGTACATGTGCAGATCATGCAGGATTGTTGCATAGGTACATACATGGCAGATGGTTTGCTGCCTTCCTCCCCCCATCACCTATGTCTGGCATTTCTCCCCATATTATCCCACTCCACCCTCCCCACCACCCTGCTATCCCTCCCCTAGTTCCCCAAACTGACCGCAGTGTGTGATGCTCCCCTGCCTGTGTCCATGTGTTCTAATTGTTTAACACCCACCTATGAGTGATACCATGCAGTGTTTGATTTTCTGTTCTTATGTCAGTTTGCTGAGAATGATGGTTTCCAGATTCATCCACGTCTAACTGCTATTTGTATTTGTTGGAAATATTCAGCCCTGGCATCCGAGTTTAAAGCAACACCATGTGCTTCCCAGTCTAGGAGATCAAGCCATTATATTTAATCCTACTCTTTAATTTTACCTGATTTTAAACATTAGAAATTTAGATGAAAAGTATTCTCAGGAGAGCTATGCTGTGTATTTTTCAGCAAAGAATGTCCAGATGTTCATTTTTGAGAAAAAGAACTACAAAGTTAGAGCAAGTACTATTATTTATAAGAATGAATTCAGTGGGTAAGAGGGAGAATACAAATGCAACAGCCTCAAATTAGCAGTGGATACCTACTGGCCTCCTGCAACCGTTTCCATTGGTGAGCAAGCTCTCAAAGCTCGAGTTGCCGTTCAGATTTTCCCTAGGGAAGCACTGATGGTGCCCTGGGGGCACTGCACTGCAGTGATGGCCAGCAAGCCTTGTAAACACAAAGCATGATACAGGATATACATGATAAAATCACCTTGCTCAAATAAATGCAGCGGGAAAAATGGATTTTATCTTCTAATTCCTTTAGACTCCACCAGGTGGCTAGCTGATACTGACCCAGACACTTCTGAATAATCTCCCAGAGGCCTGACAAATATGTTGCAAACACATTTGTGGCCACATTTTAGAGTTTGCAATGCTCTCTTAAAAGCATGATCTTCTTTAATAGTGATCACTTCCATTTTTAGGTACTTTATACATTACTTTTGTCATTTTATATTGCTTCTTTTCTTCTGATCCTTGCAAAAACACTGTCGAGGAAGCAAGAATATATACATATATATTTTTTTCCCTCAGGACCTGGACAACATCACATAGAAAGTGTCACATAAATATGTATTACATAATGAATGTTTTATAGATGTTGCAAATGAAAGCTCAAAATGGCTAGGTGATATTCCTCAATTCATATGAACATAGATCTATTACCTTTCATCTTGATGTTATATTGAATATGTAAAAATATTTGAAATACTTTTATGTATGAGTAGTTAAACCAGCTAGTTATTTTCTTTGTTACCTTCTTCATTGTTTTAGACATTACAAACCCATTTACCAACCAAAAATAAATTGTGAGCTATATTGCTTTAAGTTGTAAAAAGGTGTAAGTATCCACACATGCACATACAGGAGTTAGAATCCCAAAGGGAAATACTTTTTACCAGATATGTAGAGAGCCAGAATAGACATAAAGCCATAAAGACACCCCGACTGTCAAAAACAGATTTCAGAGTTCCCTACAGTTTCATTACTCTTTTTAAAAATTTTTACTCGTTCATAAGATTATATTGGTGGTAACCAATTAGTACATTTAATTATGCCCCCAATCTGTCACAGCTGAGACAAAAATTGACCAACCTAGTACAATCAGAAAATTTTATCTTGGAATTTGAAGCAAAAAGGAGATAAAAACGTTTTTGGATGTGACTAGATCATGGTAGTGCTTATCTAAAGCGCACAAAAGTCCAGGCTTCAGAAAGAAAGTATAGAAAAAAATAGATAAAACTCTTAGAGGCTAGATGGAGAAAACGAAACCGAGAAAATATTGACTAATTTTCTCTTAGTTAGTTCCAGAAACTTTCTCAGACCAGATTTTACTTCAATCATTTGGTTCCTTCAATCACCACCCTCTTCTTTTTTGATTTTTCCAATTTGTGTCAACATTTGCCTATAATAATCTCTTTCATTTGCAACCACGTGAATGTGAAATCCATAAGGGCAGAGAGTTCTGCTCACTATTATGTCCCTTAACACCTAAAATAGTCCTTGACATGTAGAAGTCACACAACTCAACAAACACGCTTTGAGTCTTTTACTACATAATTGGCTGAAGAATATCATTACCATACAGTAACACCTAGGGAACATCCATAAATTAAATAGTTTGATTTATTGAAGAAAATACTTAATAACAATTATAATAATGCTCAGTAAAAATAATTCAATTCAATCTCAACAACTGAAGAAATAATTTTGTATCAGCAAAAATGACTTTAGTAATTTTCACAGAAGCATTTGTCGAACTTATAATCTTGAAACTGTTTTCTTATCTCTCCTTTCTATAAACATATTAAACAAGTATTTAATAAAAGGCTTTTTGTTTGTAAAACAATTTGTAATGTTTTCATCATTCATTGATGTTTTTAAGAATGTCTTTAAACACCAATATGTTTCAGAGCCTATACTAGTCATGAAGGTAAAATAGTATTTCACATGCTGGCTTTCTATCTGCTGCACATGGTCTGGCTTTACATCTTTGTTATGCAAAACTCATCTCCTTCACTCACCTTCAAAGGAGACAACTGCACTAAGAATATTGTTATTTTTGTAACTTTACTAAATGTTCAAAACATAATTGAGCGGTTTCTTTCTTTCTCTCTCTCATGTTCTCACACTCTCTCTCTCCTCACACAGACACACACAAACACACACACACCATATATCATACTCCCCATATGCACATGTACGCATACACCACAGGTAATACACCACAGTCACACCACTCACACTGATCACATACAAACACCCACACCACACATAACCTACCACACATTACACAACACACATGTGCACACACACCAGACAAACCTCAGCCTTCAAACACGCATCCCACATATACAATCACACCACACACACACAGTTAATGCACACTTTTTTTTAGGCTCTCTGCTCAGCGTTCTGCCAGTTTTGCCTCCCCCTACAGCACCCAGCAGTGCACGTTGTCTTCCTTTAGTTCTGGGCTGGTAAGCACCTGCTCTTTATGAAGAATATTTTACAAATATCACATTATTTAAACTCCCATCTCATTTTGGCACTAAACAACAAAATACTCCCTTCCACACACATGCACCAGTTAAGAGGACTCGTATGCCTCACATTTTGTACAGAGAAGTGGGGTAAAACAAAATAACAACAAAAAACTACCCAAAGTCGCCTGACACGGTGGCTCATGCCTATAATCCCAGCACTTTGGGAGGCTGAGGTGGGCAGATCACTCGCAGTCAGGAGTACTTCAAGACCGTCCTGGCCAACATGACGAAACCCCGTCTTTACTAAAAATACAAAAATTACCTGGGTGTGGTGGTGCGTGCCTGTAATCCTAGCTGCTCAGGAGACTGAGGTGGAGAATTGCTTGAACCTGGAAGGCAGAGTTTGCAGTGAACTGAGATTGTGCCTCTAACGAGAAACCTTAATTCCACCTGCATTATTATTTCCCCCTTGCCAGCAAACTAATATGTTTACAGGTTCTGGATATTAGGATGTCAACATAATCAGGAGGCATTATTCTGCCTACCACAGTTGTAAGCCGAATTCATTCATTTAACTAACATAAATTGCCTACCTGATGCCAGGAACTATGCTAGGTATGAAAGATCGTTAGATAAAGAATGGAAGCATAGAGGTAGAGAATCATGGGATCTCTATGATTCCATGGGCAACAAAGAAAGACTCGATCTCAAAAAGAAAAAAAAAAAAAATCTACCCAAAGTCACAGAATGCTACCTTTTCTGCAGGGGAGTTTTGGAAGACTGGGACCAAAAAAAAAAAAAAAATTTAGACTCTAAAAGAGGAAAACATACGATTCTATGAACTTTCAGAAAATAAAATAAGTAACTCTTTAGGGTCTAGGCCAATCAGTGAGGTCCTCACAGACCTGGCAACTGGACCAAAGACTAAAATATGTCATAAAAATAAATAAGGTTGTGAATCAAGTTAGCCAGAACTTCGTGAGGATTTCCAGGGGCACAAAGCATAGGGTAATTTTTAAGGATTCAGACAATATTCAGTATGACTGGCATAAAGTTTGTGTAGGAGTCTAACCAGGGGTGAAGCCAGAGATCTAAGTAGGACATCACATCATTAAGCATCTTTACAGTCAGAATTAGGATGTTCTTAATAGTCACACAAAGGCAACTGGAAGTCATGTCACTCGTATTCCAACTCTTCTGATCTTCCAATATTGTGATTTCTGCTTTATTTTCTGCTCATTTGACCTCTTTCCGCCATCTCACCACCTGTGCCTTTGAATGACAGGTTAAATAAACAGCTTACATTTTAAATCTTTCAGTCCATTATTTTCTGCATAGTGCTTTGCTGGGGTGATATATTTCCCCATATTATTTCAAAATTCAAATTTTAGTCATTTCTGATTTTAAAAGGAATCTCACTCCATCACATATATTTAAAACTAAAACTAAACATATTTTTACCATTTTATAAAAACTTCGAAAAAAAAGCATTGCTGTTAAAACAACTTGATTTCACAAGCCGAATTAGAGTTTCCCAGGGAAACTGCAAAAGGGCAGAGGTAATTTAGCTGAAATTGGCATGGCAGTTAGGTACCATGTTTTCATCCTTTTCAAAGGCACAAATCACAACAGGCTACATCAGATTGGGAACAAAATAATTTTGGTGGACTAAGAAGTCTTTCTCANGTTAGGTACCATGTTTTCATCCTTTTCAAAGGCACAAATCACAACAGGCTACATCAGATTGGGAACAAAATAATTTTGGTGGACTAAGAAGTCTTCCACAGCTAGACTTGTAATTTTCCAAACAAGCTGGATAAAAGTAAGCCATTTGTGCTGTGCCCTAGAAAACTAAAGACCTCTGCAAGTTCCATACATACATGAGCTAATTATTTGCTATATTCCAAATATTTCCAATTTATTTAATTTTATCTCCTAATGGGAAAAAAGAGTAGGAAATAACGCTGGTCAGTTAGAGGCAGTAAGGCGTAGCAGATAGGAATACGGGCTTTGAAGTCAGATTCCCGTCTTTCCATCAGAAAGAAGAACTTGCCATAATAGGAACTATGTGTTTCTTACAAATTTCTCTACATTTCAAGCTCCTCATCTTTCAAATAGTGTTACTAATTGTGCCTAACTCAAAGCATGGTTAAAAAGATTGGTTAACTTACACCATGAAATAATTTTTAAAAGTTCCTGTCCTATCCTGAGCATTCAATATAAGGGGAGCTCTTTGGAGCCTTTTTGACCTTTAGGTCATGTGATGGAGGAGGCATCAGGGCCTCTTAGAATTATGAAATCATGAATGCGGACCAGCCAGTGGTGTCTTGTATGTAAGAAAGGGAAAGACAATTACCACAATGGAGTTCTGGCTTTGACGGAATGTTCATGAAGTGCTATAAGTTCTATAATGTGCATATATGTGATTTATGGTGTTCAAAACTTACATAAAAAAGAGATAATAAAATATGTAATGCTAATTATGATTATTAATTTTACTTGTTAACCTGGCTGGGCCACAGAAGGATGCCCAGATATTTGGTCAAACATTATTCTGGATGTCTCTGTGAGGCTGTTTTGGGATGAGGTTATCATTAGAATCAGAAGACTAAATAAAGCAGATTGTCATCCCTAATGTATGTGGGGATTATCCAATCAGTTGAAGGTCTAAATAGACCAAAAAAATAGACACTGCCATGAGTTGGAGGGAACTCCTACCTGAATGCGTGAGCTGGGACATTGGTGTTTTTCTGCCTTCAGACTTGAGCTGGAACATAGGCTCTTTCAGGTTTCAAGCCTGCTCTCTTGGACAGGAACTTACACATGGGCTTTTGTCTAGGCCTCCAGATTACAAATCTTAGGACTTCTCAGCCTCCATAACTTCACAAACCAATCCTGTAGAGTAATATTTGTTCTGTTTCTCTGGAAACCTTGACTAAGAAGGAAGGAAAAAGACTGGATACTGGGGTTCCTAACAAGGATCTGAAATCAAGAGAAGACAAGAATAATGTGTTCTGTGCTTGGCATATGGGAGGGAGATTCACATGCCCTTCCCATATAATTAAAGTCAATCCTGATTATCTGTGGATTTCATACTTGGAAGTTTGTCTACTAGTAAATTTTCTTTATAACCCTAATACTCATGGAACTTTTATAGTTTGTAAAAATGTTCACAGCAGTGAAGAATTTGAGTCACTGGCATGCACAGCTCAAGTCAAACAAGGTGATAATCCGCCTCCTTGTTTCAGCTCTCCTACTATGAACACATGTCTGTTTGTGGTCTATTTGGTACCACATTATTCTGCTTTGTGTTGGTAATTTCTAAATGTACAATCATGTCATCTACAAACAGAGACAATTTGACTTCCACTTTTCCTAATTGAATACCCTTTACTTCCTTTTCTTGCCTGATTTCTCTGGCTCGAACTTCCAATACTATGTTGAATAGGAATGGTGAAAGTGGGCACCCTTGTGTAGAGCCATTTTTCAAAGGGAATGCTTCAAGTTTTTGCCCATTCAGTATGATACTGGCTGTGTGTTTGTCATAAATAGATTTTCTTATTTTGAGATATGTTCCATTGATACCTAGGTTATTCAGAGTTTTTAGCATAAAGGGCTGTTGAATTTTGTTGAAGGCCTCCTCTGCATCTATTGAGATAATCATGTGGTTTTTGTCTTTGATTCTGTTTATGTGATGGATTACGTTCATAGAAAGCAGAGTGCTGAAATGCTGTCTAGTGTCCCTATACACAAGGAGGTTGTAACGTGCCTTACAGAGAACAGACACTGTATGTGCTAGAGAAGCCTCGTTCAGGCAGACAATGTTGTTGGCCGTCAGTTCAATGTTAATAAATTAAAAATATATTACAATTAGGTATCCGTAAATAGAAACAACATAAAACAAAGTTATGTATTGATCAGATGACAAAAGTGTTTTGATTAGAGATTCACAGGAATCTAACCATGTATTTTTCCTGGGGACCACTGCTCTGTTTTCAATGACTCAGTGTTTTTGATGACTTTATAGTTGAACCAATAGTTAAAAACAAACAAACAAAAACGTCTCACAATTATTGAGCAAATCATGACTTACAAAATATTTATTTCCTGTGAAATATCATTTAATCTATGCCATGAGTAAGGTAAGAATTTAATGCCTGTTTTCCAGAGTCACAGTTTCACTATGGCTCAAAAAAATAAAAAGATTTGTTTAATGATGAATCAGAGTAAGTGGCAGAGGCAAGATTAGAAAACTCAGAGGCCTGTGGTTTTTTTCATGAGTTCAGATTTCTTGGAGCCATCAAATGTACCACCCTGGGCTGCTCCATGGGGTCAACTTGCTGGCACAGAGTCAGGGCAAGCCAGACTGATGGCTAGATATAGACACGAGGCCAGGGCACAGCAGTCACCAAGAGAGCTCTGCCTAGGAATAGAATTGATGGAGAACAAGGTTGCCTAGGAATAGAATTGATGGAGACCACAGTTCAGGGGACGCTAACAGCAGCTACAAAAAGAAAGAATAGGCATTATTTATTGATGACCTGGAGTATTAAAAAATTATATCCAAACACTTCAGAGTTAATTTTATTCTTAAGCATTTCTTTATTTTTGATTTACAGTAAAATGTTTTTCCTTTACATATGAAAGCCATATTATAGTCAGTAAACTTATGAATAAAAATGGAAAAAATTATAAATTTATATTGTTCACCAAAACCTTACTAACATATTTTATTTTTCACAAATTTTCCAAGTGTTTCTTTTAGTACCTCAATTTGTCTGGGTTCTTTCCACTCTTTTTCTCGTCATAATTTTTTTTCTCTCTGTCTGTAAATTGCCTTTTTTCTTTCTTTCTTTCTCATTTAAAATGTCAAAAAGAGCCAAGAAAGATCCCTGCTGATCATTTAGTGTGCTGTTGCAGTAATGCAAAAGCACAGTTTTTGGTAACAGAGATGAAAAGATGGATTTTCAGATGTGTAGCATCACTTAAAGTGGAGTGAAGAAATATGTGTGAATATGCTGGATAATGTAATGATAATATGTTCTTAACAAATAGCTGAGTTCAATTGGAAATAAACACATAATGAAGCTTTGCATTTGTAGAGAGAAGTAAGGAAGGGGCTATTGACCAGAAGTAAATGTTTGAAAGTGATGTAATAAAACTTTTTTTATGTGCCATGGTAGTATCTACAGAAAGGAGGAGATGATAAGAGAAAGACTCTCTAATCTTCCTGGGAGCAGAATCTACTTTCAGCATTGTTTCCTGCAGTAGTCTGCAAATAATCAATCTCTGTTTTTTAAAAATTTTACTTTAAGTTCTGGGATACATATACAGAATGTGTAGGTTTGTTAACTAGGCCTACACGTGCCATGGTGGTTTGCTGCACCTATCAATCCGTCATCTGGGTTTTAAGCCCCAAATGCACTAGGTATTTGCCCTAATGCTCTCCCTCCCCTTACCCTCAACCTCGACAGGCCTTGGCTTTTGATGTTTCCCTCCCTGTGTCCATGTGTTCTCATTGTTCAACTCCCACATGAGTGAGAATATGCAGTGTTTGGTTTTCTGTTCCTAGTTTGCTGACAATGCTGGTTTTCAGCGTCATCCATGTCCCTGCAAAGGGACATGGTCCAGAGCTGAGATCAAATCCTGAATATTCTTGTTAACCTTCTGTCTCATTGATCTGTGTAATATTGACAGTGAGGTGTTAAGTCTCCCAGTATTATTATGTGTTTGTGTGTAAGTCTCTTTGTAGGGCTCTAAGAACTTGTTTTATGTATCTGGGTGCTCCTGTATTGGATGCATATATTTAGGATAGATAGCTCTTCTTGTTGCATTGATCACTTTACCATTATGTAATGCCCTTTTTGTCATTTTTTATCTTTATTGGTCTGTTTTATCAGAGACTAGGATTGCATCCCCTGCTTCTTCTTCTTCTTATTATTATTATTATTATTTTGCTTTTCATTTGCCTGGTAAATATTCCTCCAACCCTTCATTTTGAGCCTATGTGTGTCTTTGCACATGAGATGGGTCTCCTGAATACAGCACACCAATGGGTCTTGACTCTGTCCACATTGCCAGTCTTTTCTTTTAATTGGAGCATTTAGTGCATTTATATTTAAGGTTAAGATTGTTACGTGAGAATTTGATTCTGTCATCATGATGCTAGCTTGTCATTTTGCATATTAGTTGAAGCAGTTTCTTCATAGTGTCATTGGTCTTTATTTTTTGGAGTGTTTTTGCAGTGGCTGGTACCAGTTTTTCCTTTCTATATTTAGTGCTTCCTTCAGGAGTTCTTGTAAGGCAGGCTTGGCATTTGCTTGTCTGAAAAGGATTTTATTTCTCATTCATATATGAAGCTTATTTCAGCTTGATATGAAATTCTGGGTTGAAAATTCTTTTCTTTAAGAATGTTAAATATTGGCCCCCACTGTCTTCTGACTTGTAGAGTTTCTGCAGACAGATCCACTATTAGTCTGATGAGCTTCCCTTTGTAGGCAACCTGACCTTTCTCTCTGGCTGCCCTTAACATTTTTTCCTTTGTTTCAACCTTGGAGAAACTGTTGATTATGTGTCTTGGGATTGCTCTTCTCTAGGAGTATCTTAGTGGTGTTCTCTGTATTTCCTGAATTTGAATGTTGGCCTGTCTTGCTAGGTTAAGAAAGTTCTCCTGGATAATATCCTGAAGTATATTTTCCAACTTGGTTCCATTCTCCCCGTCACTTTACGGTACATCAACCAATCAGAGTTTCAGTCTTTTTACATAGTCCCATATTTCTTGTAAGGTTTGTTCATTCCTTTTCATTCTTTCTTCTCTAATCTTGTCTTCATGTTTTATTTCAGAAAATTGACCTTCAGTCTCTGATATCCTTTCTTCTACTTGATTGATTCAGCTATTAATACTTGTTCATGCTTCACAAAGTTTTCAGCTCCATCAGGTCATTTATTTTCCTCCCTAAACTGGTTATTCTAGTTAGCAGTTCCTGTAACCTTTTATGAAGGTTCTTAGCTTCCTTGCATTGTATTAGAACATGCTCCCTTAGTTCAGAGGAGTTTGTTATTACCCACCTTCTGAAGCCTACTTCTGTCAGTTCATTAATCTTATTCTCCATCCAGTTTTGTGCAATTGCTAGAGATGAGTTGTGATCATTTGGAGGAGAAGAGACACTCTGGCTTTTGGAATTTTCAGCATTTTTGAGCTGTTTTTTCCTTATCTTCAAGGATTTATGTACCTTTAATTTTTGAGACTGATGATCTTTGGATGGGGTTTTTGTTGGGGGGACCTTATTGTTGATGTCTATGTTGTCACTTTCTGTTTGTTAGTTTTTCTTCTAACAGTCAGGCCTCTCTTCTCCAGGTCTGCTGCAGCTCCCTGGAGGTCCACTCCAGACCCTGTTTGCCTGGGTATCATCAGTGTAGACTTCAGAAAAGTGAAGATTGTTGCCTGCTCCTTTCTCTAAAAGCTTCATCCCAGAGGGGCACCAGTCTGATGCCAGCAGGAGCTCCCCTGTTGACTCCCTATTGGGAGTCAAAATATATACATGTATATATTTATGTGTGTATACACACACACACACACACACACACACACACGTATATGTATATATGAGATATAAGTATATATATACATGTATATAGTTATGTATATATACATGTGTGTATATACATACATACCCATATATACATACATAACTATATACATGTATATATTTCCTTGTATGCCTAACCCCTAATGTGATTTTCTATTAATCCAATGCCAATAAAATAGAGAATAAAAAAAATTATCCCTTGGAATAAAGGACTAATCTATCTACCCAAAATCTATTTCTACGTAGCATTCAAGGCCTTTTCTTAGTTTGTCTTAGTTTTCTGAGGCCCAACCCAATCTTCCTCATTCCAATAGCTTTCTCTTTCTTCACAAGCTATATGAGATATGATAGAGAGATCATAAAAAAACCATTCTTGGAAAAACAAGAAAACTTACTCCAGCATTTTAACCTAATGAATGTTCATCTTCTAGTCTTATAGGAAGCCAAAAGGGAATGTTTTTTTTCAAGAAACTTTACCGTGAAAGATTATTAGAAGCATTTTGGATTTTATACATATTTGTAAAAAAAAATGAAAACACTTATGTGCTAAAGGAAACAGCTCAGCAGGCCATGAGAAGTTCAAAAGTCAGTATTCAATTAGACTATATGTAAAGTTGGGAGGGAAGAGGGATCAGGGAGAAGATAAAATTGGAAAACAAGGTAGCTTTAAATGGCAAAAGAAAATCTCTAACTAAAATATGCCAACATGTATAAGTATGAGAAAGAATAATTGTGAAAAGGATTTAATGGCAGTTTACATTTATTTTCTCTGCTAAGTACATAAAAAGGTATGTGTCACTTGTGGATATTAATTAAAACCAGGAGAAAAGAATACTAAATCTTTCATTATTTCCCCTGACATAGTACCTACTGGGACGTCTCTTTCTTGTATACATACTGTAATAGAATCCAACTGAGTTGATGCAGATACTAAGAGAAAAGACTATTCTTTTTTTTTATTTCTTCTTTTTTTAAATTTTAATTTCTGGGGTAAATGTGCAGTATGTGCAGGTTTATTACATATGTAAACGTCGGCCATGGTGGTTTGCTGCACCTATCAACCCATCACGTATGTATTGAGCCTGGCATGCATTAGATATTTTTCCTGATCTTCTCCCCAACATCCTCCCCCGGAAAGCCCCAGAGGGTGTTGTTCCCCTCCCTGTGTCCCTGTGTTCTTATTATTCATCTCTCATTTATAAGTGAAAACATGAAATGAATGCCATTTTCTATGAGTCCATAGAATTCCAAAGCAATGAACAAGTAACTTGGCTGTGCTAATAGGCTAGTTTACTCTTTCTTTATAAGCACATAATTGAGCCCCATCATGGGGGAATTTATGCTCATTGTCAATTTCAATCTCCAGTTTGCTCTAGCCACAGTCAAGTGCAAGAAAGAAGCTTTCTGAATGAAGATTAAAAATCCCCTGGAGTCAGAGAGAACCATTTACTTTCATCTTTAGAGGCAATCACTCAGGTGATTCTCCACTAGGGGACATCCATTTGTATTGAATCTAACTTGAATTAAAGCTTATTCTTTCTAGTAATCATATACCACAGCAATAAGAGGCAAGAGGGAAGTATGCCAATGACTTAGAAAATGAAGATAGATACTTTTTATGCATGTATGGGGTGTTCCTGATAACACTGGGATACAAGTGAATATCTAGTGTACTTATGCATTATATAAAATGATTATAATTAATTCAAATGAATATTATTCAACTTGGAAAAGAATTATTATTCATAGTTACTAAATTGCTTCCTTTTTTTAATAAACAGTCAGGAAAAGTGTGCATTTTATATGTTTCCCCATGAAATGTCAGTAGCTAAATCTCTTAGAAATGTAAAAAATGGCATGGGAATAAGCCTACAAAATGATGACCCTGTACAATACAAGTGTCAAAAAGATTACCTAACTTGATTTACACGCATCTGAACCAACTGTTTGTTATTTACTCATTTTTGCTGGATGTGTTTCATATTCTGTCTGTTTCAGAGGATCCAATTGGTGCTTTCTCTTGGAATGCTTTCTACTACAAGTAATAGAAATCCGGTTTAAAATGGATTACATGATTAAAAAATTAATTTTCTTATGAAATAAGATCAATAGTAATGAAAACTTCACTTGTAGTATGCCAAGTCTCCTGCTCAGCATCTTTAAGATTCTATTGACTTTCCCCCCATGTCTTTTAAGAAAGAGTTCCTACTGTAGAATTCCCCTTAAATTTCACTGAAGCTCAGGCGATTCTAAATTAATCACAGCAAAAAGAAAAGAATAAACTTAACTATCTTTTGTTTATTTGTTTGTTTGTTTTTTGACACAGGGCTTTCCTCTGTCACCCAGGCTGGAGTGCAGTGGTGTGATCTCAGCTTACTACAACCTCCACTTCCTGGACTCCAGCAATCCTCCTGTCACAACCTCCCAAGTAGCTGGGACCACAAGCACTGCCACCACTCCCTGATAATTTTTTTTTTGTAGACATGGGGTTTGGTATGTTGCACAGGCTGGTCTCAAACTCCTGGGTACAAGCAATCCTCCCACCTTGGCCTCCCAAATTGTTGGCATTACAGGTGTGAGGCACCAACCTCACCAAATGAATTTCATTTTCATCAACTGTATCAATCAAATGTAATGCTAGAGCTGTGGACTTGATCAATTTTGCTGGAGACATATGAAAATAAGGGGCATATACTGGAATAAAATGCTTCTTTAAGAAATTAATTACTTGCAGGGATTTGGCAAGATGGTTGGATAGGAACGGCTTCAGCCTGCAGCTCCCAGTGAGACCAACACAGAAGGTGGGCAATTTCCACATTTCCAACTAAGGTACACAGTTTATCTCATTGGGACTGGTTAGGCAGTAGTGCAGCCCACGGAGGGTGAGCAGAAGCAGGGTGAGGTGTTGCCTCATCCAGGAAGGGCAAGGAGCTGGGGACCTCCCTCCCCCAGCCAAGGAAGCCATGAGAGACTATGTTACCCAGCCCAGACAATACACTTTTCCCATGGTTTTTGCAATCTGAGGATTGGGAGATTCCATCATATGCCTACGCCAGCAGGGCCTTAGATTTTAAGCACAAAACTGGGTGGCTGTTTGGGCAGACACCGAGCTAACTGCAGGAGATTTTTTCATTCTCCAGCAGCACCTAGAATCCCAGCAAGACAGAACTGTTCCCTTTCCTGGAAAGGGGCTGAAGCCAGGGAGCCAAATGGCCTCTCTCACCAGGTCCCACTCCCACAGAACCCAGCAAGCTAAGAACCACTGGCTTGAAATTCTCACTGCCAGCACAGCAATCTGAAGTTGACCAGGGACAATCAAGCTCGGTGGGGTTATGAGTGTTCACCATTACTGAGGCTTGAGTATGTGGTTTTCCCCTGAAAGTGCTAAGGATGCCACGAGGTTTGGACTGGGTGGAATACATCACAGTGCTGCAAAGCAGCCGTAGCCAAACTGCCTCTCTAAATTCCTCCTCATTGGGCAGAGCATCTCTGAAGGAAATGCACCAGCTCCAGTCAGGGGCTTACAGATAAATCTCCCATCTCTTTGGGACAGAGCACCTGGGGGAAGGGGTAGCTGTGGGCACAGCTTCAGCAGACTTAAACTTTGCAGCCTCCCAGCTCTGAAGAGAAAGGCTAATCCTGACAAGGAGGATTCTCCCAGCTCATGTATATATACATGTATAGATCATATATACATATATACATGTATAGATCATATATACATATATAATCTATACATGTGTGTGTGTGTGTGTGTGTGTATATATATATATATATATATATATATATATATATATATATATATATATATATATAGCTTAGGAATGACTCGCTGTTTTCCAGCATAGCTTTGCACAGCTATACGTGCATCATCTAGGTGTTCTTTGCTCTTTGACCACTATGGTTTGGGTAGATAAATAGATCAAGATCTAAAATTTCTAGCCCGTACTATGTGTCATTTCACAAAAGTTACATCTTCCTCAATTCCAAATCCTTCCTCAGAGTTTTTCTTATTATACTTTAAGCATATTATTGCTGTCTTTGACATTAGTATGTTTCAGTTGTAATCTAACCTGACCTCTCAGCATCTTCTGATACTGTATTCTATTCCTTTCTTCTTAAATTTCACTTTATAATTTCAGTTTGCTATGCACTTCTGGTTTTTCTCCTATTTCATGTTGCTGTGGCAACATGTTTATTTACTTGTTGTATTATCCTGCTATCACACTGCTAATAAAGACATACCCAAGATTGGATAATTTATAAAAGAAAGAGGTTTAATCAACTAACAGCTCCCCATAGCTAGGGAAATCTTACAGTCATGGTAGAAGGTGAAGGAGGAGCAAATTCATGTCTTACATGGTAGCAGGCAAGAGAGCATGTGCAGGGGAACTATTATTTACAAAACCATCAGAACTTGTGAAACTTATTCACTATCATGAGAGCAGCATGGGAAAGATCCACTCTCATGATTCAATTACCTCCCACTAGGTACCTCCCATGACATGTGGAAATTATGGGAGCTACAATTCAAGATGAGATTTGGGTGGGGACACAGTCAAACCATATCATTCCACCCTGACCCCACCCAAATCTCATGGCTTCACATTTCAAAACCAAACATGCCTTCCCAACAGTCCCCTAAAGTCATAATTTATTTTAGCATTAACTCAAAAGTCCACAGTCCAAAGTCTCATCTGAGACAAAGCAAGTCCCTTACACCTATGCGCATATAAAATCAAAAGCAAGTTAGGTACCTCCTAGATACAATGGGGATACAGGAATTGGATAAATACACCTGTTCCAAATAGGATAAACTGGCCAAACTAAGGGGCTACAGGCCTCATGCAAGTCCAAAATCCAGTAGGGCAGTTAAATATTAAAGTTCCAAAATAATCTCCTTTGACTCCATGTCTCATATCCAGAACATGCTGATGCAAGATATGGAGTCTTATGATCTTGGGCATCTGCACCCTGTGGCTTTGCATATATCCCCAATCCTGGCTTTATAAATGGGCTGGTCTTGAGTATCAGTGGCTTTTCCAGGTGTACAGTGAAAGTTGTTGGTAGATCTACCATTCTGGGGTCTGGAAGATAGTGGCCCTGTTCTTGCAGCTGCACTAGGCAGTGCCCCAATGTGAACTCCGTGTGAGGGCTTCAACCTCACATTCCCTTCCACACTGCCCTAGCAAAGTTTTCCATGAGGGACCCACTCCTGCAGCAAACTTCTGCCTGGACATCCAGGCATTTCCATGCATTCTCTAAAATCTAGGTGGAGGTTCCCAAACTTCAAATGTTGACATCTATGTACCCACAGGCTCAGCATCACATGGAAGCTTCCAAGGCTAGGGGCTTGCACCCTCTGAAACCATGGCCTGAGCTATACCTTGTCCTCTTTTAGCCATAGTTGGAGCAGCTGGGATGCAGGACACCGAGTCCTTAGACGGCACATAGCAGCAGTCTCTGGGCCTGGCCCAGGAAACCATTTATTTTTCCTAGACCTTTGGGTCTGTGATGGGAGGGGCTCCATGAAGTTATCTGACATGACCTGGAGACATTTTCTCCATTGTCTCACTTATTAGCCTTTGGCTCCTCATTACTTATGCAAATTTCTGCAGCTTGCTTGAATTTCTCTCCAGAAAAATGGGTTTTTCTTTTCTACTGCATTATCAGGTTGCAAATTTTTCAAAATTTTATGCTCTGCTTCCTCCTGAACACTTTGCCACTTGACATTTTCTCCACCAGATACCCTAAATGATCTCTCTCAAGTTCAAAGTTCCACAGATATCTAGGGTAGGAGCAAAATGCCACCAATCTCGTTGCTAAGCATAATAAGAGTCACATTTCTCCAGTTTCCAACAAGCTTCTCATCTCCACTTGAGGTCACCTCAGCTTGGACTTTATTGTCCATACTATCAGCATTTTGTTCAAAGCCATTCAACAAGTGTCTGGGAAGTTCTAAACTTTCTCACATCTTCCTGTCTTCTGAACCCTCCAAGTCTCAGGATGTTCCAAACATTTTTCTATCTTCTTCTGAGCCCTCCAAACTGTTCCAACCTCTGCCTCCTACCTAGTTCAGGTCAATTCCACATTTTCAGGTATCTTTACAGCAGTGTAACTGCCCAGTGGGTTCACCTTGCCCACTTCCTAGACAGAGCCAATTTATCAAGACAGGGCAATCTCAATAGAGAAAGAATAATTCATACAGAGATGCTGTGCAGGAGACTGAAGTTTGATTGTTACTCTAATCTTTCTTCTAAGCATTTGGGGAGCAGAGTTTTTAGGGACAATTTGGTGGGTGGGGGGAAGCCAATGAGCCAGGAGTGCTGATAGGTCAGGAATGAAATCACTGGGCATAAAAGCTGCCTCTTTCACTGAATCAGTTCCTGAATGGGGACCACAAGATCAGATGAGCCAGTTTATTCACTTGGGTGGTACTAGCTGATCCATCAAGCACAGGGTCTGCAAAATATCTCAGGCACTGATCTTAGGAGCAGTTTAGGAAGGGTCAGAATCTTGTAGCCTTCAGCTGCATGCCTCCTAAAACGTAATTTCTAATCTTGTGGCTAATGTTAGTCCTAAAAAGGCAATCTAGTCGCCAGGCAAGGAGGTGTGCTTTGGTGCCAGCTGATTCATGAAGTGCAAGTTCTGCAAAATATCTCAAGCACTGATCTTAGGAGCACTTTAGGGAGGGTCAGAATCTTGCAACCTCCAGCTGCATGACTCCTAAATCATAATTTTTAATATTGTGGCTAATGTTCATCCTACAAAGGCAATCTGGTTCCCAGGTAAGAAGGTTTGCTTTTGGAAAGGGATGTTATCATCTTTGTTTTAAACTATAAACTACAAACTAAGTTTCTCCCAAAGTTAGTTGAGGAATGAACAAGGACAGATTGGAGTTTAGAAGCAAGAAAGAGTCAACTAAATTAGATCTCTTTCAATGTCTTAGTTATAATTTTGCAAAGGTAGTTTCATCAGCACCCCACTCTACTGGTACCAATTTACTGTATTAGTCTGTTCTCATGCTGACATATCCAAGATTGGGTAATTTGTAAAGTAAAGAGGTTTAATTGACTCACAGTTTCAGATGGCTGGGGAAGCCTCACAATCAAGGTGGAAAGCAACAGAGGAGAAAAGTCCCATCTTACCTGGTGACAGGCAAGAGAGCTAGTGCAGGGAATCTCCCTTTATAAAATCACAAGATCTCGTGAGACTTATTCACTATCATGAGAATAGCATGGAAAACACTCACCACCTAATTCAATTGCCTCCCACCAGGTTCCTCCCACAACACGTAGAAATTATGGAAGCTGGAATTCAAGATGAAATTTGGGCGGGGACACAGCCAACCATATCACCTTTTTAATTAAATATTTTCTTTTTCCTCTCTTTCTTCCCCTCCTTCTCCCCCACCCCCTTTCTCTCTTGCCCCACTTCCTCTCTCCTCTCCTCTCCTATCTTTTCCTCTCATCTACTCTCCTTTCCTCTCCTCTTCTCTTCTTTCTTTTCCCCTCTTCTTTGCACCTTTCCTTTCTTCAGCCCTCTATCACTCTTCTCTTGTTCGATTTTTGGTGCTGTGTCAACATTTGGTGCTGAGTCTTAGCTTAAAAATATCCTCTCACTAATTTTTTTTAACTTTACTGCTTGGCATATTCCTTCTCAAACTTTCCTTTGACAATATCTAAGTTGTTTTTTTTTTAACTGTAAAAGAAATTTTGTTTAGATAATATATTGTTGAATATCATATTTCTCACCAATTTGAGAGTATTAGTTGATGGAACAAACTTATTTATATCCATTGGAAGTACAGCTATACAAGCATTCAATTCTACCAAGTTGTTTTTCATTTGTTCCACTTAGTGTATCTGCATTTACTTCCTTTTCTAATTTTTATTGCATAGTTCCATTTTTTTCTGCTAATTTTGAAGTTATCTACTAAATTTATACCTATGTATATATGTATGTATGTATGTATTTATTTGTTTGTTTGTTGTTTATTTATTTTTTGAGATGGAGTCTCACTCTGTCACCAGGCTGAAGTGCAGTGGTGCGATCTCTGGCTCACTGCAAACTTCCCCTCCCAGGTTCAAGCGATTCACCTGCCTCAGCCTCCTGAGTAGCTGGGACTACAGGTACATACCACCATGCCCAGCTAATTTTTTGTATTTTAGTAGAGACAGGGTTTCACCATGTTGGCCATGAAGTAAATTTATTTTTTATTATTTCCCTTAATATAAGCCTGTCTTATGCTTATTTACAGTCTTTCATTTAATAACTCATCAATATTTCTATCTTTCCAAGAAAACATATACTTCCTTACGTCTATTGATTTCTTTTATTTATTCCCAAACTTTCATTAGATCTACATTGTGTTACAATTTTTGTTCTACAACATTAGTTTTCTTTTAATTTTTATACTCCCCTGTGGCACTTCATCCAGTTACAAGCATTCATTTATCTTATAAAATGAGAAGGGTACCTATGTGTGTATTAGAATCAGACTAGACATTTATATTAGTGTTAGCTCTAGACATTGATCCTGCACATCAAACCTCCATATTTCCAGGCAACTACAATTTACAGTGCCCAGATTAATTTATTCACATTTCTCTTTATATATGCTCTTTCTTTATTTTCTAGGCTCTCCACATTTATTCAGACTACAATCAGTCCGCAGGACATAGAGATAGACACTAACAGCTACAGATATTTTCCCACTTCCCACACGAAATCTTGACATACATCATCTGTTCTCTGAACAACTGGGATAGACGATATATTAGTCTTCATGATTCAAGTTTTTTAAAACCCTTATACATCCTTCAGATTACTTGCTGAATTATTTGATAAAGTAGCCTTTGATTACACCATCACAGTTTCAACAAATATTGGTAAATATTTTTTCACCTTTAACAGGCCCCTCTTGCCTGATAATCTCACTCTGCTCCTGTAAACTCATGCACTTTCTCTAAGTCAATTTATCATCATTGTTTAAATATACCATATTTATGTTTATCTCCTGTGTTTATTTTCCCCTTTGTCCATCTTACTCTACTTGTTTATCTTAAAAACTATACACCCTTCTACATCTAGGTTAATCATCACTTTTTCTACGAAAAATTCACAGCAGAGCACCATATAAGCAGACGTATTTCTTCTTTTTTCACTTAACACTTCGCTAATGCCCCCTTTTTAACACTCATTACAATGCATTGTGCTTATTCATAAGTTTTCCTAAGCTGCAATATGAACATCGCTATAACAGGAACAACGCCTTGGTGATTTTTTTTTGTTGTGTCACTTTCAATGCCCAGTAAAATTTCTTCAATGAGTTAACAAATGATGAGATGTGTAATTGTTCTGAAAGATAATGTGTGCCAACATAATAAGATGTTAGTGCAAAGTGATATAGTGGAAAAGGCATGTACTTTAGATCCAAACAGACTTCCACAAGTTTTCTATTTTATTCTGTTTAAATAGAAAATGAATTTAAACAAATTTTATATATATAGATATATAAATAGATATATAATTAAATATATATATCCTGTATACTGTGCCATGCTAAGAACTGTCAAGAATGAAAGGACAAAAATCATACAATTCTTTCCTGAGCTCTTGTAGTAGAAAGGCTTGATAATAAGGCATCTATTGCCTATTAAATTCCCAAATGATTTATTAAGAAGTGTTCCTTTGGGAACATCACCTGCAAAAGGGATGAGAAGAAAACACCTAGGCATCGAAAAATAGTGACCTAAAATGCAGTCATAACTAGGGATTTAGCTTACCACAAAGTGAGTTCTCAGTCTGGGAAGGCCCTTCAAAGTTTTCCCAAGCTAGGGAGAGAGGTATGAGGTATGGGCCTTTATACTCTGATAGTGCCTAATTATTGGATGGAGGCTGCCCAAGAGATTGGGTTAAACTTGAGTGAGATAATTGTCTCCAATGACTGCTGAATCCAAAATCCAAGTCCAAAGTCTCATCTGAGACAAGGCATGTCCCTTCTATCTGTGCACCAGTAAAATAAAACACAAGTTAGTACTTTTCAAGACACAATGGGAATATAGGCATTGGGTAAATACACCCATTCCAAATGAAATAAATCGGCCAAAACAAAGAGGCTATAGGTCTCCATGCAACTCCAAAGTCCAAGGGAGCAGATATTAAAGCTTTGAAATGATCTCCTGTACCTCTGTATCTCACGTCCAGAGCATGCTGATGCAAGAGATGGGCTTCTGGGTCAGCCCCACTCCTGTGGTTTTGCAGGGTAGAGCCCCACTTCCACTTCCAGTACCTATTTGCTGTATTAGTCTCTTTTCACCCTGCTATAAAGAAGTGCCTGAGACTAGGTAATTTTTAAGAAAAAGAGGGTTAACTGACTCACAATTCCACATGGCTGGGGAGGCCTTAGGAAACTTACAATCATGGTGGAAGGTGAAGAGGAAGGAAGGATCTTCTTCACATGATGGCAGGAGAGAGAACAGAGAGTGCAGGAAAAAAAAAAAAAAAAAACTGCCCCTTTTGAAACCACCAGATCCCATGAGAATTCACTCATTATCACGAGAACAGCATGGGAGATACTTCCCCCATGATCCAATCACCTCCCACCATGCCCCGTCCTTGACATGTGAGAATTATGGGAATTACAATCGAAGATGAGATTTAATCAGGGATACAGAGTCAAACCATATAATCCATCATTACATCTCTTACTCCAAAGGCATAAGAATCAATGTGGAGAATATGGCAACTACTATGTCTATTCTAAGTACATATTAAGGAATTGGGTATATATCTACCGGTGAAGGATAGATACATTGATAAGTGGTCTCACTGTAAGCTGATCTGTGAACAGACTCTGTTTATTAAACTGGTTTTGATACCTTTGTTGTGATACTTCAAGTTTCTGTGAATAATTACCCCTCAAAATTCTATGCGTAGAAGTCTTGAAATATTTGGGTAGTCCCTTTTCTTCAGTTGATATTTACTTAAATGTAATGCCATAAATGGTTTGGAGAAGCACTAGATGGTATCATTATTTCCATGCTGTTACTTGGTCCCTCTTCCTAAAACTCAGTCTTGTATTCAAACAATGGCTTCTGAATCTAGAATTGTCTCTGTACAGAAACTGAGAAAAGCGCAATCTTTCTGATTATCCATCTATGATATATTTTGTTGTACAGAATAATCAATACTCTTATTGGATGCTCTTCAAATTTACATCTAGAGAAACTATGCTCCATTAACCATTTCAGAACTTTCAGACTTAGGTTTGGTCTTCAACATTCTTTGCCTCTAGCCATAGTAAATGAAATCCTCTTTATATGCTGCCTGCATTCATCCACTGGCATTCATGCTTAGCTTTTAATTCCAGATTAATCAGTCATATTTTATCTTTTTCTTCAAGGCATACTTCAAGCTTAGCAAAGCTATTCAATTTCACTCTCCTTGTAACTACTATGTCTCCAATATTTTTCAAATATTTAACATATCACAGCACATCATCTAGTGCATTCTCTTCTGCTATCTACCTGAGTGTATACAATCTCTCCATCACTGAAGAGTTTAACAATTACACTGTAACCTTGTGTCAGGGGCCGCCTTTACTTTATTTACTACCAGTGATTGTGTCCTTGTGTTCAACTGGGGAGTGGGTGATCCAACTGCAAAATCTCATTTTAGCTTCTGCTTTCTCAGAACGGTTCAGATACCAGCGCTTTTTGGTCAGGTTCTGGAGAAAGAAGGGCCTGATATGGGAATTAGCATGAAAAAAGATTTATTAGGGGAGTATTTTTGAGAATAATTCCCTAATAAATGAAAACTGCTCCCTCTGCCCAATCTTGTTTCCGTTTCTTCCTGTAAAAGGGAAGGAAAGAGAAGGAAAGGAAATAAGATTGGGCAGATGGAGCACTTTTCATTCTCAATGAATTCTTCATTCGGCTGATGGAGTCTGTATCTTGGGGACCCCTCAGATCTATAAAGAGCCATAGAAAGAACCTGGATCATTATTACCTGCATGAATCAGTTATTACATATGTGCTGCCTCTTAGGAATTCATGAAGATAATTACCTCACCAATGTCACTTAGCCCTCTCAGGGAAAAATTATGCAGCACAATTCTCTGTTGTGTTGACTAATGCATTGCAGGATGTTTAGAAGCATCCCTGGCCTCTACTCACTAGATGTCAGTAGCACCCACACCTAGTTCAAGAATTACACTGTTAACTTGTGTCAGGGGCTGCCTGTACTATAATTCACCAGTGATGGCATCCTTCTTTCCATCTAGGTAGTGAGTAAGCCAATTATACTAATTCAATAGTTAGACTAAGTATATAATATATATTTTCCTTCAAGTGATATCAAGAAGAAACGGAATGCCAAATTTAGCTAATTGCTAATTTCACATATTTTATACCATTTGGACAATGGAGATTGGGAGCTAACTAAAATTTGAAAGAGTAAGTTAGGCTAACATCCATGGGTGTTCCCCCCATCACCAAGGACCCTGTTGGGACAAAGAGAAGATTGGAACTGCTGTCCTAAGCATTTAAGATGGCAATGGCAAGCTGTTGTAGTGTATATATCAGTGTGTGTGTTATGCATTAGAAACAGGCTTTGCAAACTACTACAGACTCATAATAAAAAAGTAGTGGAAAGATGATAGAAACACGTGTTTGAAATACTGTTGCGCTGCTGACTGGCTCAGTGACCTTGATTATTTCACTCACTCACTGAGCTTTTTCTCACTCATACTTGAAGATGAATCAAACCTTACCGTGTTAATATTTGTCTGGATATGTGAGTGCCTTCACATATGTTTGAAGTTTAAGTGAAATTTAACTTGTATATGTATATAAAATATGTACACATATATAAAAATATCCAGCATTATGCCTGGCCTGTAGTGGTTACTTAAATGCCCAATGAATTTTAATGACTAGCACTCAGCCGTACGTAAAAAGACAAGAACATCTTGCAAGTAATTGCTTCTGTCTTCTAAGATAACTGCTGCTGTTTGGCAACACAGTAGGGATTCCCAGTAGGGGCAACCTTGCTCTCATTGCATCTGCTCCAGAGAAATCAAGAAATAATTACCTTTTTATTTGGAGACTTGATTGATGCAGCAGCCTTCCCCATGGCAGTGGAGAGATAAACTGGGCCAAAGAGAATAACCTGGATTTTATTCTGCCTTGATTACTCCTGTTCCAGGGATAATTTGAGTTCAGGGCAGGAAGTACCATAGCTGATTAAAAAGAGGGCTCTGTGCACATCAACTCTCAAACATCTTGATTACGGAAATTATGGGCGTTCCCATTCCACGTTTGTGAATACTGTGAAAATGTGACATTCTGCATTGCCAAGGTAGCTATCTGCATCACATGAACACAAGGTGAAACAGGGTTTAATGATCAGCGGCAATGTCAAGGACTGGAATCATGACAGGAACAAGTACTGCTTCCTAAAACACAGTGCAAATTATTTATAGTTGGAAATGGAAATCACTTCAATTTATATTGATGAAAATATATTTCTTTTAGAAAGTGTCTATTTAAAAAATATATATGTCTCTTTGAGTGATGATAGCTACATGACTACTCCATATTATCAGTTGAAAATTAACATTAAAATACTTTTCGCCTACATAGTTTTTGGAAGGGATGTGGAAAATATTCAGATTCCCAAAGATTGTAAACGCTTCGATCCTAATTTTTTTTTAACTTGGCTAGTTTCTTATATTTAAAAATAAAATTTAAAATAACTAAAAATGCATTTAAAACTGTCTATGTTTTGTAAAAATTAATCAGGTAAATAGGGGAGGCATAAGAATAGTGGAAGGCTTTGGACATAAAGATTCAGTGTTCTTAGTAAATGTCAGCAAAGGTATAATGAGAAGAGAGCAGTGTTACAATTCAGAGCAGCTAGATTCAAATCTTCACCACCATACACTAGCTGTTTGGAATTAGCAAATCATTGTATCCCTTTGAATTTTACTTTCCTGCTCAAAAACTTGAGATGACGAATAGATCTATTGCTTAATAGTTTCTAGAAGTTCCCATGTTATTGTAAATGTAATATGCCACGTAGATTATTTTAAAGCACTGCAAAACTATTCAACATTTTTATTATCAACATTACCTAAAATGTAAATAATTTATCAAGGAATAAATAAAATATGTTAAACCCAGTGTGTGGTCCACAGTAGGTCTTCAATAGTGTTGATGAATGAAAGTGGTATTTAATATGTGATTTATTCTCTTTATTTTTCAGTACCCTTTATCTGCTAAATGTTGAATGATGAGTACTTAATTCAGTTCATGTAAACACGGTTACCAGGTAAAATAAACATTACAAATATTAAGTGATTCTGATGCTGGTAATATTTGTTTAATGTTTGTAGTGGTAATATATAAGCAGTAGTAATAATGCAAGTATTTTCAAATACGTAATACCTTCTTATGTTGATTCAATTCAACATTTAGAATGATTCGACCAAAAAATAACCTGGGATTTTATCTATCATGGCTTATCAGATATTGTTTTATACAGGAATATATATATATGATATTAGATTATATATATGTATTATTATATTATATATTATATGTAATTTATATATATTTAAATTGTAAAAAAATACAATTAAAATATATATAAATTATAAATAATATATAATAATACATATATTGTATTATTTATAATGTATGTATAATTGTATATTAGCAATTACATATAACTATAAATTATATATATGTGTGTGTATATATATATATATATATAATTTTGGGAAAGAGAATGATCTTAATTTTATTCTCTTTGATTTCCTTTGCTTCAAAGATAATGTGACTTTAGGGTACTGTGTATATATTTTGTTATTACTTACAGAGTCATGAGCGATGCATAAAATTTTTGAGAAAGAGAAAATGATTAATGCATAGTATAAAATGTACATACACAATTATTTTATATGTAATTTATAGTTAGATGCAATTGCTAATTAATATACAATCTTAAATTTTAAAATATTTTTATATTTAGATATTAGTTACGTAATTATTTGTTTAGCTATATGTATTTAAAAAACAGAGCATTGTACATTGATGCTTACTGAGTGGTTCTTTAATGAATAACCAGTACAAAATCAAATGCAGCCATTAAGAGTGAAGAACAGTTTCACTTACTTACATTATCTCATTTAAGTTTCTCAAAACCTTGTCACATAAGAAAGTGTGATTTTATAATTTCAAAGGAGAAGATGTGAAGAATAATATTATATAGATTTGATCTGTTATTTTCTACTATAATTTTAATTATTCACAAGTATCAAATAGCACTTACACTCATAAATGATATATTTGTAATTTTTGTTTCTCCTAGGAATTAAGACAAACTACATAGATCCTTCTCTAATGCTTGCTACATTTAAGTTGTTTTATATTCATATTTTGAGACATGAGAAAAATATAGCCCACCCCAGGGAGCTTCACTTTCTGATTTGTATCTCTTCTGTGCTTATCTATATTAGCCCTTTTTATATTGTGGTGCAGTCAAATATTCACATATCTTTAGCCTTAACTTGAGTCAGAGCAATATGAGATGGCAGAAAAAAAACCCTAAGAATATGTTATACTATTGTTGATTTTATCTGCAAAAGCATAAACATTTCTCTTATTAAAATTAAATTAATTTTTAAAAATATTTTGTTTGGTTCTGTGTTTCAATTTGTTAAATGTAAATTAGTATATTTATTGGCATTTTATATCTAAGAAGTTTGTTTTTGGTTATCTAGCATGTAAGACTATTCCTTCTAATATTTTATATCTTCTGTTTAATTTGTGTCTTTGTAGATTTCATTAATCTGAATTAAACTGATCATTTAAGCCAGTGTTTCATCAGTGACTTCTTTCTCACTTCTAGAAGAGTTTTTAATTAGAATAGCCTTTTATAGCATTTTTAGTCTAGTAACTTCAAGCCTAATAATATATTCACTCCCCATAGAGACACTTGTCAATAGAGTCCACAGGATGATTTAACATCCCACACACACCTCTTGTTCTTCATATTGATATGTATGTAATACAGTCAGACCCACCTCTTCATTACTTCAAAAGAGCCAACTTTGTCCTTTCTGAAAAAAGGGGGAAAAAAAAAAAAGCTCTTTCTGATCTTTTTTCTAAGGGAAAAACCTATTCTCGGGCCTTTTTTTTTCCCACTTTTGTTTCAGTTTAATCTTTGGATTTTTTTCTTCTGTCACATTTTCAAAATGCCATGATTCATGATTTATCTCTGTCTTTAAGTGTCATTATAGTAATTAAATATCCTTTCACTTTTATAGTTTCACATCTTTTGCTGAACTTATTCAACTAGCAGTAAATAGTTTTACTTATTTGATAGAAAATTATTTGAAAGAATTGTTTACATTAATTGTCTAAATGGTTTTATCGCGGTAAAATACATACATTTAACAGAGAATCTGTCATTTTAATCATTTAAAAATATTCAGCACAGTGGCATTTTATATTCATATTTTTGTGATACCATCATCACTATTTATTCTGTAACTCTTTTATCACTTCCAACAGAAACTCTGTACCCATTATGTAATAACTTCTATTTCCTACTCTCCCAGCCCCTATGAACTTCCCTACGAATTTTCTCATTGTATATATTTCACGTAAATGGGATGTTACATCATTTATTCTTATGTGTCTCATCTCTTTTATTTAGTATAATTATCCAAGGTTTACCCATATTGTAGCATGCATCAGAACTTTTTTATGACTGAATAATATTCCTTTATGTCTATGTAACACATTTGGTGCATCCATTCATCTGTTGATGGACATTGCTTGTCTTTAATTATTTTTATTTTAAGTTCTGGGGTACACGTGCAGGATGTTCAGACGTGTTACATAGGTAAATGTGTGCTATCAGCCTATCATCTGTGTATTAAGCCCAGCATACATTAGCTATTTTTTCTAATGCTCTCCCTACCCCCACTCCACAACCCCAATGCTGCAAATCTTTTTGAACACTTTACATCAAGTTTTTGTTTCCAATATCCCAAGGAAATTAATGTTATCAAGGTCTTCAGTGATCTCTATATACTTAAAATCACATGGTTGATTATCAATCCATATATTGTTTGATATATTAATGGCATTTTACAGGACTGACTACATTTACCTACATGGAATGCCTTCACTAGATTATCAAAAACTACTGAAGAGATTTACAATATAGGATGGCCCTTTTGAAGATTCTGCGTATAAACTGAGACCCTCCCCTCTTAAAAATACCAGAAAGGATTTCTGCAGAAGCTCTAATAAACTCTTTATATTATCTTATTGCTCTGAGTTAGATGACATGCCCATTTTTGATTCAAATACAGAAAAGGAAGATATAATTATTCTAATTTTCTCTAACTATTCTCTGAAGCTGAGGGTAGACTCAGTGTCTGCTGAATAAGATGCACAAAGTTGTGAAAATGGTGAATATCCAAAGAACTTTCTGTTTGAAAAGAAGAAGGGATTCTGTTTAGAAGAATAAAGATAAGAATGATGCTGGATTTGGCAGCTAACAGTATCCACTACGCATCTGAAAGCATATCCATAGAATATTTTTTTTAAATATCATTTCCACCTCAGGTACTGGTATTAGACTCTAAGAAACATTACTTGTTTAAACATTAAACCAGCATAAAAGTAGAATCGTTTGTAAATTTTCTCCATGAAGGTTTATATTGAATAGAAAAAAACTATTGTTTTCTTGTTTTCTATTACAAACCATGACCCTTTAAATGTTTGAACTTCTTCCTTGAAATGCACTTTAAAACAGAAGTGATTTGCATTCAGCTTCATGACGGTTACAGGTAAGATTTAACAGAAATTAGAACGCATTTGAAACAAGCATCCCAAATTCCAAAAGGCTATCAATTAAATGAAAATTACTATTGAACTGATCCTCTGCTATCAAATGTTAACTAAAATTTCATTACTCTTCATCAGGCACACATACTGTAGCTCTGGAATAATGGTGATACAACATCTCAGCATACTGTAATCTTAGTGATATATTTTTTTATCATCACTGTAAGAAAAATTATATTACTCCAGAATATTTGAGATTATTCACTGCCTGAGGCATGTATCTATTTCATATGATTTTATTTCCATTTATTCTGTTCGTTCCTCTTCTTAATCCATCTACCTGTACCTGATGCGTGGGTCTCTGATGTTAGGCCATGGACAAATGTTCTTCCAAAGACTGGCCTTGAAAATAAAACATGATGTGGGTGTTATAACCATAGCTCACATCTGATTTTATACTTAGTGCAGGTAATTTTACTCCTTTTTCCTTGTATAAATGTCAGATCCTGATGAGCTTTAAATTTAAAAAGAATCCTCATTCCTATGTAAGTATAAACTATTTTATTGCTTATCTTATACTATCATAAATTTAGTACTTACTATTTTTTTCTGAAAATATTTGGCATACTGACCTTTCTCACTTGTGAGCAGCATTTTTATTAATTGAGATGACTGTGGATTCACATGTACTAGAAGAAACAGTACAGAGAGATACCTTGTATATTTTATCCAGTTTCCATCAATGGTGACATTTTGCAAAACCATAGTAAACTAGTGTAACCAGGATATAAATATCAATAAAATGTATTCATCTAATTCAGACTTACCCAGTTTTGCTTGCACACATACATGTGTGTATTAAATCTGATACAATTTTAAGATGAGTAGGTCTGTTTATCCACAAATAGAGTAAAAATGCTAAACAATAACAATGACAATGCTGTAATGATTCTTTCTATTCTTCAATAGCTATACCCACCTCCCACTCACTTCTAAACGTTGCCACTAAATGTATCCTCTATTTCTAAAATTTCATCATAAATGGAACAATACAGAATATAAACTTTGGGGATTAGTTTTTTTGCTTTTTTTTTTTCTTTTACTTTGCTTGATTCTCTGGAGATCTGCCTAAGTTGATATGCACATAAAGTTTCTATTCCTTTTTATTGTTAATAGTGTTCTACGGTGCATATGTACGGCCATTTGTTTCACCATTCACTTATTGAAGTACACCTGGATTGACCTGAGGTTTTGGCTATGATGAATACATCTGCTATAAATATTTGTTGTATAGACTTTTGTGAATAGAGATTTCTCCCCGCTCTTGGAGAAATTCGCAAGAGTACAATTTGCTCGGTTGAATGATAGTTGTATGCCTTGTTTTATTAAGAAGCTTAAAACTGCTTTCCACAGTGGCTGTATCATTTTACATTTTTATAGGAAATATGTGAGTGATTTAGTTTTTCTACATAAATAGCAATATTTCCTGCTGTCGCTTTTTAAAAAAAAATTTAGCCATGGCAATAGATGTGTAGCATTAGGTAATAATATATCACTGTGGTTTTAATTTGTAATTTTCTGGTGAATAATGATGTTGATAAGACGCTTATTTGCCATCTGTATACCCTCTTCACTGAAATGTCTCTTTATGTCTTTTGCCCATGTTCTTTTTTTTTTTCGCCATTTATTTATTTTTATTGCATTTCGGGTTTTGGGGTACATGTGAAGAACATGCAAGATTGTTGCATAGGTACACACGTGGTAGTGTGATTTGCTGCCTTCCTCCCCATCAATTTTGCCCAAATTCTAATTGGGTTTTCTAGTTCATTTTTACAAGACCTTTTTCAATCTGTATAATTTTCTTTTGTCAAGATTAGAAAGGTATTTTTATGTTCTAAATACTAGTCCTTTCTCAGATACATAATTTTAAATAGCTTCTCCGAAAACATACCTTGTCTGTTTATCCTTTTCGCATTGATTTTCACTGAGAAAGTTTATAATATTTTTTATTTCATGTATTGTGCTTTTGATATCAAGTCTGAGAAATTGTAGCTTTTCTCTAGATCCTGAAGGTTTTTTCCATTAGCTTAAACATGTTTTTCAGTTTTACATTTACATTTAAGCATATAATTTATTTTGATTTAATTTTTGTATGTTATGTAAAGTGTAGGCTGACACTCTTTTTCCTTTGTATTTTTCCTCATTCTATGCATATACAATTGCTGCAGGACCATTTTTTGAAAAGAACGTTTTTCAATGTAGTTTTTGCATCTTGCTCAAAAGTTTGTTAGGTATATTTGCATGGGTCTGTTTCTAGGCCCTTTACCTTGTTCCATTGGCCTATGTGTCAATACTACATAATATTAATTAACGTATGTAGATAATGCATCTTGAAATCAGATAAAATTTTATTTCTCTTTATTTTTCCTTTTCAAAATTATTTTAGCTAGTTTATTTCCCTGGATATTTCATATAAATTTTGAAGCAACATTTTCTATATTTATGCAAAAATTGCACTGGTATTTTGGATAAAATTACTTTTAACCTTACGTTGATTTAGAAAAAAAATTTTATCATTACTGTACTATCTATTCCACTCCATGAACAAAATGTCTTTCCACTTAGTTAGAATTTTTAATTTCTTTGATCATTGTTGTATATTTTCCAACATAAAAATCTTGCACAGTTTTGTTAGATTTATAGTTCAATGTTTAATCTTTGAGTGCTGTGAATATATTGTTTTTAATTACTGTGTTCATGGGCACATTCTAGTATCTAGAATGAAAAATTGATTGTGTTAGGCTTATCTTGTATCCTATGACCTTGCTGGCATCATTTATTAGCTCTGTTTTTTTTTTTTTTTTTTTTTTTTTTTTTTTTTTTTTTTTTTTTTTTTTTTNTATAGTTCCTTTAGAATTTTCCACATGGACAATCATGTTATTCAGCAAATAGAAAAAATGATTTTTTCTTGTCTGTACACCTTTCGTTTCCTTTCTTTTCATTATCGTACTGGTTAAGGACTTCCAGAACTTTGCTGAAGAGTACTAAAAGTAGTCATCTTCACCTTGTATGCTAGGCTGTTGCTATAAATAAATACCTGGTAATGGGTAATTTATAAAGAAAAGGAGTTTAATTGATTCATGGTTCTGCAGACTGTACAGTAAACATGGCACTTGCATCTGCTCAGCTTCTGGAGGGTTCTTGGGGAGATTTTACTCCTTGAGAAGCGAAAGGAGGAGTGTCGCATGGCCGGAGCAGAATCAAGAGAAAGAATGGAAAAGGTACCACAAACTTTTAAGCAGCCAGATCTCATGAGAACTCACTGCTATCCCGAGGGCAGCACCAAGACATGAGGGATCCACCCCCAGGACGACACCTCCCGCCAGGCCCCACCTCCAACACTGGGGATTACATTTCAACATGAGGTTTGGCGGGGACATATATCCAAACTGTACAACTTTGTTCCTGATTTTTGGAAGGATTTCAGGATGTTTTTCATCATTAAGTGTAATCTTAGCTGTAGGGTTTTTACATGTTCTTTAGCAGTTTGGAGAAGGTCTTTCTCTATTCCTAATTTTCTAAGCGATTTTTATTATAAATAGTATTTTTTCTGAGTTACTTTTATGCATCAATTGATATGATCGTCTACTTTTTCTTCTTAACCTGTTGATATTGTTCATTGCAATGACTGATTTTGTAATGTTAAACCACCCTTGTATCACTAGAATAAACACATTTCTTCATGTGTATAGTTATTTTTATATATTGCTGTGTTCTATTTCATAATATTTTGTTAAGGATTTTTATGTCTATATTCATGAGGGATATTAATCTGTGATTTTTTTGCACACTGTCTGGGTTGGGTATTAGTGTAATACTTCATAAGAATAGTTAGAAAATTTTCACTTTATTTCTATTTTCTGGTAAAGTTTGGTATTAATTACTTCTTGGTATTAATTACTTCTCAAATGTTTATTAGTATTGCCCAGTGAAACCATTTCGGCCAGGAATTTTATTTTTAAGGTGCTTTTAATTAAGAATTTAATTGCTTTGATTGTAATAGAGCTATTTTACATTGTTAATTTTATCTTGGTAATTTTTGATTGTGTTAAGTTGTTGAAGTTATGAGCATAAGGTCATTCTTATTATTCTCTTTTTATTTTTTTAGTAGCTACAGAATCAAAAGTGTTATTTTTCATTTTAATTTTGACATGAGCAATAGGTAGGTGTATTTTTGTTATTTTTGTTTAGTATTTTTGGAGTTGCATCAATTTTATTAATTTTTTCCAAAGAAAACATCTTTGAAAGATGTTTGGTTATATTATTTTTCTTTATTGTTTTTCTTTTTTCAATTTTATTGATTTCTGCTTTGAATTTTTATTTATTTTTTTTGTTTTGAGGTTATTTTGCTCTTGTTTCTAGTTTTGTTAATAGAAATATAGATTATCAACATGAGAACTCTCATTTCTAATGTAAGCCTATACTGCTATCAGTTTTTCTCTAAACACTACCCTAGTTCTATCTGACATAATATTTTGTATTTTTTAAATCATTCTCATCTATGAATTTGTTTTTAAATTATTTGAGACTTCCTTTCTGACCCACGGATCATTTAGAAATATATTATTTCCTACATGTTCACAGATTCCTTGTTTTGTTATTTATTTCTAGTTTGAGATCATAAAAAAATAGATAACAAACTTTAAATTTTTTCTTTTTAAAACATTTGTTGAGGCTTGAATAATGTTTACTTATGTCTATGATTTACCTTGATGAGTATTCCATGAAGATCTGAATAAAATTGTGCATTCTGCTCTCATTGAATGGAGTATTCTACGTGTAGTAGTTAGACCCTCTTGGTTGAATTTTCAGATATTCTAGATATTCTAGGTCATAGCTGACTTTCTAACAGTTCTGTTATGATTATCATTGTTATAATGGTAGTGTTGGAGTCTCCAATTACAGTTATGAATCTCTCCTTTCAACTCTTTATCAGTTTTTGTTTCACGTATTTTGCAAATATGCTCTTGTGGTCTGTACACATTTAGAACTTTTATGTCTGGATGATTGATTATTTTATCATCATTAGTATAAGAGACACAAGGATCAAAAACATGTAAATAAAATGTGGTTAGGACAAGAAGGCATAGAACCATTTATTCTTGCTTCCTCTTATGAGGCACAACCTTAAGCAGTGGAAGTGGTGCAAAAGAAATATAAAGGAGAACTCTGAAGATAGTAAAAATAAGAGAGCTTTCTTTTTACTATCATTGAGCATTCCACTATGTATTAAATTACCACAGAGCATTACGAGAGCCTATATTGTATCTGTGGACACTCTTTAAAGGTTGGTATTTTAGCAAAAGTAGAAAGAATAAATCTAAAAAAAAAATGAGTATGAAATTTGATGAGGAGGATTGGCTTCTACTGCAAATAAATTTCTGTTCATTGTATTGCCCATATATATTCATATATATTACCCAGACAGTGGTATTCTATTATATCACCATGACGTGGTCTAATACATCTGGTCAAGAAAGGAGAATCTCAGTCCTATGAGGAGAAAGAGGCTAGTTTCTCCTGCAGGCTCTGCCTTGTAGCCTAGGCATCTCTTGGTAGAAAGAAGGAATCTCAGTGCAGGTGGGTAAGGAGAACGCACTTTCCTCTTTTAAGTTCAGCTGGTGCTATCTGAGGGACTACTGTTTAATCTGGAGAAACAATGGGCCTATCTGGACTGCTTTCTGCTATTATGTCATAGAAGGAAAGAAATATTGGATATGGATGGCCTTCCTCTGTCAGGTGGGAGGACACAAAGTATCTTGATGTTGTGTTGTTGCTGAAATCCTCGGTCCTCACACCAGCTCTTCCATTTTTACCACCTCCAAGTTCTCCTTTATTTGCTTTTTGTACCATTTGCAGTGTTTAAGTTTGTGCTTAGTGAGAGGGAGCAAGAAATGGGTCTATGCCTTCTTATCTGAGCCACAGCTCACTTAGATTTTTTGCTCCTTGTTTCTTTTATATTAATGATTAATTTTTAAAACTTTAGCCTAAATTAATTTGTATTACCTGTATTTCTATAAACTCCATAAAGACAGAATATAGATGTCATTTTTATATAATTAAACACCTGACCTACAATTTACAAAGAAATGATATGTCATTTAAGTTACATAAATGGAAAGAGATTCATCACAGACAATTTATTTCTTTAAAAAAGAGCCCGGGGCCGGGCGCGGTGGCTCACGCCTGTAATCCCAGCACTTTGGGAGGCCGAGGCGGGTGGATCACGAGGTCAAGAGATCAAGACCAACCTGGTCAACATGGTGAAACCCCTTCTCTACTAAAAAAATACAAAAATTAGCTGGGCATGGTGGCGCGTGCCTGTAATCCCAGCTACTCAGGAGGCTGAGGCAGGAGAATTGCCTGAACCCAGGAGGCGGAGGTTGCGGTGAGCCAAGATCGCACCATTGCACTCCAGCCTGGGTAACAAGAGCGAAACTCCAAAAAAAAAAAAAAAAAAAAAAAAGCCCAAATTTTATGTATATCTGTATTTGTCATAAGTTCAACCTTTTTGCTATTATCTGGATCAACGTGAGATGCTCGGGGTGGATAATGTTGATTGACTTGTGTCTGTATTTGGCTAGGTTCCATTTAAACTCCCTAGGAGAATGTCAAAATCAATTTATTCTATTATACTTTCTTTTCCAAGGAATGGTGTTGGAGATTTCTATGACTATATAGAAATATCTATGCAAATATGTATCTGACTAAAAATGTTGCAAACCTTTTCTGTTCTTTTTTTACCTTTTGTGATATTTTTATATTCTGTTCATTTAGCAAGATAAGGAAAAGTTGTGAGCATTTAACTACGTAATCTTTATGTTTCCACCCAATTCAATTTTTTTGTGCTTAGCACATGGCCTATACTCTAACTTTAACATATCTCTTTTATATTATCTTATTTTCTTGTTAACAACAAGGTTATCTCTTCTGGAGTATCCCAAGTCAAGGTGGGAAAGGTAGTCAACAGGAAAATGAATAGAACAGTTACTGGAACTATATGAAAGTTTAAACCAAATGTTTCTAAATGAGAAAATGTAACTCAGGAAATATTTTGCATATTCTGTCAAAATTTTGTGGATTTTGATCATAAAACATTCACAATTCAATTAAGAGTAAAGAAAGAAAATATAAACTACTTCTATCAATAAAAGATCATTTTTTCCATTCTTGCTTCATCTAGCAATATTCTTTTCCCTCCATAAGGAATCTGTTAAAAACTCTCTTCTTACTATCTTTCAGTCTTTTAAAATGTATTAAATTCCCACAATGCATCATTAGAGCTTGTATCTCTTTATGTGTTGGTATTTGAGCAAAAGTAGAAAGAATAAATCTAGAAATAAAAATGAATGTGAAATTTGACAAGAGATATTGGTTTCTACTGCCAAGATATAACTATACTTCACCTAGTCTATCACTCAGGGAGGTTTCAGAATGAAGAATCATTTCCAAAATGCCATCCTACTTTCATCTTTTCCCAAGGAGGTTCAGAATAACCTGCAAGTGGATCACTGAACAAAGAAAGTACAAAACTTCAAATCGTTCCTCTAAGGTCCTTTAAACTACAAACTTGGAACATTTTTATGACATTTTAAAATGACTTGTGATCCTGATACTACTATTTAAAGAAATAGCTTGAATCAAATAAAATAAATTATAGGTCATCTAAGGGTGGAACATTTTTTGTTTTGTTTTCCCCATTTGACTTCTTAAAATTAACTATCAATTCTTTACTATATATTGTGGAGATTATATAGTTTTAGATCCAGGCTACAGAATAAAAACTCTATGCTTCATTTAACATCATTTGATAAAAGTTCTATAAGTAAAAACAGTTCTGCTCTGATGTTTCTACACAGAAGCACCACTTATATAGCTTGTTGACTTTTTAAAAAGAAGAAGGTAAAATTATACTAACTGATTTTGCTATGAGACAGATCAACCTAGATTTTGTGAATAAAATAATTAACTTAAGGGCTCCATATATATTAAGTGCTTTATGGTCTGAGATACGTTCTCATCTAAAGACACACAAATTTAGGAGAAACTAGAAAAAGAATTGGGAAATAAGAAGAAAGTGGTTTTCTGAAATGCACCAACCATGAAGAAACAAAAGTCACTTCTGCTCCTCTCAAAGTTTACTGCTTTGTAATTGGGAATTTGTTATTTCCCTGGTTCCTTTGAGTAACACAGACATAAAGATGGTGTTTATGTTCTGTACAAATCTACCCATGTCTGTATTGGTGTGATTATCCTTTCCTAAGGCTAAGTTACTAACTTATGCTTTAACAGATAGATCACAAACTATTCTAATAAAAGCTTATATAACTGCATATTATAAAGCATAACTGCTTACATAGGCCCCCAATATCTGAGGCAATTGTGTTCACATGCTTGCAAGTTGGTGAATGTAGAGTTTGCATATGAACCAGTGAAAACTGGGGGTATTTAGTAATTCCAATTCTAAATTAAAGGAGCAAATATTTCTGAGATCTTCAGAACAATTCTGATTTTACAGCCTAGCCTATGGATACAGTATGTCATAACTGATGACATCCTCTCTTATGATTCCAGCTCGGTTCGTTGCATTCATTTAACTTCAAGTTGAATTCAGTTCTCTATTAGGTATTTAGAATCCTCAGATTATTTGCAAGAACTGTCTACAAATATATATATTGTCCACTTTGCTTACCATTCTAAAAACACAGGTGATAACGTTAACATTTGTCCTTAATTAAATCACTATATTGTAATTTGGAAGAAAGAACCCCAGGCACTTAAATTAAAAAATGCTATACTGCTTGTTATTGATCTATATGGGCGTGGACTAGTAATTTTATCTCTGGGGTTGTCAGTCTCGTCTTATAGAAAATTTAACTTTTAAAGCTGCTAAGAGGCTTAAACCAGATAACTCGCTAAAATTGTGCCTGGCTCAAAGCTTCTGTGTGCTTCCTTTCTGCTTCTGTCTTTCCCTTTCCGTTCACTTATGGTACCCTCAGGCCATCATATCTGCTTTCACATTGGCTGATCACAGTAAAGTGTTAGCAGGCATGGCTCACCAATGGGAGATGGGAACACAAATTTATAAAATAAAGTCTTCCATCATTTTTCATCCTTGGCAGAATCTATTTTAATTGTTTGTTTCATCAGACAATCGTTGCACTCAGTAAGTTGTCCAACACACTAATGCAAAGCTAAAGGACTGTCAACTGGCACAGGACAGACTGGCCCACTGCATGATGACAGGCTGTGACAGGATTTCTCATTATATTAGTGGAAAAGCATTCCTCATAAAATTATGCACTCATAAAATATGAATAAAAGTATATCTGAACTGAAGGAGTTATGCACCAAGTAAGATAATGCTTTTGAGGCAGTGATCTACAATGCCTGACAAATTAAAAAGTACTCAGCAAGTGTCAGTTATAATAATTATTATTAATTGGCATATTCCTCCTCAAAGTAATCTAAACCTAGATTAAGTAAAGTTTTAAATTTCAGATGTTCTATGTTAAAAACAACATGGGAAAGTTGTAGTTTCAACTCAATTTTGAACATAGCACCATCTATAAATTATGACACACTTAAAATTGTTTATTCATTATTTTATGGTTTCAGAATCTAGAAGCCTCCATTCTTAGTTTGACTTTAAATCAAGGCAAAAAAGATATGCAACGTATTGCTAATCACTGTCAAATGATAAAGATATTCAGTTCTAAGGGCTTTTCTTTTTCTTCCTTTTCTTTCTTTCTTTCCTGCTTTCTTTCTTTCTTTCTTTCCTTCTCTCTCTTTCTTTCTTTNGACATCAAAGCTTATTTATTTATGTTTCTATTACCTGATTCATCTTATTTAGACATCAACATAAAATTAAAGGCAAGGTTAAAGTCAAGAGAATACACAATCATAAGAGACAAAGCAAGCATCAGAACTAGACTCAGATATGACAAAAATATTGGAAATATCAGACAGGGAATTTAAAATAATGATAAACCACACCAACGTAGGATTCTATATCCAGTGAAATTATTCTTCAAAAGTGAAGAATTAAAAAATACTTTCTCAGACCAACAAAAATTAAGGGAATTTTTTGCCACTAGATCTGCCCTGCAAAAATATGGTAAAAGAAGTTGTTGAGAGAAGGAAAACAAGATATGTTAAAAACTCTAATCTACAGGAAGAAAAAAGATCTTCGGAGAAAGGATAAGTGAAAATAAAATAAAAATCATTATTTTTATTTCTTTAATTGATCTAATAGGTAACTGTTCAAAGTAATAACACATTAACAACATATTGGGTAGTTATATGATACATGAAAAACATAATAAAAATAACATGCATCAGAATACAGAAACTAAGAATATCTCTGTTTTAAGGTACCTACACCATATGTGAAGTTATATAGAGTCATTTTAAGGTGCACTCAGGTCGGTTAAATATATATAGTATACCCGGGAAAAAAAAATCACTTTTGTAAAAGATGTATAACTGATACGCTAAGCAAGGAGATGAAACAGAATCATACAAAATATTTGATTAAAGCTAGAGATACCAGAAAAGAAGAAAGTGAAAGAAAAAAATATAATAATAGAAAACAGTTTAAATGTGATAAATATTCACAACTAACCAACCATATTAATAATTACTTTAAATATGAATTGCCTGAATAACAGCAATGAAAACAGAAAATAAATAAGAACCAATAGATTGTTTAAAAGAAACCCACCTTAAAGGTAAAGACAAAGGAGAAACAGAAGATTTACCATGCCAATACTAAGCCAAAAGTGGAATAGTTATATTAATTTCAAACAAAGCTGGGAAATTATTAGAGCTCATAAGTAGGCATTGTATAGTGAAATTATTAGAACTAATAATTGGACACTCTATAAGTGATAAATGAGAAATTGAAATTATTGTTAGAGATAATAAGTGGACTATTAGAGCTAATTATAACAGCTAATAAGTGGGCATTAGGTAGTGATATTAGAGCAATAAGTAAAATTATTAGAGCTAATAAGTGGGCATTATATAGTGATAAATGAGTTGTCTTTAAGAAGACATAAAAATATTTAATAATGTGCACCTAACTACAGCGCAGTAAAATATGTGAAGCAACTACTGACAGAACTGAAAGAAAATGTTTGTAAATCCACTGCTGCAGCTGAAGATTTCAACACCTTTCTTTCAGTCATTGACAGGTTGAACAGAATTAGGTCAATAGGATGCAGTTGAACCAAAGAACAGCAACATCTTCATCTAACTGACAATAATGGAATAGTTCAACCAGCAACAGAAGAATTTACACCCCATCAAGTTCACATGGAACACGATTTAACAAACTTAAGAGAATATAAATTATACAACATATATTCCTTAATCACAATGGAATTAAACTAGAAATGAGTATCAGAATGATAACTGGAAAATTCTAATATATTTAGAGATTAAATAAATGGGTTAATTATTAAGGTATTTAAAAAATATTTGATCTAAATTAAAATGAAAATAAAACCAAATTGTGTGGGATGAAGCAAAAGCAGTAGTTGGAAGGCAATTTAAAATATTAAATGTATATGCTAAAAAAATGAAAGCTCTGAAGTCTGTGATCTAAGCTTTCACCTCAGAAAACTGGAGAAAGAAGATCAAGTTTAAAACAAACAGAAAAAAATTATATATATAGCAGAAATCAAAGAAATTTAAAAATAAAAGAGAAAAAAATAGCAAGCTTAAGTCCTTGTTATTTGAAAATATTAATAAAGTTTATAAACTTTTAGCCAAGGTAACAGAAAAAAGGAGAAAAAAAACAAAGTACTAATATCTGAAATAAAAGGTCATCATTACTAATCCCATGTACATGAAAAGATACTAAAGGAATGTTATGAACAACTCCATACATATATATTTTCTAACTTAGATAAAATGGACTAATTCCTGAAAAGACAAAAACTACCAAAAGTCAAATAAGAAGAAAAAGATAATATGGATAGGACTTTATCAACTAAAAAAAATCAATAATCAATAAATTTGCACAAAAAAAATCACAAAGTTTAGATGGTTTCATTGGTGTACTAAGATTTAGGAAAGAACTAATCCTCTGAGTTCTTACAGAGAAAAGAACCAGAAAATTCCTTATAAGGATTTGTGTGAAATCGTTGTTACCCTAATACTCTAACCAAATAAAGATATTACTAGAAAAATATTGGATCACTATCTTTCATTTAACATGGAAAAATATTCTGAAAATATTCACAGGTCAAATCCAACTATATATACATACATAGTGTGTGTCTGTGTGTACACACACATACATATATAACCAACACCAAGTAAAATTTATTTCAGTTTGCAAGACTACTTTAACAGTTAAATGGCAATTAATGTTATCTACCACATCAAAGGCTAAAGAGAAAAAAATGATACAATTATATAAGTTGATACGAAAACATTTCAAAGAATTCAAAATTCATGAATATAACAACAACAATCTCAGCAAACTAAAACTAGAGGAGAACATCTTCACTTTATCAAAGTGGTTTCTCACAGTTAATTATAATGGATGCAGTAGGTTTATTGTTTATCTACAGCAATAAATAATAAATTAATCTAGACACATATCTTACACATGTTAACTCAAAATAAAGTATAGACTCACATATTCGACAAAGGATTTGTATCTAAAATATACAAACAGCACTTAAACCTCAACATAAGAAAACAAGTCACCTAATTAAAAATGGGCAAAAGACTTAAACAAAAACCTTACTAAGGAAAATATTTAAATGGTGCTTTACACCTACTAAAATAGCTAAAATCCAAAAATCAGACCATGCTAAATCTACCGAGGCTGTACAGCCATGGAAATTCTTCATTGGTTGCTGATGGAAAAAGGAAATAGGTCAGCCACCTTGGCCGACAGTTTGGTGGTTTCTTACAAAGCTAAACATAGCTTTTCCATTTATGTAGCAATCATCCTCCCAAATATTTACTCAACTGTGTGTGTCATTTCAAATATGTGTGTCATTCAAAATCTGCACACAAATACTTTATTTTATATTATTTTTTTAACAAATACTTTTTATAGCTTTATTTATAACTGCCCAAAACTAGAAACAACCAAAACATTATTCAAAGAGAATGAATAAATAAACAGTGGTACATTTACTTAATAGAACACTCTTTATTTTTAAAAAGAAATGAGCTATGTAGCCATGAAAATACCTGGAAGGAATTTAAATTAATATAAATAAGTGAAATAATCCAGTCTGCAAAGGCTACATATTGTATAATTCCAATTATATGACATTCTGGAAAAGGCAGAATTTGATACAGTATAATGATCAGTGATTGCCATGGATTCTGGAAGCAATGAGAGAAGACTGGTGAAATTCAGGGGGAGATTTTAGAGCTGAGAAACAATTCTGCATGATAATATAATGGTGAATACATGACATTATGTCTTTCCCTGAACACACAGAACTTTATAACAAAGATAGTGAACTATAGTGTATGCAAATATGAAAGAAAATTTATTTTAGAGGTGGGAAAATCCCATGAAGTAATGCAAAGTATGACAATGACTCTAAACTGTAATGTAAATGTGGGGGAAAAAAAAGCTCACTGAAGAGGGTGATGGAGGCGAGGAAGGGAAAGGTGATAACTTATACAATTTCTGAAATGAGTGAAGACTGTAAGATTAAAAGCAAAAGAAATTTTACATAGGCACTGCAATCTAGTTGCTAAGGATGTTTTCCATGGAAATAGGAGTTAACAATTCTGATAGTTCTATACATATTTACTGAACTGAGCAATTAAGTATATAAATGGCAGATTGTGGGAGTCAGGCTTCTCATTGATGGAATGGGGATTTACAGATAATAAGTGAAGAAGACTAGAATGATCCATGTGATAATGGGCTAAGTAGGATACATTAGTGTGAACTTTAGTTATATATAGATCCAGAAAAAAGTGTACCAAAATAGTTACAGACATGTATATACTTAGTTATTATAAATATAAATAACATGGTAAAACTAAGTAATATAATATCCTAGATGGGATACTGAAATAGAAAAATTACATTAGGTAATAACTTTAAAAATATGAACAGTGAACTTAAGTAAATAATAATGCATCAATATTGGTTCATTAACTGTAATAAATATATTACACTAATGTATGATGTTCATAATGGGGGAAGCTCTATGGTAGAATATATGGGAACTCTGTATTATCTGTGTAATATTTTTTGTATATCTAATACGCATTCTAAAAATAAAGTCTATTAAAAATGTAAGTATATAAATAATAAATACATGGTAGAAGTGATTAATCACATATTTCAAACATTAAAATGTGCTGTATTTATGTTTTTATTTAATGCCTTAGATGTATTTATAAAAGAATTAGAGAAAAAATAGAATTGCTTGAATTTAAAATTTTTTCTCTCACTTGGAAGTATGAAACATATTTTGCTTTGTAATCACACTTGTGCTCTAAAATAAAGACACAAAGCTAATACCTCAAATAATTGTGTCAATCCTGTGTGACAGTTTTCAGCAAGAAAATTTACAGTTATTTTATGGGTTATTTTAGTGCTAGCTCTAGGAAGATCAAACAGAAAATCATAAAATCTCTGCATACTTGCAAAAATTTGAGTAATTTCCCCCCAATTATACTTTCAATAAAAACAATTGTGCTCCTATTACAATGCTGTATGACTTTTTAGAGTAATGGTTAAAATATAAGTTCTGGAGTAAACAATATTTCATAAGTAAAGAAGTACATTTCTGACAACTCGAGTCTGATTTTGGGGGGATTTTATTTATTAAAAGATCTTAGTAAAAAACAAAAGTGTATACTACAAATTCGATTCACTGGGCATATTTAGAGGACTTCTTTCTTTGAAAACTAGAGAATTCGAGTTGAATAAGGCACAGACACCACAAAAATGTAAGTCATTGTGTAGTTGGGAGGAAGAGCCACATATAAAAACTTTGTGTATAATGTGAGTACCATAATAGTGATGGGGAAAAAAATAGGTGAGTTGCACAGAGCATAGGGATGATTAATTCTAATGTTGTGTTTATTATAGATACATATATTGTGTGTTTTTATGTGTGCATATGGAAAGAACTTGGTACTGAATATTTTACTTGAACTGAGCTTTGAAAGGTAAGTAAACTTCCTTCAAGTTTACATAAGGCACTAATGGACAATAAAAGAACAAGAATATAAAAGTCAGCAGAATGCTTCAAGAATGTTGATTCTTAGAACTAGAGTGCAGGACATATGATGGAGTTGAAGATGAGGTTGAGAGCATTTGTAGAAACCAGGTCCTGGAAATCCTTTAACACCATGATCAAGAAAGGTTTTCAGCCTTATGATGAATCACAAGTTACACTTCCTTCACTTAGAACAACTCCTGGTTGAAGATGAATTTTCAGTCAGTCAATCTAGGTGCTCAAAATCCTAATGAAACATAATCTTTATTTTTACACTATGTTTTAACTAGTCCTCACCTCAACTAACATATCAAGCCAAGCTGTTTTTTGAAATTTTATGTTTTCTATGTGCCCCATCCATTAGTCTCAACCTCTTATAGACAATAACCCTGTCTTTTATTTTTGTTTTCCTAGTACATTGTCACAGTTTTTGGCACATAGTTGCCCATAGGTAGAATGAACAGTTTCTACTGAAGTATATTTCAAAGAAAAAAATTAGGATCTGGTTGATTCATAGCAAATAATTATTGAGCACACACTGGTATAGATGTTACCATTTCCATTGCTTTCATTATTTAACAAACAAAATGGTGGTAGTGGCAATAGCCTCTGAAGATTGTGACTTGTGTGTAGGCAGGAAAAGCGAAGGCAATAGAAGAATTGACAGGTACAATAGTCCTCTTCCCTAAAATTTATAATAGTGATTTTGTCAATGGAGACATGAGAAAGGTATTGTGAAAAGATATTGGCCTTCTCTGACACTTACACACCTCTTCCAGAAATAGAGTAGACTCTTAGTTTGTGTTTGATAAATGAATCAATGAGTGAAAAAACACATAGCTGAATATCTTACTCCTGTGTCCATTTTCAAAAACATTAACTTTGTTCTTCAGGATCTTTCCATAGGAATTTCCTACTACCTAGAGTGCTGCTGCATCTTCTTCCCCATTATCTTTTTGTTTTCACAAATAGCATTTGTAATATACTTTTAATATGTTCATTCACATTTTAAATAATTTTTCTGTATTGATGAATCATTCCCATACTCTAGTATGCCATATTTGTGTCTAAACTTGTTGCACATCTATCCAATCTTTCCTGAATTGGTAAATAGAGTATATTAAAGATTTTTTAAACACATAATTTAAAACATACTATATTTTAAAGCATGTGATATTGTGGAATATTGGGTTTCATGAACCTTCCAATGTCTATTTAAATTATGCAAATGTATGAGACCCATAAAGAAGGCTGACACATTTCAGAAAAAGTGACTGTATTGGAGAGACATAACAGAGATTGTTAAATATATATATATATATCCCATCAAAAGTAGCCATAGCCAAGTCAAACTTCATCTAGCAACCAATTAATACTTCTTTTAAAAGTGAGGTTTTTGAACCAAATCTATATGATGTTTTTAACTTACATTTAGATTTTTCAATGTATCCACTCAAATTAAACTGGAATTGAAATATGTAAGCCATATTTATATACTATACTCCGACATCAATCTAAGCACTGTATTTACTAATATGAATAAAGCTTTTTCTCAAGAAGGTCACAGTCTTGTTAAAACGAAAGAAGAAAAAGAACATAACAGCACATTTGATGCAATCCACACTCATCTTTCAAAGATGCTTCAAGTGTCACTTTAACTAAGTGTGTCTCCAGCACACTTCTCAAACACACACCTCACACACATTTGCAAAACACTTAACACAGAAATACAAAGTAAACATTATGTATTATATATGATTTTTTTCTTTGCCTACTTATAAAGAAAGCATTTACAAATGCTTTGAGAGGACGTATGAGGAAAGCAATTTTTCCTGACAGGCTATGATTTTCATCTGAAGGAGGAAATGTAGTAACATATTTGCTTTTCCTTATGCTCCTCACTTTTTTCAATGGATAAACAGGTGAGCAAGGTCATCTGTCTTACCTTTTTTTTTTTTTCAAGTACACTTTTCTTTAGAGAAAAAATACAGATTTCTAGAAGTTTGAACACTACTTCTATATGATCTCCAAGACTTCTCCCTGCATTAACAGTCTATGAATCTGCATTTTAGCCCCAGTGAACCCTGCTTAGACTTATTCTATGATTTGGCTAGAGCGTCTGTTATCATCCGCCATCAGGGATAAAGTCCTGTGAACATCTTATCTTTAAATGAGGCAGAACAAACACAAGTCATAAAATATAATTTCAATAATGAACCTCAACATTTTGCATTTGAATACTTCCCCAAATGTTTGCAATTTATTAATGTCAGATTAGAAGGCTCCATTCATTTTTCCTATTCAGTAAAGAGACAGTTAATGAATGATGGTGACTTGGTCAGGCTTTTAATGAATGAGTCCTGGAGTGTGTAGCCTCAGTGTGAAGGGATGCAACTGATGCCAGCAGACCACTGACATGTTTTTCATCAGTGTAGAACATGTCTCCTTATACAACTTTTAGCTAATGAGATGGTAATTATGTCATCAAGAGCTCTATAGAAAACACTGGGCTTTATGCCTGTCTTCTCTAAGTGCCATTCCAGGAACTAATGCATGACTTTCTAATTTTTTTTACTTTTCTTATTATAGCTACATTGTTTTAGAGAGCTTTCCATAGCAAATGAAGAAAAATATGGTAAGGCTTTGAGCCCATTTCAAAAATTTGGATAATGAAGAAGAGTACAGAAAGAAAGTACCTGCCAATTATATCACCACCAGTAAAGATAAACACTTCAGTTTAGTTTCTGAACTGGATCTGTGTTTCTCTGTATCAAAAAATTCCAAAAACTTGATATAAAAAGATTTATTGAAAGTTTTAAGACATGAAAGAATATTTTCTATGGATGCTCAGGTTTGAAGATTTACATGCCAGGGTGCACAATCACTTCCAATTGATGTTAACTCTGGAAAGGACTGGAGAAGACAAAAGAGTAAAAGGGAGAGATGTTGTTTTGTGTTTTCAAAATACAGAATGGAAGTAAAAATGTAGTTGGTTCAATTTGGTTTTCTTTTCAGAAAATATAACCATATTCAAGTATCAATCTGCTTTAATATGGCAATTTTAGACTCTATTAAACAACTATCCTAGTGCATTAAGAAACTGACTACATATTTCCATTTCCCCATCTAATGTGTTTATCTTTTTAAATGTAATTTTTCGTTGTTGTCAATGTGATACATGTACGAAGGGGTATAAATTGTACTACAAGGATGATAATGAAAATCAGCAGTAACCCAGCTCACCTCTTCCTGATAATTCTTGTTCCAAGAAAGCAACAGCTTTCAGTGCTTTAGCCTATTTATTCTGGCATTTATCCCATCTTTCTGAAATATTTTTTGCTCATCAGCTTTAGTTATTATCTAAGAAAATTCTTTTTACAGAAAAATAAGAGTCGATTTCTTAACTCTCTTTTCTTCTCTCATTCAGGTAGACACTGATCATCATAAAAATGCTGTATGTGATATACCACATAATAATAGTGAAAATTATTAATATTTACTTAAATGATTCCCAACATTTTGTATATTTTCTTTCCCTACAATCCTCATAAAATCCCCATAAAGGAATCATTATTATTACTGCTTTTACAGAAGAGGCAAATAGTTTCAGAGATGTTAACTTCCTTTTAATGATGTATCTAATAGTTGGAATAACTGAGATTCAAACCAGATTTGTCCCATTCAGTGTTTATGCTTCTAAAAACTAGGTAAAGTCCAGATGCAGAGGCTCCTGCCTATAATCCCAGCAATTTGGGAGGCTGAGGTGAGTGGATCATTTGAGGTCAGGAGTTTGAGACAAGCCTGACCAACATGGTAAAGCCCCATCTCTACTAAAAATACAAAAATTAGCTGAGTGTGATGTTGGCTGCCTGTAGTCCTAGGTACTTAGGAGGTGGCTGCTGAGGCAGGAGAATCACTTGAACCTGCGAGGTAGAGGCTGCAGTGAGCCAAGATCATGCCACTGCACTCCAGCCTGGGTGACAGAGAAAGACTCTCTCTCTCAAAACAAAAGCAAAAACAAAAACAAAAACAAACAAACACAAAACTAGGTAAACCTCATTCTTTTTTTTTTTTTTTTTTTTTAAGCCAGTCAAATTTAGCAGTGGGGGGGTAAACCTCATTCTTACTGAATATATGTAATATAAATTTGTATCTTTTTTTCACTGGATATAAAACACATCAATATTCCTTTATGTCATTAGAAATTCTTCATAACCAATATTATATTGGATACCACACTATTCTAAGGGAAGAATGTATCATAATTTACTATTTCCCTCACTATTGTAGTGAATTTGGCCTTTCTTCCCAATTAACTGCTACTCTAAACACTGCTGAGATAAATATTCTTATGCATAATTTGTAAAACAAAAAAAATTAAAGAATCCTTTTGTGTTGCAGATAATTTTCTTAGGATAAGTTGCTGTTAGTGGGCATGCTTTAAAAAACAATCTGTAAAAAAGGTAACAGAATATGGAAAATGGCCAAAAATATAGATCAAAATTACACAGAAGCAAAACTAATGTCATGTCCTCTCCTAAATCATTCATTTTATGGAAGGTAGGAAACAGTTTTTCCTGAGGAGCTGGCAACATTAGAGCTTAGAGATACCCATCTTTAAAATTTGGTAATGCAGGAGATATTAAAGGATTCCTGATGCAACAGAAACATTAATTTAAATTTGTTTTCACCTATACATTTTTTAAAAGGCAGGATCTTGGGGAATCACCATTTCTTATAAGTAACACATATCTAATTATATAGACTATATGGAGAAAGAAATTACATAGAATGTGTGTATGTGTGTGTATGCATGTATGTATGTGTGTGTGTATATATATATATATATATATATATATAAAATGGTGGCTGATAGAGCATTTTAATAAATATCATAATGAACGCTATTAGTGACCAATTTACAGATGAAGAACTCAAAGCAAACAGATATTGGGTAGTTTGTTTAATGTCTACTAATGGCAGACATCTACTAATAGCAGATATCTACTATGGCAGACCTGTGAGTATTATTAGGTCTGACTCCTTTTTCACCATTCTTTCTACTACAAGAGCCATAGTAAAATATTAGGTGCATCAGAGATAAAAAGGCTTTAAAAGTTTGCTTAGATTGTAATTGTATTACAAAATTACAAGAATGAGAAAGGATGTGGAGAAATTGGAACTCATGGGTAATGGACACAGGAATGTGAAATGGTAGAGCTGCTGTGAAAAGCAGCGTGACATTTCCTCAAAAAATTAAAAATAGGATCACCATGTGATCCAGCATTTTCACTTCTGGATATACACTCAAAAGAATTTACAACAAGGCCCCACAGAGATATTTATACGCTCCTGTTCATGGCAGCATTATTCATGTAATAACGAAATATGAAAGTAACACAAGTGTCTGTCAACAAATGAATGGAAAAGCAAAATGTGCTTTGTATGTACAATGGAATATTATTCAGCCTTAAAGGAGAAAANGAAATATGAAAGTAACACAAGTGTCTGTCAACAAATGAATGGAAAAGCAAAATGTGCTTTGTATGTACAATGGAATATTATTCAGCCTTAAAGGAGAAAACGTTATGCCAGATGAGAGAACATGGATGAGCCTTGAGGACATTGTGCTAAGTGAAATAAACCAGTCACAGAATGAAATTTGTAGGATTCCACATATATGAGGTACTTGGAGTAGTGAAAATCACAGAAGGAAAGTAAAATGGTGGTTGTCAGAAGCTGGGAGAGGGGAAGAGATAATTGAAAGTTATCATTTAATGGGGATAGAATTTGTTTTTCAAGATTAAAAATATATAGAGATGAATGGTGGTGATGGCTGCAAAACGTTATGAAGGTATTTCATGCCACTTAGATGTACACTTAACAATGGTTATGATAATAAATGTGGTTATGTGTATTTTGCCACAGTAAATAAAAATTGGAAAAAAAAAGTTGTAATTGTTCTTCCTATCTTAGTATGAGATAAATTATCTTTAAAGCCCAGTCAATCCCTAGAATAAATTAATATCTGTTTAAAGGTAATTCTAATAACAAAATAAATAGATCTCGAGATCTAGGATGGATCTTTACCTCACAGTTATTCATATAATTAATAAAATCTTCATATGAAATGTGTTGTCTCCATATGTAAATCTGGTGGTACCCAAAAATTCAAAGTCAGAAATTTGTGTGTGTGTGCGCATATGTGTGTGTATGAATTAAAAAACTAACCTCTAGCAGAATGGCAATTTTGGAAATATGCCTTAATAAAATCACTGGTAGAAAAATGTTTTCATTTAGAGGTTATTTTAATTTTTTATCTTGGTGAATCTACATTTACGTGTAATTCTCTTGTAATTAGTCCCTTTTCAGGAGAAGTTCAGAAATATTATCTCAACAATAGCACAGCTAGTAAAATAAACTGGTTACCTTGACTTTTTTAAAGCAGTACCCTTAGAAGTTTTTTAAAAATTTTGGGGTGTTTTTATAATTTTAGTCAACCAAATCTATTTTTCTAGTATGGAGGAGAGAAAATATTTTGAAACTGCAAAGCTATAATTGTCACATATGCCATATTATGAAAATATTCTGGGAAAAGGGAGAAACTACGAGGAAGTCAGGAAGTCAACAAATTATGAGGAAATATCCTAAAGAAATGATCTAATCAAAAGTCTTTCCAGATGAGTATTGAGAAGTTCACATGATGTTTGTCAGAAATGTAGATCTGGGTAACCTCACTTACATATATACCTTAAGTTTCTCATTTAATATCACTTAGTTAAAGTGACTATTTTGCAAGGTTCTATTTACGTTAAAGTTTACATGGTTTTAAAAGCGTTTTGTAAGTACACTGTTTAGTACTTGTTACTTACTTAAAAATGATATTATTTATTTGCAATGTGATTTTATACGTAATTACTACTAAAGAGTTCTTGCCATTAGATCACAGTTTCTTTCATCAAAGTAATGATGCAGGTAAAATCTCCATTCTTCATTTTGCTTCCTTTAGCTCTCGCTCCTTCAAACATGTCCCCTATATTCTACCATTTGCTTTAATTCCTGTGAAATTCCACAAAACTAATATTAGTTAAACTTTGGGATGTTTCCTAATGCTTCTTTAAGACTGCTTCCCTTGAGAATGTACTAAGCGATGGTATGTGCGTTGGCCAACAGAAAGCACCATTGACCGGGTTCTGGGCAATTAACATAATTTCCTCTTTCAGTTCTGTGATCAACCCTACGCTGAACTGATTTCAAGGCCCTTCATTTGCAGACAGTTACATCTTAAATACAATTTGTTGTGTTAGCCACACTCAGTTTATTTACAATTGGCACCTGAAGTTCAGTGAATAATCAGCTACTTTTTATGAACAGGGACATTCTGCTGTCCTAAAAGTGAGCATTGACATAATTCCAATAATCAAATCCTAAACTATCAATGTTGAATGGAGTTCATGTGCACCCCGCAAATTATGCAAATTAGAAAGCATAGGCTTAGGGAAAGAAAGTAACTTCTTCTAAAGTCACCTAATATCAGTTGCAAAGCAAATGTCCTTGCCAAGAACTGCAAATGGTTTGGGATTTTACTCTCTTTGTAAGCTGACAGTTGTAGGTAAACCACAGTTTTATAGATGCTGACAGAAACCTTGAGACTCCTGGGTCAGGGACAAAGGACTTCGTTACTCATGACATTCAATGCAGGTAGAAGTAGACATGTTTGCAATGGTTGCCCTTACTCTCTCAAGTCCCAAGCGGTGATGCAGAGGCAATCCCAGGTAGATTCTATGTATACAGCGGGTTTGTGATCAGATGTGGTACAGATGAGTAATACTAAACTTCGAAAACCCTAATCTTTTAAAAGGGGCTGCTAGAGAACCTGCTCAAACTTAGTTCCAGTGTTAGTTTAACTTGGAGGCTTCCATTTAAAATAGAAGTTGCCCAAACGTAGTTCCATATTCATATTGTGAACTAGAGTACAGCCTAATAATTATAATTTATTAGAAGAGTGATTTTTTTCCATCCAGAGTCAATTTCTAAGGGAGAATAGTTTCCTTTTTGCTATAGGTGCCAAAGAATACAACTAATACTAAAGTATGCTTGGATGAAGAATACATCATTTTGTAGGACATGGCTTAATACCTGCGTCTAGAAATCTGACTCTCCACCAAACGCAGAGCCCAAGACCTTGTCTCCTGTGTCCTACCTGGCCACTAATATTTGTTACTAATGGATGCCTAAGGTGGACTATAATTTAGTGTAGTGTTTTCAGCTTCCTATTCCCTTCTGTCTGCATTACATTTACTTTTAAAAAATTATTTATGTGTTTGAGATATTCTTTCAAATATCTCAAGGTGTTTGCAAGGAGATTCTTTTTTTATATAATTTCTATACTGCCAGTAACCCTATAAACAGAAGGCCTCCTTTATTTCTTATTATTTGTCTCCTGTGTTAGTCCATTTGAATACTATAAAGGAATACCTGAAACTGGGTAATTTATAGAGAAAGGAGATTTATTTTGGCTCACAGCTCTTCAGGCTGTACAGGAGGCATGGTGCATCTGCCCCTGCTGAGAGCCTCAGGAAGCTTATAATCACGGCAGAATGTGAAAGGGAAACAGCAGGTCACACTGCAAAAAAAAAGGAGTAAGAAAGAGACAAGAGGTGTCAGGCTCTTTTAAACAACGATCTCGTGTGATTTCATAGAGTAAGAGCCCACTCATTACTGCTAGGACAGCACCAAGCCATTCATGAGGGTCCTCCCCCCATGACTCAAATATCTCCTACTAGGTCCATCTCCAGTATTGGAGGTCACAATTCATCAGATTTGGAGGGGTCAAAACATCCAAGCCATATCATCTCCAGACATATAGATTATGTAGGTATTCAAGCATAATGGATTGTTTGTTGTTCCCCTACCACAGTCTAAGTTTCTTTTTATCCCTCCTTTTGGATGTATATTTAATTTACTGGAAAGCCCTTCTTCTTATTTCTATTAGTTATTTTCTATTAATCTTTCAAAGTCCATTGCAGATGCATACCTTCAAGGGAGACTATCTAATCCTCCACGTAAATATGGTATTGCCTTACATTGAAATAAAATTTCAGCTGGTGATATAGATATTTTAGCACTTACTTTCTCCAGTGACCATCAGGTAATGGTAACATTATTAATATTATTATAATAGTACTAATAATTTAGTAATCATATTAATCTTACTAAATATATCACTAATGACAACACTCACAATCTGAGTCAGCAACTGGACTTTCTACTTTACATGCATTTTCCCTAATGCTGGAAGTTATCTTTCAAAGTCAATATTTTGATCCTTATTTTAAGATTGAGGTACTTATACCTCTTAGAAATCAATTAATAATCCAGAATTTACACAACTGGTGATTTCTAGAAAGAGAATACAAATCCACATCTTTCGATCCAAAACCCATGTTAATCCAACTGTAAATGCTATAAGGAAAATAATCATATAAATATTATTTCAGTGGTGTATGAAATGCATAAAATGCATGGTCTAAGTTAGGTCCTTAGACTATGTACTGTGCTTTCCAAGCTTCATAAAGAGTATACCAGTTTGGAAAATTCTGATGTAAGTTTAAACAACATTATTATGGTATACGCAACTGATAATGCAAATAGAGCATGTGACACATCATATTTATCTATAATTTGTTTTATAATCGGTGTGAGAACAAACACAACTCTGACAAAGTAATTTGCATAATATTTTGTCATCAAAGAAAAATATGCATCCTGGGTTAACTTGCAAGTTTTCATTTAATATACTGCTTGCCTTATTTCTTTCTTTTTTTTTTTTTTTGAAATATATATTATGTTCTTTTTTTTCCCATTTATTTATTTTATTGCATTTTAGGTTTTGGGGTACATGTGAAGAACATGCAAAATTGTTGCATAGGAACACACGTGGCAGTGTGATTTGCTGCCTTCCTCCCCATCACCTACATCTGGCATTTCTCCCCCTGCTATCCCTCCCCAGCTCCCCACCCCCCACCGTCCCTCCCCTATTTCCCCCCAACTGACCCCAGTGTGTAGTGCTCCCCTCCCTGTGTCCATGTGCTCTCATCGTTCAACACCCAATGCCCATCGACGATAGACTGGATAGGGAAAATGTGGCACATATACACCATGGAATATTATGCAGCCATCAAAAACGATGAGTTTGGGTCCTTTGTGGGGACATGGATGAACCTGGAAACCATCATTCTCAGCAAACTGACAGAGGAGCAGAAGATCTAACACCACATGTTCTCACTCATAGGCGGGTGTTGAACAATGAGAGCCTTATTTCTTATAGTCCTTAGTAAGTTCATGGAAACTCTGCTGATACATACGTGGGAATAAAGAAAATTGAATCACATATCACAGGCATCCCTGGATAAGATTCAAATGGAACTGGAAAATACTACTAAGGTAAATTTTCTAAGCCAGGAGGCCACAAAAGCACATTAGTCTTGGGCTGAGGTCCTGATGACAGTACAATTTAAAATATAAATCAAATAAGCTTTGTGAATGTTTACTATCACTAAACAAAACTAAACACACAATAGAAGTAAAAAAAGGTACAGAAGCAAAAATGAAAATGAAAATGAAAGACAGCTTCCCCAAATATAATTATATCTGCATCTATTCCTAATACTAAATAGATAATGCTGAATATGTGATGTTAAGTAAAGCAACAACCACAACAAAGACTTAAATAAAACACCTCCTTAATTTTAAGGGTATATCACTTTATCTATCTTATTTTCTCTCCATCAAGCAAGTGGCATCTGCTGCCTATCTCCATGAGTAGAATCCCAAACACGTCTGCCTCACTACCTCTTGTTATTTAGTATTGAAGTTGCCCAGAAACACACACAAACACACACACACACACTGCAATCAAGCACTGGATGGAACATCTTAGTCACCAGGAAAGGTACAGTCCAAGGTCCGCTTCATAGTGGGCTTTGATCCCCCATGGCCAGTGAGTCCCTCCTGGCAACTGACCCTGGGCCATTGGCTTGCAGGTATCTTTCTTGTGCCTCAGAACAGAGGATACTGCCTCTCCCCTCAGGGGACAGGTGTAACTGCAGGGGTTGGTCAGATTCCATGTGATGCACACAGGTAAGCAAAACAACGGAGTACACATTGCATCCGAAACAGGAAGAGATAGTCCCACACAAGGTGACAGGTTCAGCACAGGCTGTAAAGACTCTTTGTCTCTTGGTAAGAAAATGTTCCAAGCCCAAGTACTATATTAATGCTTCTGAGTCAGGGCCGAAAGTCTGCGTGTAGGACACTGCTTTTCCCAATGCCCTCCGTCTCTGTCCATCTGTCTATCTACCTCCCACACAGGCATCAGAATTCACACAGAACCAACTTCAAGTCCTGGTTATTTTCAGCACTCTCCTCTGTCTTCCACAATGTATGCAAAGAGTCTCTGCTTTTCATTAACACAAATTGTTGTATAAAAGGCTAATTAGACAAACAGTATTAGAATGGAAATCCCTGAGCAACGTCATCATTTCTCCATTCTCATATACATTTCTCCGTAGACTAGATAACCTCCATGAGTCCTCACATAGCCAAGCTTCCATTGTACTCACACCTTCATTAATGGTAAAAGAATGGATTAAAAGAGGATTGGATACGCTGATGGAATTTCTGCAGCAGGCTTGCTGAGGTCCACAAGTCATGGGAGGAAGCTTTTCTCATCTATGGGGTAGCTAATAATTTCCCATTTAAATCTTCATGGCTGCACTAAAATCTGAAAAATATTTCTTTCAGGCATAACTAGTTTTCCTTTACAGAAATTATCTAATGTTCAGTTCTCTCAGGCCCAGGCTAAATCGATTGCAGGTCAGGCCTCGTAGTTCCCGAGATTTGATGTAATACAGAGAGAACAATGCTTTTTACTTTGGTAAAATTAGCAAGCATGGGATTGGTGAAATGATTGCTGTTCTCTGCCTTCAGCCAGTGACCTTCTTAGGTGCCTGTGAGATATCTGAAAGATTTATTTTCAGAAGATAACCATCTGTTATGTATTGAGTTTATCCAAATAGGACATGTTTAGTGAAACAGAGAAAACAAATATCGCAAGGGATAAATTTGACAAAGTCAGTGCTTTGTTATGATATTATTTGGTATAATATAATCTGTGGGGTTTTCAGGGTTATGTATTTATTACATTCTTGCAACTGCCTCATCACTTGGGGAATTAGAGTACGACTTAAATTTGACCAAGTGGCATAATAAGATGTTGTTCCCGAGATCAGAGAAGCTACTCTGGAGAAGTAGATCAGAAACACTCATGAAACAAACAGGTCAGGATATTTGTCATATGCCAGACCCAGCACAGCACTGCAGTATGTATGAAAGGAAGCAATTCCGTAGATTTCCGTCCAAGTATGACTTTTCTTCTTTGATGTCATCACTAGTTTCTGTGTTTAACCTAATGTGCAAAATCAAGTTTGAGGATAATAAATACTGTGTAGCCTTGAGGGTAAGAGGCAGAGTCTGAAACAAGACTGTGAGGAGCCCTAATCATAACACGTAAAGTACTGGGGATACAATGTAAAGAGGCTTGAATGCTTGTGGTGATTTTCTCTAAGATGCCTGCATTAATTTATCCGTACCTGCAACAGGACTAGCTATAAAAGGGAGTGTGGACACAGAGTTTGCCTAGGAAAGTGACAGTCTTAGGAATTTTCACAATCTTGTTTTCACCCCATCTGGTGCTAAACGGAAAGGGAAAGGGATACATATAGAATATCAAAGCTCTCTAAAATAATGGTTACGACAGTAACAACGATCATCACAGTGACCCTATCTGCTATGGAAAAGCACTAACAGGAGCTTTCCTAAGAATATTGTTCTTGATCTTCACAAAGACTGTGTAAGACATATTATTTTCACCATTTTGCAGATACCAGACCTGATATTGTTTGTAAAGAAAAATTAAAGGTTTTTTGCAAACTTCTTTTCAATTCACAATGAAATGGAGGAACAGAAACATTATTTAACATACAACTCTAGGAAAAGTGGTTAGTTAGCTGACTCTAAGAAACAAGTATAGCCCTGTTTACCCCATTTAATATTTCTCTGCAAAATGAATCTTGGTTATATGATCTTAAAAGCAGATGTCTGGCTCTTTGAATTCACTGGGCAGAATCTCATTATCCCCACCGTCCCTTACAATATTTTGCATGTAACTTTCACTAAAGGGCTGTTGAATTAAAAGGCATCATAACATGGAAAAGTATTGTGAGGTTTGCTTTGATGCCAGCTGCATATTCTGTGCTTTGTGATCTGGTATTGAACTTTAAACCCTATCTCCTAAATTCGAGATAAAGGATGGATGGTGCTATTATAGTATCTGCAATTCGTAACGAAAGAGGACTCTACTTTCAGCACAACTTCAACACTTCTACAGTTTCGAAAAAAAATGAAACCTTTGTTTTCATAATGGGAGAAACAGGTATTTTTCTGAAAAGTCCCTGGTGATGTAACAATACAATGAATCTCAAAGTTAGTGGCATCTTGGAGACCATGGCATAAACTCTGTTCATTGCAGAGATAAGGAAATGAATGCCAAAAGAGATGGCATGGCTTGTTCAAGTTAATAAACCTCACTGGAAAAAAAAACAGACATTAATTCACTAACTGACTCGTGAATTCATTCAGTAAACATTAACAGAGTATATCTCTAGTGTACCAAAAAGTGCTAAGCCTATAGATATAGAAAAGAGCAGTAGTGACTATACTATAGGAAATGAAGGGGTGGAAATTAGTACAAACTGCCATGTCCTTTAACAGAGTAGAGTACTAGCACATCAGTGTCTTGCAACCTGGGTCTCCTGACTCCCCGACTTTAGCTCTGACTAATAAATTATCTCATGTGCACACTGCATCTGAACGTGACTCCTCATAATCTTTTGGTTTTATAGAATTTAATTCATAAAGAAAATGACCTTTATTCAGAATGTTTTATGTGATAGGCACTGTGGTACATACCTTATATATATTATAGTTTATTGCTATGGAGATTTTCAATGATATAAAAATATATTAAATATATTTAATAGAAAACGTTTAAGAAAACAAAGACTCACGTACCCAGTATGCTTTTAATAAAAGAGACAAAGTGTATCATTAAAACTATTAAAACATCTCTGTCCCTCTCTGATTCACTCCCTTTTTAGTAGTACCCAGATAGTACCAATGGCCCGAACTTTTAAAATAAGACCTTTTATTTCATTTTTAGTTTGACAATAGATGTACATATCACCAGCATGTATGTATGTATACATATGTATTTTAATGGTTTTGAAATTTAGAATTTAAAAAGATATAATTTATCTACCCTTCTGTAAATGTATGAGATTCACCTATGATGATAGGTAATTCTAGTTTATTCCTTTTTAATTATTTATTCCACAAAATAATTCCATATATATATATATATATATGGTTGGTGCAAAAGTAATGGCAATTTCAGACTGTTAGTTTTAAATCATTATAACTAGGCTCAAACACATTTTTATAAATCAAAATAGGAGTCAACAATCAAAACATTTTTGCCATTGAGAAATAGGTTTATTCCTGTAGTGTAAAAATCCACGCTTCAGGATTCGACAAAATCTTGGAAAGCATTTTTCTGTATCCTGCTGGTTGTGGAAGCATTTTCACTGCAAAAAGTTGTCAAGACACTTGAAGACGTGATAGTCAGTTGGCAAGAGGTCAGGTGAATAGACTTCTTGCCAAACAACTACCAAGTCTCGATAGATAAACGTATCTAAACTTATGTCCAGATAAAACATAGATGAGGCAACACTTCGTAGCACAACACGTTCAACTTTTGAAGCCTTGGTTGTGCGACATGTGGTCAGGCATTGTCATGGAGAATTGAACCCTTTCTGTTGACCAATGCTGGCTACAGGCATTGCAGTTTTCGGTGCATCTCATTGATTTGGCTGAGCATAATTCTCAGAGGTAATGGTTTTGTTGGGATTCAGAAAGCTGTAGTGGATCAGACTGGCAGCAGACTACCAAATAGTGACCAGGGCCTTTTTAGGTGCACATTTGGCTTTGGGAAGTGCTTTGAAGCTTCTTCCCAGTCCAATCACTGAGCTGATCATCACCGGTTGTTGTAAAAAATCCACTTTTCATCACATGTCACAATCGATTGAGAAATGATTCATTGTTTGCATAGAATAAGACAAGATGACACTTCAAAACAACGACTTTTTAAAAATTTTCTCTCAACTCACCAGGCACCCACTTACCAAGTTTCTCGCCTTTCCAATTGCTTAAAATGCCAAAGGAACATAAACGAGTTGATTTTGAGTTCTATGGCAATTTCTCATGTAGTTGTAAGAGGATCAGCTTTGATGATTACTCTCAATTGGTCATGGTCAACTTCTGACGACTAGCCACTATGCTCATCTGCAAGGCCATCATCTTTTTTGCAACACTTGGGCCATCACCTCACTATACGTTCATTAGCAGTTCCTGGGCCAAATGCATTGTTGATGTTGCAAGTTGTCTCTGCTGCTTCATGACCCATTTTGAATTTGAATAAGAAAATCTCTAAAATTTGCTTTTTGTCTAACATCATTTCCACAGTCTAAACATAAATAAAATAAATAGCAAGTAATAAGTCATTAGCAAAAAAAGGAAAAGTGGGAAATGCCCATTAAAATGTTGTATAACATAACCATATTTAAGAATGAGTTCCAATATCAAATGGCAAATTGCAACAATACAAAAATCACAATTATGTTTGCACCAACCATATATATATACATGTGTATATATGTATACATACTGGCACACACACATATTCCTTGTCCTTTCAATTGACATGCTTATACTGTTTGGAAAGCATATATTACCTCCAAAAAATCTGTTTAGAACATTCATGAGAATTTCTTTATATAAAGGTGTGTAATTGGATTGTTTGTAACTCAAAGGATAAGTGCTTGAGGGGATGGATATCTCATTCTTTATGATGTGATTATTAATATCTAGCATTTGATAGCACAACAGGGTGACTATACTCAAAACAATTAAATTGAACATTTTAAAATAACTAAAAGGGTATAATTGGATTGTTTGTGGATACCCCATTTCCCATGGTAAGATTTTTATCCATTGCATGTCTGTATCAAAACATCTCATCTACCACATAAATATACGCATCTACTATGTGTCCAAAACAATTTAAAATTTAAAATTAAAAAAAAATTCTACATGGTCAAATGTGCAAGTATTACTTAGGAGTACATTTACTAATACATGTGTGTATTATTAATATGTTTATTAATAATAAATGTGGATCTCAGGGTAATTTACATATAAATATATATGTGTATGTATACATACATGTGTGTAGAAAGTTTGGATAGGCTAGTAGCTATAACAAAATAGAACCCAAATGTACAGTTGCCAATGGCCGCGGTACTGCAATAAGTGTTTATTTCTCACTCACTTATGCATGCTAAGCGGCTTCCAGGCCAGAAAAGCAGAGTTTGCATGTTTATAATGGCATTGCTTGAGGATAATCTAAGTGGTCATTTTCTTTTTCTTTTTTTTAATGTATATATTTTATTGCATTTTAGGTTCTGGGGTACATGTGCAGATCATGCAGGATTGTTGCATAGGTACATGCATGGCAATGTGGTTAGCTGCCTCCATCCCCCCATCACCTATATCTGGCATTTCTCCCCATGTTATCCCTCTCCAACCTCCTTACCCCTCGCTGTCCCTTCCCTAGTCCCCCACAACAGACCCCAGTGTGTTATGCTCCCCTCCCTGTGTACATGTGTTCTCACTGTTCAATACCTGCCTATGAGTGACAACATGCGATGTTTGATTTTCTGTTCTTGTGTCAGTTTGCTGAGAATGATGGTTTCCAGATTTATCCATGTCCCTACTAAGGACATGAACTCATCATTTTTTATGGCTGCATAGTATTCCATGGTATAGGTGTGCCACATTTTCCTTGTCCAGTCTATCATTGATGGGCATTTGGGTTGGTTCCAGGTCTTTGCTATTGTAAACAGTGCTGTAATGAACATACATGTGCATGTGTCTTTATAATAGAACAATTTATAATCCTCTGGGTATATACCCAGTAATGGGATGGCTGGGTTAAGTGGAATTTCTATTTCTAGGTCCTTGAGGAATCGCCACACTGTCTTCCACAATGGTTGCACTAATTTACACTCCCACCAATAGAGTAAAAGTGTTCCTATTTCTCCACATCCTCTCCAGCATCTAAGTGGTCATTTTCTCTAGAAGTTCTTGCTGAACCTCGGTGGTCTCATTTCCCGAGTGGGCAAGGCTTTCCTCCTCTGCTCCCACAGAGTCCTGTAATAGACCTCATATTTAACTTTTTTCCCTTTTTCTTTCTTTCTTTCTGTTTGAGACAGAATCTCACTCTGTTGCCCAGGCTGGAGTGTGCGATCTTGGCTCACTGCACCTTCCGCCTCCCAGGTTCAACTGATTCTCCTGCCTCAGCCTCCTAACCGGAACTACAGGCAGGCGCCACTATGCCCAGCTAATTTTTGTATTTCCAGTAGAGATGGGGTTTCAACCAGCTGGCCAGGCTGGTCTCGAGCTCCTGACTTCAAGTGATCTTCTCACCTTGGCCTTCCAAGTGCTGGGATTATAGGCATGAGCCACTGTGTCCTGCCCATATGTCAATTTTGACAGGGTTTTGTTGCCTTCCACTCATCAGAGGCAGGAGTCAATTACATTGCAGGATCTTCAGGGGGCATACAAAGTAGAGATGATGAAAAATCGCTCTTCTGTTACTGAAAGAGGCTGACATTTTATCATTAAGATCCTGACATTTATTTAAATGTTTATTTTTTATCATGTCTAATTGTAAATACTTTTAGGTGTAAGGGTATTCTATCACCATTGATTTATATATAATATACTAAAAAAAGAAAAACTAGAAAACTAAAAATTGGATAAGCAAGTGAATTGAAGGTCAACAACATCCTGGAGTCAGAGGTAAGAGGTCAATGGGAAGTGCGTGCCATTTTCCAAACGTGTCTTTCAATCACTGGGGGGCAATTTGAGTTATTTAACATGTATTAACTGAGGTATTTTATTTGATAAACACCTCATTAGATTCTCTCTCTATATAAGTGTGTGTGTATATGTGTGTGCATGTATACATACCATGGAATAGGAAATATATATAAATATATATTTATAATATTTTTATATATTTTTATTTATATGTATATCCATGGTATACATACTCCTGAATAGTTTTCAGTGAAAGCCAACCCAATGAAGTAGATTAATTTCTTTATTTTAAAATTAAGGAAACTAGTTTTAGTGATTGGATGGGTTTCATAAGGTAATACAATTAAATAATCAAGACTGGTATCTATATTCGGCTGACTGCAAAACTCCCTGTTCTTTCTCGCTTGCTTCAAGGTACTTCCTTAGGTATAGATAAATATCATTTCTAAGGAGAATGCTTTCCTCAGAAAACCTATTGCCACCTTCATATATATATATGTATGTGTGTTTGTATCAAATATATGTGTGTTTGTGTGTATGCATATATGAATACATACATACACATATACACAAAAACACACATACACATATATTTCTAAATTCTGATGAGAGAAAATATAACTAATTAACTTTTAAAATATATTTACGTATGTGCTTACACACGAGTGGCGCATGTTTATATACACATATGTGCATTTATGTGCGTGCACTCATAAATCCCATCAGCAGATTTGTCATTGTCTATGTTACATTTTCTGCAGCCATGATGCCATTTCCCCCAGATTTTATATATCCTATTTGTCTTCTTGTTTTCAAAATACTCCAGTTAATTATCACGTAATACTATTTCTTTAAATAAAAATAAGTTGTTTTCTCCAGCTTCATGCCTAAGATATATTTCCAGTTCAATGTAAGTGTGTGTGTGTGTGTGTGTGTGTGTGTGTGCATGTGCATGTGTGTGTGTGTGTGTGTGTGTGTATGTGTATGCATCTACTAGGGAAACAATAACATCATGCTGAATAAAGAGTCATTGACTCAGGAGTCAAAAACTAGGATTTATTTCTGGCTCTGCTATCAACAATTTCTATTATCTAAAAATTGCAGACACTAAAATGTCTGCAGTTTTTAGATGATAACAGAATTTATTGGTGGCAGTTTCTCTGAAGAGTAAAAGGTTAGCTAAGGTTAGGTTTTATAAGGTTAGATCTTTAGGTTCTAATCTTATAAAAATCAGTAGGATTTAGTAGTCAAGTGCACAAACTCAAGACACATAACGCTCCTAGTGTCATTGTTACCTTAGAAAAATCAATCTCTCTATGTGTCTTTCTGATTGGATATGTTCTCATCTGCAAAATGTTTATATTAGTAATAAAATTTCAGTGAATTTTTATAATTCAACAATTTATTTTGTAGGTTAGAAAGTGCCCTACAAATAATTACTGATTAATAAATGTTTAGTCAATTATATTCTCTAAAATAGGTAGTCCAACAATGTGATACAAAAAATGGTTCAAAAAAATAGTTCAAATAGATTTAAAAGGTCATGATATATCCATTATTAAAGATAGAAAGATTAGCCAAAAGGAAGAACATTCATGACACAGTTATTAATATGTGTAATTCAATCTTATTTGAAAAGGACACATATACACAAAAGGCAGAAGAGAAAACAGCTTTTCTGGTTCCACAGCAAATAAACAGCAAGTGCTCTTCCAATTTCCCTTCTGCCATTGGAAAAGTTGTTGACTCTCACCATCCATTGTCTTGTTGTTGACATCTGCCTCATCTTAAATTGCACATTATGGGGGCTACTCTTTGGCTCTCCAAGGAAAGAACAAATTGCCTTCTGTTTGTCTCCTCCGTCAATCAGGTAGAGTAATAGGCTATTTCCTCAAACCCTAGAAATGCAACCAGCTCAATTCAAGCCCTAGTGGTTGGAAAGTGTCCAAAGTTAAAATACTTACGATGCAAAGACCAGAATTTATAAAAAGTAACTGTGTCCACTTAGAAAATGTTAATTATGATCTTTTTGACCATTAGCAAAACCTAATTATTCTTTTGTGGAACAGTGAGAAATCTATCAGAGTAGAGATAAAAAGTCTTAGTCTGTTACCATTTCTGGAACAGCTGGGACAGTGTAATATTTAAAATGTCTCTCTCCACTTCTTTAATTTATTCATATAGGAAATAATCGTAATAATCATCTTCAGCATTGCATTCAATGCCTTCTATGGCTGTGCTACTCAACTTTTTCTGTCTCTGTATTGTATCCCCTTATTCTCATCTTTTATCACACCCATTTCCTAGTCGCAATAAACTCCCTAGAATCCCATGTATCCTGATGTTCAAGAAAACATACACAGAATTTCTTTTGGATGGAATATTTTAATCTTGCTCTCTTCTAACTTCCCAATATCAAGGCATTTTTGAACACCTAGAACAGATGCCATACATCTCCATGAATCTTTCTAAAATCCCTGTGTTAGAATTGCTTTGCAATATTTTTGTGCCTTTACAGAAAGGCACAAACAGCTACAGCCTAGTTCATGCCATGTAATTTTATGGCAATCTATGTGATATGGTTTGGCTCTGTGACCCCACCTAAATCTCATCTTGAATTGTCATCCCTATGTGTTAGAGGAGGAACCTGGAGGAAGGTGATGGATCATGGGGGCAGTTCCCCCCATGCTGTTGTTGTCACAGTGAGTGAGTTCTCACCAGATCTGATGGTTTAAAAGTGTGTGCCAGTCTCCCCATGCCACCCCATCCCACTGCCATACTTCCCCTTTACCTTCTGCCATGATTGTAAGTTTCCTGAGGCCTTCCCAGCCATAAGAAACTGTGAGTCAATTAAATTTTTTTAATATAAATTACCCAGTCTCAGGTAGTTCTTTAAAGCAGCGTAAAAACTGACAAATACATTATGAATTATTATTCATTGTTGGTATATACCCCAGGCACCCACTCATCTACATATAACCTGGACCACATCTTATTCATCTTAATGCCTAGCATAGAAAGAATTATAATTAACAAACCGGTTTAATAACTTTTTGTTGAATGAATGAGTTTATAAATAAAACTCAATTCCTTATAAGTAGAATGAGAAAATGGGACTCTGAAGTGCACCTCAATTATTAAAAAAAAACTATGCAATCAACTTTGCAAATGCATCTAGTCAATGTAAACCAAGACAACAAAGAGTGATTATTTTACTTATTTTTTAAAGTAATTAACAAAATCGAGCAGCACGTGGGTCACCTTTGCTTTGACAGACGAAGATGTAGACAACTAGATAAATCAAAGGGATTTAGAGAGGATTAGTTACCTAATGTAACCCAGAAGCAAGATATTATGATAAACTAAAAGCAGGCAAATTAAAAAAGTGAAGACAATTATACCACATTAAGCCAATTTTCTTATTAGCAAAAGAGGAAAATTTATTCTTCTGAATCAGCAAATATATGGGCCCCATTAGCTGAAAGCACACAATTAAACAAATGGGAAAATCCCTCAAGTAAATAATTTAACATATATGTACTTCTCAATAACAATTTAAAATTTCAATTCAAATGCTGCACAAAAACTAGAATATTCAAAATGCTAATCACAGTTAGAAACAGAGATTAGCACATAATAGTTTATTATGAAACAGTTTTTTTTTTCTCATGTAAATGAGAGCCTTTATGACAGTCTCAAAGCTGACTGGCTCTAATACCTTATTTTCTATAAAAATTAGAATTACCGGCCAGGTGTGGTGGCTCATGCCTGTAATCCCGGCACTCTGAGAGGCCAAGGCAGGTGGATCACGAGGTCAAGAGATCGAGACCACTCCAGTCAACACGGTGAAACCCCGTCTCTACTGAAAATACAAAAATTAGCTGGGCATGGTGGTGCACACCTGTAATCACAGCTACTCAGGAGGCTGAGGCAGAAGAATCACTTGCACTCAGAAAGCGGAGGTTGCGGTGAGCCAAGATTGCACCATTGCACTCCAGCCTGGTGAAGAGCGAGACTCCATCTCAAAAAAAAAAAATCAGAATTGCAAAATTTGACAGTCTCTCTTGTCACATCATAGGTCTTGATGATTATAAAGAAGTGTCAAAAGATAAAATTACAACAAATTTAAAGAACTAATTAACTTTTATTTGCATTTCTAAAATCAGGTAATACATCATACTTAAAAATATAATAAATGTTCTGCTGTATGTGATCAAATAGTTGGTTTCTATAAGGTGAGAAAAAGGAAACAGAAAAATAAATAAAGTAGATTCATTTATATCAGGCTACTATAGTTTACTAATAATTGTTAAAACAGAGAGAAAATTTGTATTATGCTGACTCAGGTAGACTGAGTGCTTTTTGATCGATTGCTATGAATGTTTGCAGAAAAAAAAACTGATCTATTTGATTGTTTACCTATTTCTTTAAATTTTCAGGTTGATTATGTGGCACGTGGCACAACTCCATTTTGGTTTGGTCTGATTTGCTGGGGCCTAGTACATAAACTCGGTCCAAAATAATGGCCTCTCATAATTTTATTTAACATTTCCCCCTCTTTGGTCAGCTGTCACCTAAGTGCCAGTGTGACAAAAACTAAATATGCTTTCAGCACTCTCTGTTACCACCATTCTGGGGTTTTAGTCTCAACATATCATTCATAGGTCACAGTGTCCTTATTATACGTCACTTTGAATTTTTGCTGTTCCAGGCAAATAAAAACCATTTGATGTTCAGTGGATGGCTGCATGCAGACATTTAAAACTTTTGAGAGAATACAGAATGCCAGAGACTACTATTATGATTGTCAGCAGAATAATACAGAGTTGAGAGAATGCATACTAGCCAGGGTCCCTATGAAAAAATCAACTAAAATCTAATATCAAAGAGTGAACCAGATTAGAAATCTACCCATATTAACTGTTTAATTTTTTGCAACTAAGTTTCTATATTGCCCAACATACTTATATGTGTGAATTAACAAGCATTAGCCACCTCACAGACCCTTCCTTGTTCAGCCAGTAGGTAATTGAGAGAAATTCTCTTATCTAGTACAATTCTAAAAAGATAATTTAGAAAAGTCTGTTGTACAACTATAGTCATTGTAGTAGAGCCATTGCTACAGAGGCTATTGTGAGAAATACATTTCTAATCCTTGACTCACTTCTACCTACTCCACACCATGGGAAAAGTTACCTTAAAAATAATGCTTATCCAGAAGGGTTAATGCTTCCTGGTAATATTCAACTTAACCTATGTTGTAGGTTAAGGAGAGGGAATCACTGTTCTGCTTCTGACTGATTATGGAGTGACAAAGATACCATTAAAATTCTTAACCCATATTGTCCCTCATTTGCGATTGGTCAGGTTACTTATAGAAGCTAAGAGTTTTCAAATTCTAACTACAGGGTTATTCTGACAAGTGAAAGAGGTATGCACAAGCAAAGAAAAAATTTAGAAGAGTTATAGTCTCATTATGATGCGAAGTCCTGTTCCAATGTCTTGGGAAAAGCTGCCCACAACATGACATCATCAACTTCGTGCCTTTGTTTGCAAGTTTGAATGTCTCTGGTTATAACATTGAATATTTCTGTGGCTCACACATCAAGCAGAAGGGTTGTCCTTTGAAATTTACATTGAGTTATCCAGCTCCAGCTTATAAAGCTTCAAGGACAAAGTAGTTCATGTTCTTAGTGATTTCAAGTCATAAAAGTAAAACAAAAAAACTGGATTGGAGAAACCTAGAGGAATTTAGGATCCGATCCAGTCTATAGGTTGATAATAAAAACTTAAAAGCAATGAATAGGGTTAGAATCTAATAACAGGTATACTATAGTTTTCTTCTGAAACTTAATTTTTCTTTTTTTAGTCATGCTCATTTCTACTCAAATCTAAGACAATCAACAGACTAATTGTTTTAAAAAGAACTTTAACCTCATCAAACTTGGTTTGATTATTTAAGTAAGTGCAGAAAGAATTGTGATTGACCACGTAGGCTGTTTTTAAGTCTGCTTTGCTGGAATTTTGTATAAGTAATCCCAGATTAGACTTTTAAAAGTTTCTCAAGTTTAGAAAGCCTAGCCAAAGCAGACTTCAGACTTTGCCTGTAGTATTGATATATTAGGGTGAATTATTATCTTTTTGAGGTTTCTGAAATATCCTGGGATTGTACCAAAAGTGCAATTTTTCTATTCACTGTAAGGCTGGGAACACTTGAAGCCAGGTATCCTATTCACTTTCTCAAATACGACATCTCAGTCAAAGCCTTGCTAATATAATCATAATTTCTAGAAATATATGTTGTTTCATAATATAATTTTTTATGCTTATTAACAGACCCAAATGTATTTTACTTATCTACACTGTATAAACACGATTCCAAAACATATACATTTTAATATATGTTTAGCAATTAAGATTTCAGTGTTTTAACCTACTTAGAGATGACTCAGATATTTAATGAATATCTTTTACTTAATAAAATATAAATTTAAAACTTTAACTTGCCAAAAATATTTTTGAAACTATGAAAGGTTCATTTATAACATTTTATCCCATTTACATTTATCTAATTTACTTGTTCTTAATAATTGTGCTTGAGTTGCTCATGAAAATTGTCATGAAACATTTACCATCACACCCAGATTTTCCACAAACCCTCCTCTATCTTTCAGAGCCATTCATCTTTCCAAGAAATTTATTTACTCTAAGCATATCTCTCTTCTTTACCCCTGACAAGTTTATCCACTCCAAAAGGAGACTGAGTCAAGGGACCATTGCCCATTTCTTGACTGACCTGAATGAGGATTATCCTAAGTGATTGTTAGCTAGTTTACTCATTATAATCTGTACATTTTTCCTTTTAAATTGAGCTTCAGTTTCTTAACTAGATTACTGAGTTTAAAGAGGAGCATATGAATAAGCAGGACATTTTCTATGCCTGAATTCAGCATAGACAGCCCTGATCTAGGGCGTGAAAGTGGTTAAAGAAGAAAACTGTTTTTGCCTAAGGTCTAGCCTTTATAAACTCTTTATCTAGCTTTCCTTTTCCCTTTGGGGTAGAATAGTGACTCACTGAAAAAGTTAGCAGGTTCAATTTTCTAATCAATTAATTTCTTTGCCTTTTCATTTACCTTTTTTAGAAGACTTTTGAAGAGGCAAAAATTTTTTGAAATCTTTTTAAAAGCTTTTGTACAGCAATTAAAATAGGTACCCCTGGGTGGACCTAATTTAGGAGTCTGTATTTTAAAATACATGCCTTAGATGAACAACCTTGATCATTTGGAATGTCCTACATAATATCCTTTGTAATTCTAAATTATCTTTAGTAATGTTTTGCCATTTTTGTAAGTATATGCAGCATCTGTGGCCTAATACATAAACATGCAAAGGGCAGGTACAGCCAGAAGTTGGCGTACTCAGTTCTTTAGATATTAAGAATTCTATTTTTACATTGAATCTTGGGTGTCTTCGAGCCAAAATAAAAGGCTAAAAAGAAAATACCATAGGGTAGGGTCCTGTAATGTTTTTACAGTGTTCTTCTGTTGTACAGAAATTTTCCTGAGACTGGCAGGTAACTTGGTGTCACCTTTCCAGTTTCATGACCCAGCTTATCTTAACATGCAAGTTGTATTTTTAGTTGACTAGTGATCTAACAGCTTTTAGGTGCCTGCCTCTTGTCCACCACTCAAGTTACGTCTTGGCTCAAAGATTTCCTTTGATCAGCTTAGCCAATAATTTCTCCCTACATAAACATGCAAAACAAAAACAAGAAAAGGAGAAAACTCAAATTTTGGTAAATTTCTGAAAGCTGGATTCACACATCTCATGCACTAACAGCAACTTAAAGGAACTGCCATCCATTACCTTTAAAGTTCTAGTGACTGTCAATTACCCATCAATTACCATGCAAACCCCCAAAAGGTCATGTGCTCTTGGTACAACAAAATCACACACTCTCTCGCAGCACAAATAAGCACTGGATTCAAAAGCCAAAAATATTAGGGGGCTCAAGGCAAAGAGAGCAGAATTTGAACTCAAGAAGATTTCACAACCCTCAGATTTGGGGGAGGAATCCTCAAAAAGGCAGTCAGCAGTGTCTCACCTGCATTCCCCATGGGAATTTGGGGTGTCCTTGGAGTCCCTTCATTAGTTGCTAGAAATTGTCAAAAGACAAAATTACAGCAAATTAATTTTAAACATCTCATTGGCTTTTATTTGCTATTCTGGAAATAGGCAACACTTCACTGTAATAAATAGAATAAGTGCTTTGTCTGGCATGACAGAGCAGTTGGATTTTGGAAGGTGGGAACAAGAAAAAAGAATAGTAAAAAAAAAAAAAGAAGTGGATATATTAACATCAAATTACTAGAGGTTACTTTTCGTATAAGATGTAAAGCAGAGGGACATGTCTTACTATGCTGAGTCAAGTAGACTGGGATTTTTCTGATTGATTGCTGTGAATCTCCAAATTTCAGAAAAAAACACTAGTCTAGGGATTTACTTGCTTCCTGCAGGTTTCGGTTAGATTATGTGGCACTTGACATGAGTAACTCCACTTTGGTTTGGTCTGCTCTGCTGGGGTTTCATGTGCAAGACCTCAGTCCAAAACAACGGCCTCTCATAATTTTGTTTAACAGAGGTACCTCAATTTTACTTTCATCATACCCTTCTTGATTAAAATTTACAATCTCCATCATTAATGCACTGAGATTTACAACCTCTTCGTATGTTCATTGGATATTTGCATTTCAGTTCTGAATTGATGATATTTCTTTTTGTTTCTTTTTCGTTTTTTTTCTCAACAACTTTAATTTGCTATTCCTAAAGGTCTCATGGATTCTATTTTGGCTTTTGTAAAATTTGTCAATCTAATAGCATTTTTGTGTGTGAATAATCTATCTTTCCTCTCTGGCAGTTTGTAGGCTCTCCATATTTTGTATTCTGAAGCTTTCCTAAAACATGTGAACTTGTTTTTATTTACTATATATAATATACAGAATTCTTTATGCATCCAAGTTCTGAAAAGTCATGCCTCTATCCAATTCATGACATTTTTCTGCCATTATGCATTCAAATATTTCTGTTTTTGTTTTCTTTATTATTACATAGATGTTGAAGGAGAAAAAGAAATCGGTATTCCATTCCTGATTCTTTTCACGTAGATGTGTTCCTATTGATATTTCACACCGTCCTTTGTCTACCTCCTTACTGACACTAGCACAAAGAAAGTAGAGTAAATTTCATGATGCAAACGATTTGGAGAAAAATAAAAAAGTATAGCTGACAGTTTTTTTCCAGCTTTATTGAATACAATTAATAAAAAAAATTGTATATATTTAAGATATACAATGTGCCATTTTGATATAAGTATTACTTGTGGAATAATTCCACAATCAAACTGATTAACATATCCCTTACTTCACATAGTTACAACTGTGTATGTGTCGGTGTGCACACGCTTGTGTGTATATATGGTAAGAACACTTAAAACCTAACCTCTTAGCAAATTTCAAGTATACGATACAATATAATTAGTGACAGTCATCATGCAGTGCATTAGATTCCCAGAACATATTCATCTTGTAACTGAAAGTTTAGATTTTTTGGCAAGCATCTCTCCATCCCTGCCACATTACTGCCTGTAGTGTTTATTACTTCACGGGGATCGCTCTGGACCCATCGCTCTTCCTCAACCTCAGCGCAAGCTTTGCACTCGCTTGTCCTAGAAGGTTCTTCAGCTTTTGACAAAACTGACTTCTGTTTATCCCTCAGATCTCTTTTCTTATACAAATAAATTTTTCCTAGAACTTATCATTAGTTAACATTCTATTTCAATTATTCATGTTTTATCTTTCTATTAGATATTATGCCTTGTGTGATAGGAGTTGATTTGCTTGTTTACTGATTTTTCCTTAGAATCTTAAAAAAGTGCCTGGCACATATAGGTATTAAATAAATATTGATCAAATGAGCAAATGACTTTATAATGTTTTATCATATATATTTAGTTGTGAAAAGCTTTATGGTTTGTTGCATGTTTTCATACACATTTACATTAAGTGGTTGTACTAAGCCTAGAAATCAAATATCTCATATTTAAAATGTTCTGTTTTTTAATGTCAGAAATATGTAGTCCTATATGTAAGGTTAATAAATTTTATAATAACAGCTAATAGTCACAAAACTTTTATGTAACCAACACTGTGCTTTAGATATATCATTTCAGACCATACTCAAAACAAGATTGCTTATATTATTTACGTTTTTACTTTATTATATGGAAACACTAACTATGACTGAGTGAAGTTAAACTAATTACCAGTGGTTACTCCTGTAAGAGTGGATCCATTTAATAAAACTGAGATTTATGTGATGTCAAAACCCATGCTATTTACACTAACTACCTTTTCAGATCGCAGTTCTAATTTATCTTATCTCTATTAATAACTACATAAATTATATCTACTTATAATATTTTTACTCCATCTTTATTTCATTCTGATATTCAAGCACATTTTTCCTGTGTTTAATTGGTCTGAGTCTGACACAAACTTTAGGTGATTTATTTAAAATTAATTTAACTTGACAGCATTCTTTGGAGAATCTGTATTTAATATCTTCATTTTCCATAAATGCTCATTATAGAAGACAAGTTCTCTGAACAGCATTAGTTATGGCTCCTGTGAATCGTCTCACACACTCCATGCTATAACAACAAGCTGCACGCTTCATTGCAATGAGAACACTGTGTAAGCTCCCTGAACTTGCAAGACTTGAAGGACATAAAACAGACTTACATATCTCACTCAGAACACAGGGTACTTTTACCACGGGGTCAGAATTGCACTGTGGCTGCAACAAAGGCAGAGTTTTGAGCTTCTAGAAGATAGGCCTGGAGTGGAACAAGTCATCAATAATATTACACATTCCATAGTATGTATTGAGCAGCTACGTCAATATATGAAATGACTATGATACCATATAATGTGACAGCCTTGTCTTGCATTCTAGTCTTATTGTTATCTCTTGCAGCTAGAGATGGTGTGAGAACTCATGATGCGTTGAGGATGCTTGCTTTTCGTGTCATCAGTTAAAAAGCAAGTTAAAAGATTAATATTTTGTGTTTGAGGCCATATATTCCTGGCACTAAAATAGCTACGGACAACAATGACAAAAAAAAAAAAAAACAACTTTTGTTCTGACTACATCTTATGACTCATCATTTCTATTCTTTTCCACTGGAGCTTCCACCCAATACTTCAAACACACATACCTTCTCCTTATAGCCAGGCACCCAGAACTATTAATGATCTTACATAACATATGCTAGCCCTCAACCTAGAATATTCTTCCCCCTCTGGTAACAGTTGTAGGAGTATTTTCACCGACAGCGGAGGTGGAGTTGAGTTACAGGTTTTATTTTTTTCAGGGCATTGTAATACGTCTTGTTTATCAAACTACCTCTCCAACTAGAGAGTGAACTCCTATGGAACAAGGCATATCATCAGGTCAATGCAAAAGTAATTTCCGTTTTCGTCATGAAAAGTGAAACTGCGATCACTTTTGTACCAAGCTATAATAAGTAATTAATGATTTTCTTTGTATTTCTAACTTTGAGTACAATGCATGACACATAGAATAAGTGTGGTACCTCATGAATGAGTGAATAAATGAATGAATGATTTTCAAGCATTTAAAATAAATGTAGGTTTCCCTACAGACCATTATCCTTAGCAATCTAATGCAGGAACAGAAAACCAAATACCACATGTTCTCATGTATAAGCAGGAGCTAAATGATGAGAACACATGGACACAAAGAGGGAAATACTGGCCTTTCAGAGGGTTAAGGGTGGGAAGAGGGAGATCAGGAAAAATATCTAATGGTACTAGGCTGAATACCTGGGTGATGAAATAATCTGGACAACAAACCCCTGTGACACAAGTTTACCTATGTCACAAACCTGCACTTGTAGCCCTGAACTCAAAGTTAAAAAAAATAAAGTTGAATATTGTCGGGAAAAGTTAGATCAGGAATGCTAGATAGTATTTTCTTTTGAGTATGTTTCTATTGCCTGCAGGGAGAATAAATCAGTTTAGTGGGACAGACAGTAAAGGACTTAGGTCTATGGACCCTGGTATCTAACTTCTTGATTTCTAATCCTGTCTTAAGAGTTACTTGCTGTCTTTGCACAAGCTGTTAAACTTTTCTGAGTATCCATCTCTTCAATTTAAAAATGGGGATATTGAGAGTTTCTGCAATCAACTGGATTCAAGTCAGACTTAAATTACATAAAATATGTAGATATCTTTGGCACAATATTTAGCACATGATAAAGACCCAGAAATATGAATGGCTACAGAAAAATTATAATACTTATCATCTTATTATGATTGTTCTCTAGGAAAAAACAGGTCTGGCCATCACTGTGTGCAAAAATGTATTGTCTTAAATAATGGAAGGTTCTTATTTTCTTTTGCTAAGTCTGCGAGTTATGCTTTATGATAAGGCATTGGTCTTTACATACTTGAAGTAAATATGTTGCTTAGTTTAATTAAAAAGATATGCATGTACCTACCCTATCTCAGGCATTATGCTGGGTATACAGATGCAAAGTATAACAAAACATTCTCTTGCCCATAAAGAATGTATAGCATGGGGAGATGTAAATGGTTATTTAAAGCAACCTTCACAATTCCTGTTTTCAGAGAGGTTAGTCCAGTTTGTGCAGACCATGGTCTCTTGAGTATCTCACCTTGTGAATAGGCTAACTACTCATTTTACTGGGTTTCTTCTGAAGAAGCTAGCAGCCAGAGTACGAAAAAGAGTTGTGCTTGGGCTAACGTGCTCAGTTAACTTCATGGCCACAACAACTTTACCTATGAGCAGACCTAGCATTTGTTTAGAAAGTAAGAATGCCTGACTCTTTTCCTTTCTATTACATGCTTTCTGATTACTTTCACTTATTTGAGAAAGATTGTTATTGCCAAATATTTTTGTTTTAGTAGACATGTTATAAGAACAAACATCACTAATTAAATTTGGAAGAAATATACTCACACCAGGAATTAACTGTAAATGTGCACTCTTTTTCTTTTATTTGATGACGGTGTGTGCTTTGAACTTGATTGTGGTTTTCACTCTGCAGTGGTAGAGCACAGAATTATTAGAAGTCAATATATAAAATGACATACATTAGATGAAAAGCAAAATATTGTGAACAAGCCATCTTACTTTCTTTTTCTATAACAAGCTCTAGAATATTACAGAAATAGTGTTACACAGCCTTGGTATTCTTAATGTCATTCTATTTAAGAGTTCTTTTGTTGGAGACAATATGAAGCTAACACAAAAACTAAAACCAACTTAACTCACACTGTACTTCAAATACACTTCTTCAGTGAGCACGTGAACATACACACGTTCACTCACACATCATACATGCACACAAATGTGCATGCACGTGCATGCACGTGCACACACAAGTACCTGTCCAGTATTAAATGTTAAACATCAGTGTTGGGTTTCATTCCAGGTGCTCAACTTCAGCCTCTCCCCAAAGAGATAGTTCAGCATCCTCTCTCAGTGATCACAGGCTTTTAAACATCAACTTCCAAATTAAAGCAGTCTTCTGAATTCTTACGTTTTTGACTAAAAACCACAAATTCTTCAGAAGCAATGGAACAAAAAAGTACATCTCAATTATTGACAAAGATATGAGAAAAAGGGTTAACAGCAAGAACACAACAGTTATCTTGAGGAATTATCTTGATGAATTTATAAATACAGAAACATTAGCTACCCAGTATCTACAAAGTCTACCATGTATTAAAGTGTTTACAATTACAAAACCCCATGATTCTATGAATAACTGTGAAGTACATTGTGACCAAATGAAAGTCTTACAGCAACTACAATACTTTACCTCCAGAGTTACATTTCAGGTGGAAAGTATCAGAAAGCTCCAGGAAACTGTGTTTTCCTTATTGTGCTGTAGTTATTTTATTGAATTGTAATTTACATCAAATAATTCACATATTTACATACATTCATTGAATTTAAACAAATCTGTAAACTCATGTGACCATCACCATAATTAAGATGTATAACACATCATCTTCATCCTCAAAGTTTCTCTTGCCTCTTTCCAGTTAATTTCTACCAACTCAGGCCCCAGGCAATCTATCGTAATCATACATTCTCTAGGTTTTCCACATAAATGGATTAATACAGTCTAGTGGTCGCCCAGTATCAGTAAGAATTGGTTCCAGGAACCCTGAAGATACCAAATACACTGATGTTCTAGTGTCTTATGTAAAATGAGGTAGGATTTGCATACAACTTATGATGCACATCTTCCCATATATTTTAAATCATCTCTAGATTATTTTTAATACCACATGCAATGTAAATGCTATGTAAAGAGTTGTTATAATGTATTTTTCAATTTATATTATTTTTGCTGTATTGTTATTTATCTTATTTTTGAATATTTTAAATATGCAGTTGGTTGAATCTTTCCGTGAAGAACCTACAAATACTGATGGCTGACTGTATATATATTCTTGTCATCTGGCTTCTTTAGCACATCATGGTTTTGAGATTCACCCATGTTGCTTCATATAGTAATAATTTGGTCTTCTTTGTTGTTGAATACTACCCATGTTATGTATATATTACAATCTGTTTATCAAGTCACCTTGTTGGTAGGCATTCATTTATTTTCACTTTTAATGTTTTGTAAATATAGTTGTTAATATAATTTAGATGTTTGTCCCCTCTAAATCTCATGTTGAAACTTAATTCCTAGTGTTGGATATGGAGCCTGGTGTGAGGTTTAGATCATGAGGGTGGATCCCTCATGAATGACTTGGGCCATCCCCTTGGTGATAAGTGAACTCTGGCTCTGAGTTCACATGGGATCTGGTCATTTAAAGGTGTGTGGCACCACCCTCACTTATCCTGCTTGTTCCTGCTTTCGCCATGTGACGTGCCTGTTCTCCCTTCTCGGCCTCCCCAGAAGCCAAGCAGTTACCAACACCATACTTCCTATAAAGCCCGCAGAACCATGAGCCTATTAAACTTTTTTTAAAATAATAACCTAATTCAGTTGCTATAAATATTTTTATACAGACTCCTATCAACTGAATTGAGTTCCCCTCTTTCCCAAATTCATATGTTGAAGCCTACATCCCAATGTGGTGGTGTTTCAGCATGGGCCTTTGGAAGGCAATTAGAGTTAGACAAATCTGGTTATGATGGTAGGGTTCTTACGATGAGATTGGTGTCCTTATAAGAAGAGATACCAGAGAATGTGCTCACTCTCTCCACCTTGCCAGGACACAGAGAGAACAGGAAGATGGCTCTCACCAGAACTTGACTATGTTCAGACCCTGAATTTCCCAGGCTCCAGAACTGTGACAAATACATTCCTTTTAAGCCACCTAGTCTATGGAATTTTGTGTTTCAATTATCTTGGGTAAATTTATAAAATGAATAAAATTGTTGTGTATGGTATTTACTAACTGTATAGAAAATTGAAAGACACTTGCCCAAAGTGTTAGAGAACCATCTTACATTTCCATTACCATTATATTAATATTATTTGTGCCAATTGCTCCATTTTTTCTAAAACTTTGCCTGGTCTGTTTTATCTTCCCATAATTATTTTAAAAATCAAACATAAAAAAGTTTAAATAAAGTTGAGTACCTATATTCTATCACCTAGATTGTACTATTAATATTTTTTCATCATGTGTCTATTCCTCTATCTTTCCACCATCCTTCCATTAACCTTATTTTTTATATATTTCAAGGTAAATTGCAGATATTGACACTCTCCTCTGAATAGTTTAATGTTCAAATTATTATATAGAAGTGAGCATTTATTTACATTTTTTAAATTTTGAACCAAAATTTACATACAATTAAATGAGCAAAATAAGTGTACCGTTGCCAAGTTTTAGAAAATGCTTTGTTCTCAAATAATCGGGAATTTTATAGATGTCATTTTGTTACTGATATCTAGTTTAATTATTTATAGACCCTAAAATAAACTACATACGTTTGTAATTATTTTGAATTTTTGAGACATTTTTTTCTGCCTCATCAATGTCCTATTTTTTTTTCCTTTTTGAGACAGGGTCTCTCACTCTGTCACTCAGGTTAAAATGCAGTGGCATAATCTCGGCTCACTGCAACCTCTGCCTCCGGGGCTCAAGCCATCCTCTCACCTCAGCCTCCCAAGTAGCTGGGACCACAGGTATGTGCCACCACACCCAACTAATTTTTGTATTTTTCATAGAGATAGGATTTTGTCATGTTTTCCAGGCTGGTCGCAAACTCCTGAGCTCAAGTGATCCACCTGCCTTGGCCTCCCAGAGTGCTGAGGTTATAGGCATGAGCAACCACACCTGACCTACGATGGCCTATCTTGATTACGCCAGTTTCATTTAACAGTAAGGTTTATTCTGCTGTTGGTAATGGAATGGTTTAAATTAGGTCAAATTGGTTAATAGTGTTTTTCAAGTCATATATATTCACTGATTTTCTTTCTATGTATTATACAGTTACTAAGAGAGCATTGTTGACATCAGCTCTAATTTTAGTCTTGCTATTTTTCTTCTCAGTTCTATCCAGTTGTGTGACACGATTTTTGTAACTCTGTTATTGTGTGCCTGAACATCTAGCTTTTTAAACTCTTCTTGATGAGGCAACTCATCTATCATTACAAACTTTCTATTTATCTTCATTGATATTTTTTGTCCTAAAAGTTACTCTTTAATATTAATATAAGCAATTCTCTTTTCTTATGTTTAGTCTTCACATCTTTTAATTTTTATTTTCCATCTTTTACATTTCAGCTATGTCTTTAAATAAAGTAGACTTGTTGATTTTTATGGACATCATACTGTTAATGTAGGCAGATAGCCAGAAACAAGAAGGCAAGGGAGGCCCTGGAAAGGTAGACCTGGAGATGCCATCCATAGGTCCTCAGTGCTGCCCCGAGACAATGGCTATGCTGACTCCTAGCTTTGTGATTGGGCTCCTCTGGCCCTAAAGAAGAGTTAACAGGCCTTAGCAAAAGATAACCATGCTACAGACTTTTGCTACTGATAAACATGCATACTTCTCTAATAATTCACCCTGGAGTTGCCTTTTGCTCATTATAATAGTTAAAAAAAAAATCCTTGGGTGGAAATTTTAAATGCTTGAGACATGTGATGTGTTTATCAGTGTGTACTACCATGGAGCATACATGCCCAAGCCTGAAACATGATTGCAAATGGCACCCTCTCACATCTCTTCATGAATAATCATGTAAGATTCTCATGACTTCCCCAGCACTACCTGGTGCTGGCTCATTCTCTCTAGCAGCCTGCTGTGTTCTCATCTTTCAAAGTGGACCACCTCTTTAAATAAGCACTGCTACTGCTATTTTTCACTTAGATGAGCCCAGAGTTGGTGCACACTTCTCTCTTGTAGCTACTCTTATCTCTTTAATAAGCGTTGTGTTTACATTACTAACAGTCTCTTGGCAGAAGTGATTCTCCCAAGTTAGACAATAAATAAGGACTCCCTGCACCCCTCCTGGTAACAATATGCTGATCTTGGCTTTTAAAATAGTCTGAAAAGCTGGGCGCCTGATGCCTCCAGCTTTGTTTTGTTGCTTAGGATTGTCTTGGCTATGCAGGCTCTCTTTTGTTCCAGTTCTGTAAGAAAGGTCAATGGTAGCTTGATGGGAATAGTGTTGAATCTATAAATTACTTTGGGCAGTATGGCCATTTTCATGATATTGATTCTTCCTAACCATGAGCATGAAATGATTTTCCATCTGTTTGTGTCCTTTCTTATTTCCTTGAGCAGTGGTTTGTAGTTCTCCTTGAAGAGGTCTTTCACATCCTTTGTTAGTTGTATTCCTAGGTATTTTATTCTCTTTGTAGCAATTGTGAATGGGAGTTTGTTCATGATTTGGCTCTCTGTCATTGGTGTATAGGAATGCTTGTGATTTCTGCACATTGATTTTGTATCCTAAGACCTTGCTAAAGTTGCTTTTCAGCTTAAGGAGATTTCGGGCTGAGATAATGAGGTCTTCTAAATATACAATCATGTTGTCTGCAAATAGAGATAATTTGACTTCCCCTTTTCCTAACTGAATACGCATTATTTTTTTTTCTTGTCTGATGACCCTGACCAGAACTTCCAATAGTATGTTGAATAGGAGTGGTGAGAGAGGGGATCCTTGTCTTGTGCCAGTTTGCAATGGGAATGCTTCCACTTTTTGCCCATTCAGTATGATATTGGCTGTGAGTTTGTCATAAATAGCCTTTATTATTTTAAGACACATTCATCGATACCTTATATATTGAGAGTTTTAGCATAAAGTGCTGTTGAATTTTGTCAAATGCCATCTCTTCATCTATTGAGATAATCATGTGGTTTTTGTCTTTGTTTCTGTTTATGTGATGGATTACATTTATAGATTTGTGGAACAACCAGTACCAGCCACTGCAAAAATATACCAAATTGTAAAGACCATCTACACAATGAAGAAACTGCATCAACTAACAGGCAAAACAACCAGCTAGCATCAAAATGGCAGGATCACATTTACACATAAAAATATTAACCTTAAGTGTAAATAAGCTAAATGCCGCAATCAAAAGATACAGACTGGCAAATTGGATAAATAGTCAACACCCATCAGTGTGCTGTATTCAGGAGACCCATTCACATGCAAAGACACATATAGGCTCAAAATAAAGGGATAGAGGAAGATTTACCAAGCAAATGGAGAGCCAAGAAGAAGCAAGGGTTGCAATCGTAGTCTCTGATAAAACATTTTAAACCAACAAAGATCAAAAGGGACAAAGAAGGGCATTATATAATGGTAAAGGGATCAATGGAGAAAGAACAGCTAACGATCCTAAATATATATGCACCCAATACAGGAGCACCCAGATACATAAAGCAAGCTCTAAATGACCTGCAAAAAGATTTAGATTCCCACACAATTATAGTGGGAGACTTTAGTACTCCACTGTCAATATTAGACAGATAAATGAGACAGAAAATTAATAAGGATATCCAGGACTTGAGCTCAAATCTGGACCAAACAGACCTAATAGACATTTACAGAACTCTCCACCCCAAATCCACAGAATATGCATTCTTCTCAGCACCATATCACACTTATTCTAAAATTGACCACATAATTGGAAGTAAATCACTCCTCAGCAAATGCAAAAGAACAGAAATCCTAACAACCTATCTCTCAGACCACGGTGCAATCAAATTAGAACTCAGGATTAAGAAACTCACTTAAAACCACACAACTACATGAAAACTGAACAACGCGATTCTGAATTACTACTGGATAAATAATGAAATGAAGGCAGAAATAAAGGTGTTATTTGAAACCAATGAGAACAAAGACATAATGTATCAGAATCTCTGGGACACATTTAAAGCAGTGTATAGAGGGAAATTTATAGTACTAAATGCCCACAAGAGAAGTAAGGAAATTTCTTCCCTGCCCTCTGATTGATTTTAAGATATTCTCTTTAGTTCACACAGCTTCTGCTTTGTGATTATTTAGCTTCACGGATATGTGGGTGTATAGTTTTGTGAAATTTGGAATTTTTTTTTGCCATTACATCTTTAAATCATTTTCTAACCACTCCCCTCCTGACCATCCAGGCACTCTAACTGCATGTACATCAAAGTGCTTGAAATTGTCCTATAGCTTAGTGACACTTCATTGTTTTTTATTTGCCTTTTTTCTCTACAAATTTAATGTGAGTAGTTTTTAGTGATATATCTTTGAGATCTTTTCTAGTTGTCATCACATTATTTAATCATCATCAAACTAATCTTTTCTCCTTATAATCAAATTTACAATTTACTCTGTCTCACACATTATAGTTTTGATATCTAAAGTTATGTTTGCGCTATTTTTATGCCTTTTGTATCTCTACTTAACTTTTTGAACCTATGAAATGAATGGAATTATAATAATAAATGTTTTTATTTCTATGTATTCTAACTTAGTTCTTAGTTGATATTAAATGAATTTTTTTTCTCATAGACCATACTTGCATCTTCATTTTAGATCCGGTGATTTTTTTACTGGATGCCACACATTGTGATTTATATTTTGAGTGTAGAGATTTTAGTATTCCTATAAATATTTTTGAGCTCTCTGTTTTGGGGGTTCCAGTTAAGTCACCTGGAAAACATTTGGGTCCTTTCTGTCTTTAGATTAAGATTTATTGGGTCAAATTAGAGCACTGTTCAGATTAGTAGTGATTATTTCCCACTGCTAAGGTAAAACTTTTCTGTGTATTGTACTGTAGAAAGTTCCTCTTCAAAGTTTCCCTTCTTGTTAAAGAATACTAATGACGAATGTTAGAAATAATAGTTTCTTTTAAAGACTTTCTTCAAAGCTTTCTTGCTTTTTGCTAGTAACTCTTTGTTAAGTCCTATCCTATGTAGCTGTTAGATAGAGGAGAATAAGTACATTCTTTGTCTTTTACTTTATATTTGTGCTGGATGTGCACATAGGCATGTCCCAGCTCACAGCCTATGCCCCTTCCTCATTTATAAATGTTATTACATTTCTAATACCTTTCACAAGCAACTTCCTTTATCTTTTTTTGTTGTTGTTGTTCTCCATTGCTTTTATCTATTTAGAAAGGCTTTAGAACCAGGCGCGGTGGCTCACGCCTGTAATCCCAGCACTTTGGGAGGCTGAGGCTGGTGGATCACGAGGTCAAGAGATTGAGACCATCCTGGTCAACATGGTGAAACCCCATCTCTACTAAAAATACAAAAAATTAGCTGGGCATGGTGG